>NW_004524671.1:8993473-8995629 GCF_000260255.1 Octodon degus | reverse complement strand
TTTTTTTTTTTTTTTTTTCAGAGCCAGGGATTGAACTCACTCCCTTGTGCTTGCCAGGCAAGTGCTTATTCTACTGAGCCATCTCCCCAGCCCTCCTCAGCCCTTGTTAACACATCTAGACATGCAAAAAGGTGCCAGCAGGGAACCTATGTGAAGTTCAAAGTAATCACTCTTGCTGCTTATCCTCTCACCTTATTGTGAAAAGTCGATGTTCGCTTATTGCAACTCTCAGAGAGCCACATTCACCTTCTCCTCGTGAGAACAATTATTCAAGATCCGATAGTGTAATAAATGACTTTTCAAAGTCAGAGTAGTGAAGGAGAAGATACTCAAGATGCACACAGGGGCAGCACAGACCCAGCACTCCCTGCCACTCACTGAGTGCCCATAACTGCCACCGCATGTGCAAGAAGCTTTAGCTGCATTATCATCCTAATATGACTTATGAGGAAGTTATTATGATGTCCACATTGGACAAGCATTAAAAAGAAAGAAGAAACAATACACTTCTCTTCACAGTTTAAAATATACATTCTAGTATTATTGTGAAAAGAACCGTGCTCTGAAATTGTCACCAATCATTCAGATAAAGATTTCCATTATTTCCTTGTTCTGTTTACTCATAAGTTTACATAAGTACAATACTTGGTGTTCAAAGGATAGGTATGAATAAATACTGGGTGAATTATGAAAGATTCCACAGTCTGAGATGGAAAATTAGGAACAACAGATGCAAAAATGAGGGGACATAAACTTCTGGAATTAGGTGTCAGGTGCTAAAATACTATTTTATAGTTTTCTTGGTATAGCTTGAAACTTTTCATAAAGATTAAGAGAAAGAATTTTAGTTTATAAATAAAAAGCACTTGCAAAACTCTTATAAATCTAATATATTCTCTTAAAAGTATTATGTAATACAGTAGAAGATCCTTTCCTGAAAACAAGTTCTGAATTTTGATGCTGTGAGAAAAGTCAAGGGAGAGAAGAAAATAATTGTGACACTCCTAGTTGTTAAGCTTTGAACTACTTGGCTCGTCTCATAATTTGACCAGAGCCAACCAGGAGAACAGACTAAATAAAATCAAAGAAGTTAGATCATAAAGATCATTAAGTCATTATATAGACATCCAAATAGTGCTAAAGGATAAATACATAAACTAGGAGAGAACTATGCAGTACAGACGGTAAGTTAAGTTTGCATTTACTTTTATCTGACCAATCCAAAAGTAGTTTCTGGACTTAGTGGTAGAGAAAGCTGGAAAGTTAGGTTGAAAATGAACGTCAGAGTTTGTTTGCTGCACAGAAGGATTGTCTAACTAAAATGAAATTTCATTTGCATATCTTGCATACTTTACCATGAACCAAACTACCTTAATTAAGCATCTCCTGGAGCATAAGGACTGTTACAGCAAATAGCCATGGAGCTGTTCTTTCCTCCAGAACCCATGGTAGACATTGCTAACTCTGCAAGTCTTCATTACTGACATCGAGAACAGCCTGAGGTTGCTTCCCGGTCCATCACCAAGGCAGACATGAGCAATCACTTTGCAGTCCACACTTTAATGAAACTTGTTTGATTCTCAGGTAAACAAAAAGGATGCAGACATAGTTTTTGTTTTCTCAGAATAAGCACACGTTTTAGTATTACTGGTGGAAAAGAAGATTAAGAATGCTTCGGGGTTACAGACTCTTGAGAATAACTAAAAAACTACTGAAATGCTCCTTAAACATGTTGAACTACAAGGAAAAATAAGCTAGAAGTGGGATAAGTTTCATAGGACTATTTCTATCTGTGATCCCATGATGATGGGATTATAGATCTGCTAAAAAAAGAGCAGACTTTTCTTTACATTTAACAAAAACGATAAAAATTGTGATTATAATTTGATTTTTGAGTAGTAGATATTCTAGTTTATTATCAAGGAGTAAGCATCCTCAAAGATAAATAGACCAAATTTTTCTCTGTTGAAATTTGAAGTTCATAGGGCCGACCAAATAGCTCAGTGGATTAAAGCACCTGCTTAAGCAGATGCACGGACCAGGGGTTCGATCCTTGGCCTACTGTGCTGGCCCTGCCCCCAGGGCACACTGAGATGGTGATTGAGACTGAGCATGGTGACACAAGCCTGTAATCCCAGCACTTGGGAGGCTGCAAA
>NW_004524671.1:8987764-8992463 GCF_000260255.1 Octodon degus | reverse complement strand
TTTCAAAGAATACAAAATAGTAAAAAAAGAAAATTAAGAGTGATTTAAAATTTCATTATACAAAATAATAGGAAATGAACAATGGTTATCCTATTTAATAATGTTGTCTTGGAATTAGTTGTTTAGGTTACCAGATACAAACTAGTAAAACTGGCTGGCCAAATAGCTCAGCAGATTAAAGCACCTGCCTAGGCAGACACAGAGGCTCAGAATTTGGTCCCCAGGCCTGCTGCGCCAGCCCTGCCCCTGGGGGTGCGCTGAGATGGCAAATGAGACTGGGCATGGTGGCTCAGACCTGTGATCCCAGCTCTTGGGAGCCTGTAAACAGGCAGATCACTACGAGTCCAATCTAGAACCTGAACACCTTGAGGACCCTTCCCTAAAAAAATTACAAAAAAAAAAAAAAAAAACTTGCAAAATTGATAAACAACAAAAAAATTAGAAATTAAAAAGAAAATAAATGAATAAATAGAAATTTAAGGCCAGGAAGATAGATCAGTAGAATAAGCGCTTGACTGGCAAGTACAAGGGCCTGACTTCAATCCCTGGGTCTGGAAAAAAAAAATTTAATCATTAACTGTTTCTTTCAGTAGGCCAGCAGAAATTAGCCATAGAACTATGCAAACTATCCTGCATACATATATCAATATATCTCTTTCCCTTCTTTCTTTTGTCCTTTTCCTCAGCATAGTTTTTCCTTCAGATTAAACAGATTCTTTACCTTTTACAGTATCTATTGTACATTTCAGATTTTATTTACTCTTTCAGGTTCTCACACTAGCAAGACAATACAATGTTGCACACATGGATATGATTTATTTTACTTACTAATACTGTCTCTAATGGCATTCATTGACCTTTTTTTAAATGTATTTGGTATAGAGTCTTACCATGTAGCTTAGATTCTTAATTTCAGCTTATTTTCAGCCTTCCCAGTGCTGGGATTGCACACGTGTGCCACCATGCCTAGTCTCAGTGCCAGCTCAGTGTGCCTGCAGTCCCTGCAGTTGCCTAAGCAGGTACATTCATTGACCTTTAAAAGCCTCTAATTTATCTTTTTATAAATGAGTAATACACCATCGTGTGAAAATACCGCATCCTTTTATCCATTCCTCAGTTGATGGGCATTTGGGTTGTTTCCAAGATTTAGCTATGACAAATTGCACTGCTATACGCAAGCGTACAGGTTTGTCACTGGCGAGATGGTTTCATCTTGTTTGGAAAAATACATAGGAGGGGAATAGCTGACTTTAATGGGATCTCCAGCCCTAGCTTTCTGACTTCCATAGTAGTTACACCAGTCTGCACTCCCCAAAACAGGGCAGAAGTGTTCCTTTTTTTCCCCACAGCCTCTCAAGCATTTGTTATCAGCCGACTTCTTGATTTTAGCCATTCTTTCTGGCATAAGAGGAAATCTCAGTAAACAATAATACTTTTTAAATGAACAACTGTTAACAGGAGTGTCACTAAGAGTCTGATCTGTGTGGTGAGAACCTGTAGACCCTGCACTAAATACATTAAAAAATAAATAAATGCCACATAATATATGTCATAATACTTAGGTTTTCACAGCTCTGGGTGTTGATCAAAGTCTAGCTGCAGGGCTGGGGAGATAATTCAATGGTCTAGGCAACTGCCTCACAAGCACCAAGAATCTGGCCACAATCCCCAGTACCACATGCTGCAGGGACCCTGGGTGCCGAAACTGAGCATGGTGGCATGTGCCTGTAAGCCCTGCACTAGGGAGGCTGACAGGAGGACCACTATGAAACCAAGCAGCATAGCAAGAACCTGTGCCGAATAAATAAATAAAGCCTAGCTGCAGACTGATTATAGCCAACAACATGGAAATGTTTGCTTCTGGTACACGTGATAGATATCAGTGTACCATTACTTACTTCTTGGGAGAGTGACCTTTTCAGTCGAAAAAGTAATAAATGCTACATTATTGATTACAGCCAAAAGAAGACAACAGGAACACACCTACTCCAGAGCTGGACTCTATGTTTCGTGTAATGTAATTACTGGCAAGGACGGGCAGGGAGAAAGAGACCTTGCTGCCCTCTCCCAGCTCCAACCACTGATTCCCATGCTGGCCTGGTCCACAGTGGAAATTCCAGGGCAGCAGCATGATCAAGCCATCGTGTTCCAGGAGAAGAGAGTCACTAGATGATGTACTGGGACTTTCCTATCAAATGGTAGCTCAAGAAACAGAAACCCAGATTTTAATCCTTTTGTAATTCACCTATGTTTCTCATCCTGGCTGCAAAATTGGGGTGAACATACAGATTCCAGATGTTCTCTTACTGTCACTTAGTACCTGCTCATATGTGGTCTAGGGACAGACCACTGAGCCCTGTATCCACTAAGTCAATTTTTTTCTGTGTTTAAGTCAATAGTCCTTAAGAATGAAAACAAACTATGTAGTGTGAAGGAGGAAAAGTGTCCCAGGATAAATTCAGGGAAAATAATCTATGGGAAAGCAGAAAACAAAATTTGTTTCATTCGTCAAACATTGTTATACACCTACTCTATACTGTCCTAGAGGAGCAAGACAGGTTTCCTGTGATGGAGTTACAAAAGGCAGATGGGGACAAACAGTAAGTGAAGGATTCCACAGGAAATTTTCTGATAGTGATGTGGATTAGAGAAACAAATTCAACCTAACATGCAATAGAGTAGTGAGAAACAGGGACCGTGGCCTGGGAAAGACTGTTTTAGAAAGCCCATCTTTGAAATGAAGCATGATTGTGCTATACCTTGCTGTTTTTATTTCTTCTTTTGAGTTCTTACAATGAAGAGAGGGCAAAGAGAAAAGCTAGGAAATGTGACAGGGGCAAAACCATACATTTATACGCATAAGATGGGTAAGGCAATGATCCTGAGGATCTACAGCAGGTTTTTGAAACTAGTAGTTAATTGGTAGGATTCTCACCCTGACTAACTATATACGCTGATACCTGTGAACCAAGCAACTGTACTGAAGATAGCAATGTGTAATGGTAGGGTCATGCTTGGAATGCCTGTCCTTCTGGTCTTCTAAATACGTACTGCTTTTCATGTCATATCAATTACTGCTATACTATCTATGAAGTAAATGTTTGCTTTTGAAAAAAGAATAATAAATCAAGAATACCAGGAGTCTTCTCCACCCTAGATGCATAGCTGGCGGTGATTCCCACTGTTCCCTGAACTGCTTGTGCCCTTGTGACAATGGATTAGACCAAGGCATGTGAGCATTGCTCTGAGGGTGGTCTGCAAAGCTGACTGAAGGCCCAAATCACCATGAGCTGTACTCTTGGGATGAGTGAGAAATAAATAAATGTCCTTGTGTTGAGCTATCTAAAAAAGAAGGAAAGAAAGAAAATAAATAATAAATAAATAAATAAATGCAGTATGAAAACAAATGGGCATTAGCCAGGAGCAATTTGGGGAAAGAGTGCCAAGAGAGAGGAAACTGTGTGCAATGGCTGCTGGGGAGAAACGAACTTGACCTATTAAAAGCCTGGTCACTTAAAGAAGGCTAGCAGCAGCAAAGAGCTCAAGTTAAGGGGCTCTGAGGTGAGAGCAAGGTGACAATCCCGGAACAAGCCAGGTCATTATGATGAGTGTACAATCTATATCCACAAAAAAGGGGAGCCACTGAAAGATTTCTTAAAACAAGGTAAAAGTCAAAAGACATAATCCATGTACAGGGTGCTACTGAGTGCCTGGGACCATGAATTATAGAGGACTGTAGCAGAAATAAAGAGAACATAAACATGAGAGTTTCATGGCATATTCAAATCACAATTTTTCCTTTCAGTCTTTGTGTAATGCAGACAAAGACTAAATGGCCCCAGTATTTTAGGGGTCAGACTCTGGTAAGAAGTTATAGGAGCATATTCATTTAACTTTCATTTAATTTATGAAGCATCCTCATTGCCCAGCCAAAACTAGTTCACAAGCTTACAGCTTCCTGCTGGTGAAAATTTCTCATATAAGAAGTGTCTCTCTTCTGTTTTCCTTCCATAGGCACAAAGGCATATTGTCTGTGAAATTTTAAAGAGGCAAAAATGAAAGTTTTTTTTTTACATTAAAAAAAAAAACCATCATTTGCTTTCTATGTTGGCCTCGGTACTCCTTATTGATGTACTTTTCATACTGAGAAGCTTTTAATTCAGGGTGAAATAACCACATATCTTCTTGTAATTGGCTTTTGGGGACTAATTGACTAAACAAAACAGAAAGCACAGGAAATGACATGAAATGACAAAAAATAATGGAAAAGGACACCAAATTACACAACAGTTTCCTGCATAACCTTTAACCATGATGTCCCTGTTCTTTATTTTCTTTGCCAAGTGTTTTTTTCTCTTGAGACCCTGTATTAGGGTGCCAATCAATGGATTAGCCATCAATAAAGATGGCACAAAAGCTGTTAACTTTATTGAAACATCTGATTCTTTATCTTCTCAGCTTCCCAATTTAGAGTGGCAAATCTCTTAATGCACAGCCTAATATTCTTTCTAATCAAACATTTTCTAAATGGTATCTGTGACCAGGAAGGTTCACAGAGGCTTTCCAAGCCACTGAGTTTGAGAAAGGATGTTCATTCTCTCATGCTTACCTCTTAAAACCACTGTCTCAGTCTCTACAAATGAAAAACATAATCCCAAACCACACCTAGCTCTACTTTGGCATTAGTAGTTATGTCAAA
>NW_004524671.1:8985576-8987249 GCF_000260255.1 Octodon degus | reverse complement strand
AAATAAATAAGCTTCCTCCGTGGACACATAGTTTTCCTTAGAAAAATTAGCTTTTATACATTTCATCAAGATACATTACCATTGAAATATGTTTGTGTTTGTTTGTTTATTTGCTTGGTTCAGGGTCTTGTTTCGCAGCTCAGACTCATAGTGATCCTCCTGCATCAGCCTCCCCAACCCTGGGATTACAAGTATGCACCACCACACTCGGTTTCAGTGGCTGGCAATTTGCAGGGTCAGCATAGCATGTGGCACTAGGAATCGAACCTGGGTCCTTGCGCTTGTCAGGCAGGCACTTAGACCACTGAGCTATCTCCCGGACACCTGAAGTATGTTTATCTTGAGTGATTACTCTGGACAGGTATAATATGTAGGTTTATATGTTGTGATAAACTTTTAATAATCACTAATGATAAATCAATAGAGAAGAATAGTTTCAAATTTATTTTAATAAGTATGACATTTTCCATCTTAACCATTTTGAGTAAATATTCAGTGACATTAATTACCTTCACAGTGTTGCAAGACCATCATAGACATTTCTAAAACTGTTTATCACTCAAAACAAATTTTCATCCAGTAGAAAGGTCTCATTCTCTCTTCCCCAATGCCAGATAAACTCTCATCTATTTTCTGTCTCTATGAATTTGCCTAAGCTAAGAATTTCTCACAAGTATAATTGTACAGTATACTCGCTTTTCAGCTGACTTATTTTACCTTGTGCAATAGCTCATCTATCTTTTGCATGAGTTAGAACTTTTTACAGTGCACTATTTTTTAATTAAATGTCTATAATTATTTTTAATATTGTGACAGTTTGATTATGATATATCTTAGTGTCGGTCTCTTTGTCATAATCTTACTGGGATTTCACTGATTTTCTTGTACATAAATTCATTTATTTCATCAGATAGCTGTTAACTATTCTTTCTTAATTTTTTCTGACTTTTTCTATTTCCCTTCTAGGAGTGCTATCATACATACATTGGACTGCTTGATGGTGTCCCACAGACTTTTATTTTTTTTTTATTTTTTATTTTTTTTTGTGGAACCGGGGATTGAACTTAGGCCCTTGCGCTTGCCAGGGAAGCAATTATTCTATTGAGCCATCTTCTTGGCCCTGCACAGATTCTTTAGGATTGCTCTAACCTTGTTTTATTTTTTCCCTCTGATCTGGACTCCATCTTTTCAACTGTGCTAGGTTCACCCTCACTTGTTCTTTTTTTCTTTCTGCTCTAATAGACTGCTACAATCCTGTAATAACCTTTTTGTCATTATTTTGCTTCCACACCACAAAATTTCTGTTTAGCTTCTTTTTATTTTTTAATCTTAATTTTAATTCTTGCATGTACATTTTGCAGTATATGATTACATTCATTGTAAGGAATTAGTACATGTATAGAGCACATCTCAATTCATTTCTCCTCCCCTCCCACTCTTTTGTACCACCCCCAGATTCCTTTATCTTCTGTGTTTTGCTTACTGACATCCTCATCTTATTTTGGTTTATATATAATTTCATGATTTTTTAAGCTTCTTTGTCTACCATTTCTTTTATCTAACTGAATATGTTTAAGACAATTAGTTTAAAGTCTTTCCTAGTATTTTGGCCAGTGTCCAGGCCCAGCATGTTTGGAGGACCTTCCATGCACTCACTGGAACCTCCTCCATCA
>NW_004524671.1:8984175-8984976 GCF_000260255.1 Octodon degus | reverse complement strand
GGTGCAAAGGTAATAACTACACCAAAGATCTACACCAAAGGTCAGAAGACAGAGCTATAAAAAAATGACAAAAAGGAGGAAAATGCATTCTTAGGCCTCAAGTTCACACCAACCAAATGTAAGGGACACCAGCACAGAAGAAATTGGACCACACACAGGTGAAATCTCTGAAATAATAGCATCTGAAGCAAAGAAACAGCTGTACAGAGGTATAGAGGAAATCAGGTCAGAAATAATATACAGAGTAACAAAAGAAATGACAACTATAATGACAGACTTACTAAGTGCTTCTAAAGAAGACACTGATAAAAAAAAAGTAGGGGAGAATAGAAAAATGATGGAATCCTTGAATGAGCAATATAGGAAAGAAATAGAATGCATGAAACAGATTCAAGGAGATATACAGGAAATTAAAGCCTCAATCACAAGCTGGTGAAACTGTTTGAATGAAAGTTAAGATATACTTTCAGACCTTGAAGACACCATTGCAGCTAGTGAAAAGGCAAGAAAAGTTCTCTTAAAAACAACTAGGATGCAGGAAAAAATAATTCAACTTCTGCAAGATGATGCACAGATGAACAACATAAGAGTAATAGACATCAATGAGAAAGGAGTCAATACAAATGATATAAAAAAAAAGAACATGGGCAGAAATAATAGTGGAAAACTTCTCAAATATAGGGAAACATCCTCTCATTCAGGTAACAAAAGCATATAGAACTCCAAATAGCATCAAACAAAATAAAACCACACCCAGAAATATAATAATCAAGATCCCAGAAATCCAGCACAAGAACAATA
>NW_004524671.1:8981664-8982443 GCF_000260255.1 Octodon degus | reverse complement strand
AAAACAGAACAGGAACAAATAAACACCCAAATGATGCACCTTCAGCACCTAAAATGGAAGAGCAAGCCAAACCAAGATCCCAAAGACAAGAAGAAACCATAAAGATTAGAGCAGAAATTAATTCAATTGAGACGAAGAAAACAGTTCAAAGAATTAACAATTCAAAAAGCTGGTTCTTTGAAAGAGTAAATAAAATCGATAAGCCCCTAGATAGCCTCATCAAAAAGAGGAAAGAGAAAGTTCAAATACAAGCAATAAGGAATGAAAAGGGTGTAACTACCACAGACCCAGCAGAAATTCAGAAGATTTTCAATAGCTACTTTGAGAACCTTTACTCTCACACAATAGAAGACACAGAAATAAATGGACAGATTCCTAGAAAGGTACAAATTACCAAAACTGAAACAAGAAGATATGACATCTCTCAATAACCAACTAACAGTCAATGAAGTACGAAATGTAATAAAAGCCCTACCAACAAAGAAAAGTCAAGGCCTTGATGGATTCACAGATGAATTCAACACAAAATTTATGGAAGATATAATCCCAACACTCCTCAAATTCATGAATGAAATTGAAAAGGAAGCAGTACTCCCAAAATCATTCCTCGAAGCAAGTATTATACTGATGCCAAAACAGGAAAAGACACACCTAAAAAAGAGAACTACAGGTCAATCTCCCTGATGATCATACATACAAAAAATCTCAATAAAATCCTATCAAAAAGAATACAGCAAACTGTCAAGAAGATTACACACCATGACTGGGTAGGATTCATC
>NW_004524671.1:8972249-8973226 GCF_000260255.1 Octodon degus | reverse complement strand
GATATATATGTGTCTATGTTTACAGCAGCAGAAGTTGTGATAGCCAAATCTTTAAAACAACAAAAATGCCCATCACCTGATGAATGGATAAGAAAAATGGAGTTTTTATAGAATGGAGTATTACTCAAGTATAAAGAAAAATAATCTCGAAGACTTCTTAGAAATGTGGATGCACCTTGAAGCTATACTCAGAAATGAAATAAACCAGACCCACATGTGTAAATATCAAATCGTGTCCCTAGTGTAAGAACTCAAAAGGAGAAATACAAATTGAAAGATTTAACACAGTTAAATGCAAAGACAGAAGTTAAGGCTTAAATAACATAGAGAGAGAAAGGAAAGAAGTTAGGAAGTATGGTTGGGGCAAAACCATACATTTATATAAAGAAAATGGTTAAGGCAATGGTCCTTAGAATTTCCATCAGGTTTTTGAAAATAGCAGTTAATGGGTAGAATTCTTACCCTGATCAACTCTATATGCTGATATCTGTGAATTAAACAACTATGGTAAGGACTGCAGTGTGTGATATGGAAACCACACTTGAAATACCTGTCAGTTTGGTCTTCTGATGTATCAATTATTATTATACTTTCTCTAAAGTAAATGTTTGTTTATAAAAGGTAATAAAAGAAACTGAGAGACAAAGTGTCATAATATTGTTATGCTAAAATGCTGTATATGGCTCAATTTCTAAATTTCTGTGTAAAAATGTATAATTGTTTTTTTAATATTCTATAGGGGTTTAAATTTTATAATATCCATGGTTGTTGGAAAATAGCAGTTCTATCTTATATCAAAGGTGTTTGATATTCAGACACATAGTGATGTTAAGCTTAACTGCCTCTGTTATAGTATAATATCATTAGGCTTCTCTTCTGGATGTTTAACAACTAAAGTTTGCAGATCAAGAATTAATGAGATAGGGGCCGGGGAGATGGCTCAGTGGAATAAGTGCTTCCCTGGCAAGCACAAGGGC
>NW_004524671.1:8968668-8970934 GCF_000260255.1 Octodon degus | reverse complement strand
TGATTTGTTGTTGAAAACTGACTTAAATATTGTAAGGTGGTAACCCTGAAAATCACAGGTTTCACCCTCCCCAGTGTTTTATTTTCTTATTTCTTTGTTTTTCCCCTTTCTTTCTTCTTCCTTCCTTCCCTTCATTTTTCCTTTTCTGTGGTTATCTGTGAAAGTTGCCAGTCACATTAGTTCATGGGTCTAGCGACTTTCCCAAATTTTTTGTAAAGGCTTTTTTTGTAGCACACACTGTCTTTATTTTTCAGTTTGTGCTCAGCTAGTGTTTTAATGAAGATTTTCTTGTACATCACAAGTTTAAAAGCAGATAATAAGGGCCAGTCAAATAGCTCAGTGGATTAAAGTGCCTGCAAGCAGCTGCAGGGCCTGAGAGTTCAATCTCCAGGGCTGCTGTGCTGACCCCACTCCCGGGGGCAGGCTGAGAAGGTGATTGAGACTGAGCATGGTGGCATGCACCTGTAATACTGTCACTTAGGTGGCTGTAAACAGTAGAATCACTACAAGTCCAATCTAGTAATGAGACCCTGAACACCCTGTAAAACCTCCCCTAAAATACAAAAAAAAATATATAATAGAAAATTTTCTCAATATTTACATATTAAGCTCTGTGCCATAACTTTTTCTCAACATTTTGTCTGATTTACACACAGCTTAAGACATTCACGGAAGTTCGTGTTTTTCTCTGATATTTTCTAAGCATACTCTGAGCATGTGCATCTCTTTCTAAATTTCCCTATACTCAAATTATGTTTAGTCCCCCCAATTTTCTGAAGAAACACTTGCCAGCATTTACGCCCAGATATTAGGTCATCTGTTGTACATTTCAACCACAACCCTTTGCGTGAAACATGCATAGTTAATACTCCATGTTCCAGGACATCTGAGTAATGGCTACAACTTTCCAGCCCAATTTGTGAGTTTAGATGAACAAATTAAGTACCCTCAGTGAGTCTTTCAGGAAGCTCCCCAAGAGGACAGATAAAAATTTGAAAATAATTTTTGTTCTGCTTCCTTCAGAACTAGAGTCCAGAGACTCTCCATGGAAATTCGGGCTTTTATTTACAAGACCAAAGCCACACTAGTGAGAGCTGAGGCCAAGGCAAGAAGAAACACCGCAATGGCTTCCAACTACTTTGAATTTGCCCCTTACTTCATTCAATATTACATGGTTGCTAAAAAGTTCAACCATATCCAGACTTCAAAAAATTGTTACAGTTTTTTACTTGTCTTTACATATTCTGGAAGGTAAAATGTGAGGGAAGAAGACTAGAATTTTTTTTCTGTGATATTTTGCTAATATCAGTCCAGAAGAAGGGTCTGAACACAAAATCACTGTGATTTTTTTTAATTTAAACTTCCACTGTCATTGCACTACTTATAATAATCAGTAAAAATCTCATCACCAAAAATATACTAAAAGTTGAATGGAGGAAATGGATTTAAAGCATAAATTCTTAGAAAATATTTTTTTTTAATTACAAGCTGGCAAGAATTTATTCTTGAATATTTAATTGATTGATGAAATATATTGTCAACTATTCCTCTCACAGTCATCTGTCATTTGCAAAAAGTATGGGAAGAAGACTCTCCCAGTCAACTCCACAGAAGGAATTCTATGCCTATTATGACCCACAACAAACTGCCAACTGCTAAACAGTTCTGCAGCTTGGTTCCCCTCATTACAGGGCCACTACCAACCATCTGATCTGATCATGGATGAGTGCGGTGGCCTCAGAGAAAAGATAAATGTGGAAGAATCGGCAGCCTGAGAAAGAAGTAATGAATGGTCCAGCAGTGTTAGACCACGGCTCTTGAAAACTGCAAAACAGCATGTTGTTTTACCTAGAGAATGACTTTATGGTGAAAAACAGGTAGAGAAGTGCAAGTCAGAGCCTACCATATGGCAACAGAGGGATTAATCAGGCACCAGTTTGGGAGGGAGTTGATTGTGTGGGGCTGATTTAGACATTGAGCCCCTGAGAAGTTCAAGCTAGAGCCAGCAAAGACATAAGGCTTACAGTCAGTGGTAGGAAGTGGCTTATACAAATGGCTGTTTCTGAAGCTGGTAGCATTGAGTCCAGTAGTTTCTTGAAACCACACTTTGTCCCCTATATAAAATGGAGATCAGTGTTTTGATTGCTTCTCTACCAATGAGAGTGGGTATGATCTTAAACACTTGCCCCTTTCTGCAGTTTACAGACTAAGGAAACTCTTGCAGGGAGGAGGGGAATCTTGCTAACTCACAGATTATAAAGTGAAG
>NW_004524671.1:8965962-8967698 GCF_000260255.1 Octodon degus | reverse complement strand
TGACAAACACAACCTTCTTTTCCATAACATATCTTTCCAATAGAAACACAAACGCACCCATTTCCCCCCAAATCATAAAGCAAATTAAGTTCATGAACAGAGGTACCACTGTATCTGGAATGTCCAGTGTTATAAACAATACTATGTTCCATTCCTAAAGAATTGGTACTGGGCCAAACAGGTTCCAATGTCCCATCCTGAATAAATGGAAGTGGTTGGATCTTGGAATAGAGTCAGCAGCCAATAATTGGCCATGCACAAAGGATAATTCTGAAAAGTTGACATTATCTATTGAGATCTCCATACAACCAACATAGATACCCACTATAATCAACCCTCAGCTCAAAAAAACAAACAAAATATAGGAACACAAGAAGATAACATTTCTTTTTTATTTTTTTTGCCAAACCGTGGATTGAACTCAGACCCTTGCACTTGCCAAGGAAACGCTTATTCCACTGAGCCATTCCCCGGCTCCCAGAAGATAACATTTTTTAAAAGTTCCTTAAAAGAATCTTCCAACTCCCTCAAAGCCAATCCAGGTGCCACTAAGCAAGTGAAAATCTACAGAGCCAATTTTAAAAAAAAATACAAGATGAGATAACAAATCAGAATACAAAGGTGCATGGTGAGTTCATTGAAGATATAATTAAACATGTAATAATCCAGACTAAAACAAATAACTGGGAAATTTACAGAAGAAAATTTTAAAAACCTAGAACAGCCAAAGGATGATGCAAAACATAAATAGGCAGCACAGAAAAGAATTAGAGACCATTAAAATGTACTAATCAAAAATCCAAATTGAAATTTCTACTGAAAGTAAAAAATTTTAGAAGACCACAGTGAAGACAATGTGTTAGATCTAGAAAACAGGTCTGAGGTTTGTGATCAATTATTGAGGAACACCTTTAAAACAACAACAAAGTTAATGTTGAAAAATGAATCAAACAACTTCAAAATGACACCAAGGAAATGAATCTAAAATTAATGGAAATTGGTTAAAAATCAGAAAAACATATAAAGGGCATAAAAAACATATTCACAAAAGCAACAGCAGAAAACTTTCCAAAAACAAAGAAAAATGTATCTTATAGAAAATCACATGATCTAGAACTCTATATAGCTATAATCACAAAAATTCTACTCTATAACACATTGTAGCAAAAAAATGTCAGAAATCCAACAAAAGAAAAAAATTTAAAAGTAGTTAGAGAAAAGCAACTTATCAGTTATAAAGACAAACACACTACTCTCCACCACCAAGGAAACCTCAGTACCCCAAGATGAGCCACATGGGAAGGAGTGACCCTATGTATCATCCCTCTGCCATTAAAAGAACCTTGGAGAGCCAAGCTGAGTCACACAGGAGAGGACAGATCCCACCCATTGCCTCTCCTTTGTCATCAAAGCATCAGAACAGAAACCCTGCCTATCACATCTCCACCAGAGCTAAAACCTTGATCCAGAAGAACCCGGGTGCCTAGCCTATTCCCCTACACTGTGAGATGGGCAACCACAGTGGAAAGTACTCAGGACTCCACAACCAGCTCATCCAAAGGAATCCATGGTAAATCCACTCTAAAAAGGAGAAACAGTTTGTATACAAACGCCTAATTTACTGTTTGTTCTCTTACATAACCATAGACTTTGTTCCTATAGTCTAAAGTACAAAATCAATAGTTATAACCACTTGCCAATTTCTATATTGTGCTTGATGCTATCATTATTACTAA
>NW_004524671.1:8963986-8965212 GCF_000260255.1 Octodon degus | reverse complement strand
AGTTTTGGACAATTTCATTTTTTGTATCTTGGTATGATTTTCTTCATACTTCTTGTGGAAAAGGTTCATTTTTCTTGGAAATGTGGTGCTATAATTTTAACTTAATTCAGAAATTTTAAATATTTAAATTTGTATTGCCTACCCCCTTCTACTTTGAGAATTCTAATTATATGAATATAAATTTCTTTATTTTGGCACAGAGAGATATTATATGACTGATCTGTAAACTCTTTCTTCTTCATGTTTATTTTTTGGCAATTTTCATTGTTTTATTCATTTAAATTTGTAAATAATTTTTACAATACTCAATCTATTATTAATCTCATGTTATATATTCATTTCAGAAATATTTTTCTAAAATTCACTCTGTCCACGTCTTATATCTCTTACATTTCAAATGTTTGTCAAAAATTTTTAATTTGCTATATAATTATTATTGATTTTCAATACAGTTAATAGTGAGAAAAAAAGAAAGGTAGAATCTTGAGACAGACACCAATTGAGAGTCTTTTATACACAGAAGATATCCTTGAAGGACAGACATTTTCTAGAGAGGCCTTGGTAATGGTGATATAGCTACCTACGACCAAAAATCACAAGAATCATCACATCAGACAAGTTAAAAACTCTGAAATAAAAAGGTCAATACAAAAAAGAAACTAATTTCAGATTTCCAGTTCACCCAAAATAACTCCAGGAGTCATAGACATAGAAGAAATTGGGAGGCACACACTTAAAATTTCTGAAACAGTAGCAACTAATGTAAAGAAACAAATCCAACAGGCAATAGAGGAAATCAGATCAGAAATAATCTCTTAGGTAAAAAAAAAGAAACGACAACCATAATGAAAGAATTTCCCAGCATATCTAAAGAAGACATATGTTAAAATTAAAAAAAAAAAAGAGGATCACAAGAAAGTGATAGAAACCTGGAATGAACAACATAGCAAAGAATTAAAATGCATAAAACAGATTGAAAGAGATATCCAGAAAATTAAAATTTTTGTTGAAAGCTGGCAAAGCCATTTTTAAAAAAACTGAATATAGACTTTCAGACTCTGAAGACAGCATTGAAGTTAGCAATCATGAAACGAATGCTCTCTTAAAAATAACAAGGAACCAGAAAATAACAATTCAACAGCTATACTATGATGGAAAGAAAAACAATATAAGACTAATACATGTCAAGAAGAAGTAGGAGTCTAGAAAACTGACATAAAAATACT
>NW_004524671.1:8961275-8962455 GCF_000260255.1 Octodon degus | reverse complement strand
ACTCCTCAAACTCTTCCATGAAATTGAAAAAGAAGCAATCCTCCCAAAATTATTCCTCAAGGCAAGTATTATATGATACCAAAACCAGGGACAGACGCAACTAAGAAAGAGGACTACAGGTCAATCTCCCTCATGAACACAGATGCAAAATTCCTCAATAAAATCCTAGCAAATAGAATACAGCAATTCATCAAGATGATCATACAACACGACCAGGTAGGATTTCATCCCAGGGATGCAAGGATGGTACAGTATTCGAAGGGAAATATATATAATGATGAAAACTCAGGAAAACAAAGCAAACACAAATAGACAACCAAATGCTGCACCTCAAGCTTCTAGCAAAATAAGAAAAAGTCAACCCCCAAAAAATCATTAAATTATAAAGATCAAGGCAGAAAATGATGCAATGGAAACCAAGAAAGCAATACAAAGAATTAATTAGTTGATCAGTTGCTTCTTTGAAAGAATAAATAAAATTAACAAACCCCTAGTCAACCTTATATAAAAAAGGAAAGACAAATCTCAAATTCAAGCAATAAGGAAGAAAAAGGGTGAAATTACTATTTTCTGTGTAAAGTCAGTAGATTGTCAGTACTTACTTCAAAAATCTATACTTTCATAGGATGGAACACACAGAAAAAAATGGACAGATTCTTAGAAACATACGAATTTCAAAAATTGAATCAAGCAGATACAAAAGCTCTGAATATCCTAATATCAGTCAATGGAATTGTAAACAATGTAAATCTTACCAACAAAGAAGAGCCCTGGTCCTGATTTACAGCTGAATTCTACAAGAAATATAGAGAAAATTTAGCATCAGTACTCTTAAACTGTTTTTTTGTTTATTTTATTTTGTTTTGTTTTGTTTTTTTGTGATACCAAAGATTGAACTCAGGCTCCTATGCTTGACAGGCAAGTGCTTATTCTACTGAGTTATCTCCCTGGCCCTGTCTAAACAGTTTTTACCAATTGAAAGGGAAGCAATTCTTCCTAACTCATTCCTAGAAGCAATTATTACCCTGATACTAAAACCAGAGAGAGGCTCAACTAAAAAAGACAACTACATATTCATTTTCTAATGAACATATGTGTAAAATTCCTCAATAAAATACTAGCAAACAGGATCTAGCAACTAATCAAGATTAGACAACATGAGCAAGTGGGATTAATCCCA
>NW_004524671.1:8945563-8956494 GCF_000260255.1 Octodon degus | reverse complement strand
AGAAAGAAAGAAAGAAAGAAAGAAAGAAAGAAAGAAAGAAAGAAAGAAAGAAAGAAAACAAGCCCAAATAAATAACCTGATGATGGGCCTTAAGGTCATATAAAAACAAGAGCAATCCAACTATAAAGCTAGTAGAAGGAAGAAAAATACAAACATTAAAGCAGAATAAATAAAATGGAGGCTTAAGGCTTGGGGAGATAGTTCAGCAGTCTAAGCACCTGTCAGGCAAGTGCAAGGAACTGAGTTCAATTCCCAGTACTAAATGCTGCCCTGGCCCCCAAACTGGGTGTGGTGGTGTATGCCTGTAATCCAGTGCTGGGAAGGCTGAAACAGGAAGATCACTATGAGTCTGAACTGCATAATGAGATTCTGTATCAAATAAAATTAACTAATTAATTAATTAGAGACAAAAAATAATATAAATAGCAATTTCAAAAGGCTGATTTTATGAAACAATAACAAAATAGACAAACATTAAGCCAGTCTTACTAAAAAAAAATGAAAGAAAAGACACAAATCAATCTAATCAATACAAATACAAATAAAAAAATAAAAATTATAGCAGACACCACCAAAATCCAAAAGATTGCTAACAACCAATTCACAAATCTGTGCACAATAAATTAGAAAACTCAGAGGAAATGGTTAGCTTCCTAGATACATATGAATTACTAATATTGAACCAGGAATATTTAGTAACCCTGAATAACCCAACAGTAGGTAGTAAAATTGAAGCAGTAATTTTAAAAAAAAACTACCAAAAGTAAAAGCCCAAGTCCTAATACATCTAATGCCAAATTCCACCGTTACCCTGATTCCATAACCGGACAAAGAGTCAAACCAAGCAGAGAACTATAGTGCAATCATCTTCATGAGTATAGACAGAGAAAGATATTGACAAACAGGATGCGATAAATCATCAAAGCTTACACATCATAAACAAGTAGGTTTCATTCTCATCTCTCTTTGCTTAACACCAATCTCTTAAACTTTAAAATATGAAAAACAAACTTTAAAAAATGTACTGATAACCACCAACTTCATATCTTCATTCTCTGTCTGATTCCTACACTCTGATATTTGTCCACTCTATGTCTCTACAAAGTGCCTAATAGTTACTTTAATGTGGCAAATCCCTAAAAAGAACTCTTTGTTCCCAGGTTGATTCTTGTTCTAGTCTCTTAACTCATGACAGCCAGTGACTCCCATTTTAGCCCAATCATTCACACCAAAATCTAAGTATCGTCATTTACCTATTTCTCTCTTTGCAACATAACTAATTTAAATCCACTGGTTGGTTAATTCAGCACTGTGTTTTTTTTTAATTTTTTATTTATGTATTTGGTACAGGGTCTCACTATGTAGCTCAAGCTCATAGTGATCCTGCTGTTTTTAGCCTCCCCAGTGCTGGGATTACAGGTGTGCACCACTACACCCACCTCAGTGGCCAGCTCAGCGTGCCCGTGTGTGGTACCAGGGATTGAGCTCCCATCCTTGTGCTTGCCTAAACAAGCAGTTAGTCCACTGAGCTATCTGACAGGCCCTTAGCACTAGTTTTAAAATGTATTTTAACTGAATTTTTTTCTGTATGTCCTCTATTAATACATCATCTGAAATTTGAATCAATAATTTAGCTTCCTTAACAGTCTTTTTTATAAATAACATATACATTTCCCAAATTGTAGATGGACTTATAAGACAAATATTAGATCATTACCTTCTTGCCATATAGCTTTCATGAAGTTAGAATACAATTCTAACTGTCTAGAATTAACTACAATTTAAGTGCGCTACATGAATGATTCTTTACTTAGGTATAGCTTCGAGCTGTGAGAATCCATGTGCCTTGCCCGTGGTACTATATGATGAGGTGAAGGACTCTTTGGTAGATACAACCCAGTAGTTGTCATTAGATCACTAGAGGGGCACACACACAAAAGAAAAAAAATAGGTCCAGGGACTGTAGGACCTGCTCTAATTTGAATCCAGCCATCATGGGCCATGAAGTGAATGGATGTCCTTTGCCACATTCCCCTCCCATAATGTACTATGCTGGCATTGACCAAAAGCAGCAAGGCCAAATGACCAAGGATTGTGAACCAAAATAAACCTTGCCTGTTTACAAGCTGATTAGCTCAGGTGTTGTTACCATAACAGAACATTGACAGATTATACATTAAAATCATCTGAACAACTTGCAAAAAGAAAAAATAATTGAGGTCTGTTACCATGTTAGGGTGTTTGTGATCCATGCTAATACTGGTGCTTAAAGTAGTTCAGGTGAAGCTAATGTGTCCCCATGGTAGAAAAAGCCTATTGGCTATCTTTTCAACCTAATGCTTTATAATTCACACACTCTCTGGGCATTGCTCTGCACATACCTTTTTCTGCTGCCCCACCCAAGGGCCCTTGATCTTTCTGTGCCTAGAATGTTCTTCCCCAAGACCTTCAGATGACTAACTTCATTTATCAGGTGGTTGCTTGTGTCACTGAGCTATCTCAAAGTCCTACTAACTTCATCTATCAAGCTACCATCTGGAACACTGGCAATCTTCATGGTATACAAGGGAACAATACCTGAGACTCTTCAGCAGGTATTCAATTGCTGTGACTCAGAAAGAGTTTGTGAGCACCTCACTGCTGACTCACTTATCAGAGGACGGAGAACATCTACTACCAAGTAGAGGGCTTTGATTTACATAATTTCACAACCAGAAGAAACTAAAAAAAAATCATAACTAATCAGTGTTATAGAAACTAAGACCTATAAGTGTATTTTTTCCTAATTTCTATCCTTGGTGTTTGACTCATGTTGTGATGTTTTTAATTTTTAACAGTCCTGTAGAAGTTTTTAAAAGTCATTATCACTTTAACTGTGATGTAAACTATTTGAAAGTCATCAACCTATTCTTTATAGTATCCTTTATACTGGATGAACCCCTTGCTGGCCAATCTTAAGCAAATGTGTCATAGAAAATTATCATGCTACTAAAGTAATGTGCAGTGGGATGTGGTGGTGCATGCCTGTAATCTCAGCATTCAGAGGGCTGAGAAAGAAGAACCTCTGTAAGATCTAGGCCAACCTAGGCTACATGGCGAGACCTTGTCTCAAAAGAAAAAAAAACCCAGTATGTATATCCAGTATGTATATCCATACAGATAGACAGACAGACAAATAGACAGACAGACATAATATGGTTGTCAAGGCAGCACTTGATGGGAGACAAGACTGGGGTATGCATGTGAGGTTGCCCCACTGCAGCCTAAACTTTTTTATGTTCCACTGAGTCATATTGCACCTAAGCACCAATATATTACTAAGTGTAATTTGCTGAACATTCTTTTTCCAGTTCATTGAAAACTTATCAGATAGTCTTTTCAAGGATTATTAAGGTAGTAAAAAGTCAAAATTTATTATCAGTGAATTAATGAGCAGCTGAGCTTCAGATGAATATTAAGATGTAGTGTAAGCTCTCAACTTATTACCTTCCCAGAATCAGCTGCAGTGTCCTCCACCATCCGGCCTTTGTCTCCTTCTTCAGCTGTTCTGCTTTCTCCACCATGCACACCACCAAAAAGTGCTTTGATATTTCTTCAATGCGAAGTGTTCTTCTTGACTCCATATGTTAGCCCATAAGTTATTTTTTTGCCATCTCTGTAGTACCTATTTTCCTTTCACAATAATATCTATTTTCTTTTTCTTCCTTTCCTTCTTATAGAACCTATTTTCCTTTTTATTTTGAACTTTTCCTTGTTCTTGTGCTGCCTGGAAAAGCTTGTTCTTATCTCTTTCATTTATGGTAAAACTGGGTCCCTATCCATTATGCTTTTCTTATCTTCCTTTTTAAATGTATATAGCATTCCTAGGCTCATGCCTGGTCCAGCAGAGAAATTCTTGCAAGAAAGAATTGATGGATTAGATAATTAGTTAATGAACATCACTTGCTACATTGTATTGTATTTATTGTTTGGTGGGATTTTTTCCTGTATCTCTCATTACAGAACATATTCCTCACAGGCAGAAAATGTAGTATTTATCACACAGTCAGGACCTGTCATTGAGTCAGCACAAAGATGCTGCATAAATATCTGTCACACTCAATCTAAACTGCACAGACATTTCAAGATGTAAGGGCCCCTAATTGATGAAATCTTCATGGTAACATTTAAGGAAGAATAGATTTGAACTAAGGCAAATCTAAAAACCATTTGTGAAGCAAAGCATTTGGTTCAGTGAGAGAATTTAACAGTTCAAATGTGTTTTTGGTTCAAATGTTTGCTCTACGAACAGGCATTTCTAAAATGTGTTTTCACTGTTAAAGTTGAAAAAGAAATGTTTTCAAGGCATTAGGACATTGAATGTTAAAAACATATCGAGCTCTTCCTTAGACCAGAAAAATGACTGTCAGGAGAAATGCTCACAGGCAGAGTTTCAGCCTCACACGGTTTCAAAATATTTTCTTGGGTGAAATGTTCCTAGAGACACTTTAAATTGAAAGAATGTTGTTTGCCAGCTTAGTTACCATCATCATTTCATTATCAAAGGAGCCAGTCATATTGATTCAATGTGAATAACAAAGCCAAAAAAGAGATGATAGATAGATATACAGAGAGATAGATAGATAGATAGATAGATAGATAGATAGATAGATAGATAATATACAGTTAAGTCAACTTACTATCTTCCATTTCCAAAGCTTAATCATCAATCATAAAGCACTGCAGAAGCATTAAAATTATGTTCTCAAATGCCATTTGACTGATAACACTTATGGTTTCTTCTAAAGAAAAGAAAGGAATCAGGATAGAAAGCTTTGTGGTTATGTGTAATATTTACTTGGACCACATGCATTAGTATAATTTAGAAAATAATATTTTTCAAAATATCTTCTAGCTATGCATTGTCATGCATGCTTATAATCCCAGCACTGAAGAGGCTGAGGCAGGAGGACATAAATCTATCAGTAGCAAAGTCTTAGTGGTATTTAAATATTAAATGAGGTCATTTCTTAAACCTTTCTTATAATAAGATTAAATAATTGGATTAATTTTTATGCCTTCTACAGAAATTTTAGAATTTATATAGTAATTTTTATATTTAAATATGTAAAGTAAATCTTTATAAAGTGTTTTTAAGAAGTGTAAAAATTTTTACTCTAACAAGTACTGAGTCTAATTCTGTTAGTGGTATTTTGTTCAGAAATTATCTTTATAATCATAATTTTGATCCAGAGTTCCTTATAGAATCTGAAAGGTGACTACCAATGTAATTCTTGTATGCATATTTTTCCTGATTTCTAAATTGACATAGGAAATACAGAAAATATGATGGAATATAAATCTCTATATTGTTAAATCATTTACTTAATTCAGAGCTCTAATTTACCATTAGAAATACAAAGGCAAGTTAAAAACTAGCCACAAAGAAACATACAAATTATAGCCGGTCTCTACTAGGTGATATTCTGTTGCCATTACAAAGAATATGTCAAATTTATACCAATTAATTTATACATATTTCCATATTAGATTGTTAAATGAAAAAAATGAATGTAGTAAAATGTATTCTATTATTTATTTCTGCATAGCAGATTAAACCAAAACTCAGTGGTTTGTCAAGAGCTATTGTTTCAGTCTCTGTAGGTTCCAAATGCAACCACTGCTCAGCATGCTCCACTGTTTAGTGTCTCCAAGGCTGACGTCAAGGTGTTGGCCAAGACTGTGGTCATCTGAAAGGGTGGTGGGGAGCTGCACGTCACAGCTGACTGTCATTATCCTCAGGATATGGTTGCAGGCTGGCTGCTACAGCGAGGACCTCACCACCTCATCATAGCCTAAGGCTATACCCCGCCTCTGAACACTCAACCCTCTCCACTGGGAAGCGCCCCAGATGGCACCTGACTGCTTAGGAAGAGTAAGCCTGGGTATCAGTAGGATGCAACACGGTCTTACTGTGTCATCTTGGTATGAAAAACAATCACTTTCATTATGTTCATTAGATGTAAGTCACTGGATCCAACCCACATCCAAGGGCAAAGGTAGAGAGGAATGTGATACCCAGAGATGGTATCATTGGAAAATGCTTATGAATCTTTCTTCCTGTACATTCAATGTGATGCTGTTATTATTTAAGCAAGAATGATGTGATGTCATTATTATTGAAGCAATGATAAGATTAGGGAAGCACCTCTAACATGTGAACATGGAACATCTGAACAATCACCTGTTAGAAAGGCAAGATATTAAAAAATGACAGAAGATTTCATGGCAACAATGATAGCAAAAACATGTACATGATTTATGTATGTAAAATTTTACATATATGACACAAACACTACGCATTACAATGAATGCTGTGAAATTCATCTCACTTTGTTAAGTGAAATCTGTATCACTTGTAATTTTTCTGTTTTAAGGCTATGTTGTACTCTCTTTAAAAAAGAATTTGTTTAAAAAATACCTGGTTGGGGATCCAGTATATACAATTAGGACTAAAAAATACATTATAAAAAGACAATCACAAAGCTTTCAAAATAAGAGCTGAAGTTGTCTTTTCAGCCAACACAACACTCACCAATGAATAAAACTTACTGAGTGGTTTGCTGAAGGAGAAAAGTCAAGACTTGCTAAGTGTTAGAAATGTGTAGTGCATGATGGTTATACCAATGAAGATTGAAAACTGAAGAGGATGAAATGGTTCCACAAAACTGTACAAAGTTGCTTGAACACTTTCTATTGTTCCTCAGCCATGACAGTCTTTACCTAAGTTCATAAAGGTCTAGTGTTTTGGGATCCTTCCAAGTTCATGGTTATTTATCATCTTCAGCCGGCTACACCCTCTTTGTGTTGAAACACAACATTCAGTTTTGTTATCTCAAGTGCTCTATAGAGGGGAAATTTTCCTTCTTTCATCAAGAAAAATAAAACAGCAAATTGCAGAGAAATGGGTACAGGCTGATTCTTTTTTAACCAGCCCCTATGTGTGTTGTTTGTGTACTCACGCCTGTTTGTAAAGGCATGGAGCTATAGAAGGATCTGGAGTCAGAAGGCAGCCAATGCAATATATTGTTGGGTTTTGTTTTGCTTTCTTCTTTCATTTCTATTCTTTTTGCCTAAACAATGTGCTAAATCCTGCGAAGGCCTAACTGGGCTAAAGCTGAACTTCTGCAAGACATGGACTACCATGACTAAGCCAAGAAAAAGATACCTTAATAAGGAGGGCGTGTATGGGTTTTGAACTTTGAAACCTCAAAGAAATAAAGAGCTGTTTATGATTGGATTTAATGATTTTTTTCAGTATTCTGAGAAAAGAATTTTAGCACCTTTAACAAATGTTACCCCATATGTTGGGCTGGAAAAATTCCTTTCTGATAGAAACACGAAGTAGGGCTGCACGTGAAAGTGACAGCTCAGTACAGGCAGTTTGCAAAGAGAAAGGAAATCAAGTGTTCCTCTAAGAAGGGATTGGTAAGTGAGAGAAAGAAAGAGAGAGAGAGAGAGAGAGAGAGAGAGAGAGAGAGAGAGAGAGAGAGAAGTGGGGAAGGCTTGCCAAGCTATAGAAGGACCAACTGCGGTCCCAAGTCATAAAGGCAAAGGAAGAGGAGTCTACAGATTGAGTGCTCTTGCCCAGCTCTGTCCGGGTGCACCTCCATTAGGGCAGAATATGGGCTGATCTGAGCTGTGTTTACCGTTGCTCGTTGGTTGCTGGGAGGATGATGAAGAAAGAGGTGGATGAGAGCATCTGCTTGGGAGAAAGCACAAGGGTCAAATAGGGCACATGGAGCTGATGCACAAAGAAATGAGGACAGAGCAGAGAGGAAACAGTAAAGAGGTAGAGTGGGCAAAAGTGACACAGCAAAGCTGGGGAGAACGTGGGTAGACAGATAGACACTGGTGACCAGAGAGCCAGAAGGACGTGGTGGTGCCTTGAAATGAACACACAGTTGGCTTTCTTTTTGGTTGGAGCTGAGGGTCAGAGCCATCCAGAAGACATGCATGAGAAATAACAGAGCAGCTCTTTACCCTGTCAAATCTCAAAGGCCAACTGAGAGTAAGATCATGTAGTAGCTACAACTGTGGATGGTACATGAACCCAACACAGGCTGAGGAGTAAAACAAGGGAGCTGAGAGCCCAGGGCCTTATGACACTCCTAAAATCATCAGAGATTATAGCAAGAGAGTCAGGAATCAGGAACAAAATACAAACAAATGCACTCTGACTGAAGCTGTTCAAATGCAAACTTCAACAGAAATCACAAATAATAGGAGTGCCTGCATAAGTTAGGACGATACAAGATACCATTTAAGAAGGCCAGTTTCAAACCACCAGAAAAGTAGAGGAACATGCAAAGCAATTAGCATCACCTAGGCCAGATAAAAATTTTAGAGGTCATTTTCATGCTTTGTCTGAATGGCTGACAAAAAACATCTGCATGGGATGGGACAGGCAATATAGAAAAACAAAGCAAAGCAAAGCAAAAATAAAACAGAGACCACCTATAAATGACAGTAGTCAGAGTTGTAGATAATGTTAAGTAAACTGTGCCACAGATGTGTCACTGGGTATTACCTTTTTAAAGTATGACCTACTGGCTACAGAGGAAGAAACAAAATAACACAGCAAATTATTGGTACACATTGAGATGGATAGTTTTGTAAGGCAAACATACCAGGGTTCTCCTTATTTGCTGGAGAATATATTTCTTTCTTCTTACCCACATCTGGAGAAAACCTACTCAGCAAGCCTGAAACATCTCAACCTACCCAAATGGTACTGAAGCTTTGAATTAATTACACTACCTCCAGTGGCCCATTGCCCATTTTTACATCTGTGTGTGCTGAAACAACAGAGACTCTTTGACCAAATTCAATAATTTTTTTCAAAATGATTAAAATTATTGTGTATTAGCAGAACATGTGATTGGGCTTTTTTTCCCCCCAAGGAACCCACTGGACTCTAGGCTGTAGCCATTCTGACAACACGTACAAATAATAGCCGAGCTGCTCCCTACCCTGTCAAATCACTGGTGCTAATTTTAGAGACCCAGATTTCCTACAATGAACACTTAGAGACCCCATAACATTTGGAGGCGTTCTGTAACATCTTGTTTTCTTAAAAGAAAAGAGACAAAGAAGAAAGATACATTAACTTTAAAAAAAATGTGCTTGAAAGAATACAAATTGTTATTTAACCAGGAGGTGGAAATCTCCAAGGAAGATCCTTAAAGAAAATGTTTACATTCATTTTTTATATAAAAGCATTCATCTGACAATGTATTACAAACAAAACCCACAACACTGTTGATGATCTCAGCTGGAGTGAAAGGATAGAATGCAGACCAATTTATTGCCAACTGGTTTAAAAAGTTATAGGCCCAGATCCAGAGAAAAAAGACCAGGGGAAGGGTTTAGGGCATAGCAGGTAGGAGATTCATATTTTCTGATCATCAAACATGACAAGCTTTGTGTTCAGCACTTTACAGGCAAAAAAGAAAATTAATGCTAAAACTCACTTTACGGCAAATAAACCCGATGTTCTGTTAAAATAACTAATACTCAGTGAGCCTGGCAGATTATCTGAGGGGATACAGCCCATAAAAATAGGCCTGAGCTGCTCTGACGTCAAAGCCAATGAATGACACATAAAGAAATTCACTTGAGTATTTTTCTTTCTTTTATAATCTGAAAAAATATGAGTTAAGTCATTTTGCGCCACTGCTACACACAGATTTAGATAGTGATTCACACAACGAAGACGTGCAGTTGTTGGGATGCCACAAAGTCAACTTAAAGTTGTTAGGTCTGGTGCCTTTTGTGGCTCTTTGTGACCCTGCAATTATGGGGTGGTGTTTCAACTTTTAGGAAAAATGACAAAGGCAAGATGAAATGCACCTTTAATGAGAATTAAAGGGTTGTCTTCAGCCGTCCTGAACAGGTAGCTGGTTGAGTGAAAGCAGCTCACAAAGCTGTTTTCTGTTTTCAGAATTTCATTTCAGCTTGTTGGTCTGTGCAATTTGCTTCAGGCTGGGCTTCACTCTTCCCTATGAACTTAAACCCAGCTAGATCTGTGTATTTATGTTACCCGTCTGACCCTTGGAGGCATTTCAGTTTATAATCCCTGAACAGGAAGCTTTGGAAAGTTTGTCTCAGCTCTTGTACTCTGTAATTCTTTGATTCTGAATTGCTAAAATACATACTCAGATCCACTTTTTAAAACCTTTATAAAATTTTAACAATGACATATGAAGGAAATGAGTTTATTTTTGAAAGCAAAGACTTTCTGACCTTTGGAAAACTGTAGCATTTGTGGGACAGGACAATGGGAATGTGGCATTTTCTTACCATTTAACCAGAGTTAAATCTTTGTGTTGTAATCCTACATGAAGCAATCAACAAATGTGCATTAGACACCAAGCCTGAGCACAGCCCTAAGCTACACTTTGAGAAACCTAAAGAGGCTTACCTAGGAGCACCTTATCATCCAAGATGAGACTTCTTCTCATCCAGGGAAACTGACATCGGGCCTGGGTTCCTCAAAGCTCTTGTTTTAAAAGTGCTAAGTCAAAATTATTTTTCTTTAATGAAGAAAAATAAAGATACGTATTTGAAAAAATGAAAATATACCAGTGATATCACTTATAGTCATATTGAATTACATGAACACACAATAATTGTTTAGAAGAAAAGGATATTTCTCTTTTTTTAAGTTTAGTTACAAAGCAAAAACTCATTTTAAGCTCTTTGATAAGATGAAATGTAACCCTCTCTGCTCCTCTTGCTTTCTCTCTCTCTCTCTCTCTCTCTCTCTCTCTCTCTCTCTCTCTCTCTCTCTCTCTTTCTCTGTCTCCCAAAACTCCTTGCCAAAAAAATCAGCTTGTCCTCTACATTTCAGTTATGCTTAAGTATTCTGTTAGTTTTTGGTGGAATCAGTC
>NW_004524671.1:8908808-8945209 GCF_000260255.1 Octodon degus | reverse complement strand
TACATGAGTAAACACTCATAGTTATGAGATGAATTTTTTAAAAAATTACTCTCTTCATTGTCATTATTTTGGCTCTGATTGTCAAAACAAGAGGCTGTCAGCTGTATTAACTGACATTTTCTAATATAATTTCATTTATATTTAAAATAACTACACAAGAAATTACCTTTCAGTGGGAAGCGGTTCAGAACATAAGCAGTAGGTTCAAGTCACAAAAGTGGATAGCGGCTGAACAGATAGCCTGCATGACTTAATAAGTAACTCTCCTCCAGCTTAACTTGTCCATGGAACCCTGAACTACACAACTTCTATTATTTCATAGACTATATTGTCATTTTAAGCTCAATCATTATAAAATTAGGTAATAATCTCACCTGAACATTAAAAGTCTCCATTTCTTTGTTCTCTACTCTCCCATGGGAATAGTTAAACCTGAAGCCAGTTGGGAACCAGGTACAGCAATGAAAGCAACGCCACAAAAATGGAGTTGTGATTCCTTTGCTATCACATATCATTTGCTCCCACTGCCGTCCGTACGCTCACATACATTTTAACCATTGCTGTTTTTCAAGTAGCTTGTGTTCCTTCTTTACTGTTCAGTAGGCAACTTTACTTCAGTTGTAGCCACTGCACTGCCTCTTGGGCCTAGCAGAAACCTTGACATGAAACTGGCTCATCATTGCTGCAGGTTATATCTTCACAATTTAGATAGGAAACTGTCTCATCTTACAAAAATTTATTAAGATCAAAATCTTAATAAGATTTCTTTAAGATTTATCAAGATCAAATTCAGGATCAGAATTTCACTAACAAGGAAAATCGTTTGTATTTTAGAGATGTTTTGCTTCTTTCCAAGTTATCATTGGCATATCCTTGACTCAAAAATTTTCTAAAGCTGGCAAGATAGCTCAGCAGACTAAGCGCCTGCTTAGGCAATCACAGAGACCAGGGTTTGATCCCCGGCACCGCATGCCACACTGGCCCTGCTCCCGGGTGCAAAGCCAGCCAGAGAGACCAGGTGTGCTGGTGCATGCCTATAATCCCAGCACTGGGGAGACTGAAAACAGGAGGCTCACTATGAGTCTGAGCTGTGCAGTGAGACCTTGTGCCAAATACATAAAATTTAAACACACACACACACACACACACACACACACACCTTAATTTCTTTCCTACAGGAATTTCAGCTGAATCTATCAATGTGGATTTTCATAGATAATAAAACCTGTTCTCAGTTCAAAGTCAAAAGGAAGTGCCTGATACCAGCTGGACTATCCTCCCAGTGGCTGCTTGAGGCCTTATTTTTAGTCACCTTCACAACAGTTTTCTAAGATAAGCAATGGGATCCCTATTTTGCATGTGAGAAAGCTCAGCACCATTGTAGAAAAGTGAGTCCTCACAAAGCAGCTACCACATGGAATGGCTGGACTCCCAGGCAGCCCTCATTAATTACAAAGTCTATTTGTTTATCATAATAACATGGTAAATAAGCAAATACAATCCAAGTGAAAATATGTTAAATGTGGATTTATGCACCTTAAAAAATAGAAATTTTAATAAACATGGGTGCAAATGATTTAAAATTAAGGCCTAAGTTTAAAATACAAACTCCTTAGCTTTAAAATTCTGATTATTGCTGCTAAACAATCTCACTACAGATGTGAAGGCATTTTCCCACTGTATAAAAAGTTAAGTTCTATGATAGAAATCGCATACATTGGTGTTTTGCTGTAAGAACTTGAAAAACTATTTCCCTCCATTTGCTTTTTGTAATTTACTGCTTCATGAGGGTAAGGGGGAAAAAACACATGACTTTATACTGCCCACAGTTATAACAAATCAAAAAGCATCATCTTGATCAGTAATATTTAATTTAAAATGTAGGAATAAAGCTATTTCCTAGAATGTGCTTTCCCTAGTCATATTTCAGTGTCCAAATCAGCAAGTGGCAGGAATTTTTACAAAGATAGGAGGCAAAGCTTGAGGAGTTAGAAAGTCTTAAGCGCTGAGTGCATGTACCCAGCGTTCAACTGGATGAAGTCGCTGTGTCGATAGAGAGATGAATGCCGCGACTACAATAATTACAGGAACACGTCCATCATCTTCTACATCCCACAATTCTCAACTGAAACCCTGTTGAGAGAATTGCCTGTGTTCCGTGCCCCCCACCCCTGGGAATTCCTCCAGCTCCATCTCCGCAGAAGGCAATATTGTGCTTATCCATGGCAAGGACGAAGTTAATCTGCTGAGCTGTTGTCCTGTTCTTTAAAAATACCAAGTCACTGGCAGTATTGATCTGGGGCTGTTTATACCACTTTAACTCTTCAGGATTTAATATGGAGAAGCTAATGCTTGGATCTTTCCTTTTTTAAGATCCTTCGTTTTGGAAAAGTCACTGCTTTAAGCACAAACAAATATTTTGTAAATTGGCGCGGCTGAATAGCAAGCCGACAGATTTGAAGCCAGCTGTCATATTTTATCAGGAGCACCCATAAATCCAGGATGAAACAGGGATCATCCCCAGTGTCCCTCCATCGTGAACAGAGTACCAAGGGAACGTGTTATGTCCTCCCTTTCAGTGTGTTTTATTTGGAGGCATGAGAAACTGGATGTGTTCCGTGGACTGATTTCCTTGTGGACTGATTTTCATGAGGGAATATTGATCAAATATTTTCTTTTCTCTCTCTCAAATTGCCTACTTTTCAGTCATGTACTCGGGTACCAGTGCTGACTAATATATCAAATCTAAACTTATCAGTTCTCATCAGTATGGTAGGCCTGTTTTGTTCCTCCCCTCAACAAAAGAAGAAACTCTACCTTCTTGTTAATAGATCTCACAGGCTTGCAATATTTCTAAATAAACTGTGATAATGACAGCTCAGCCTTTATGTATTAATATCAGTATGAATTTTTAAAAGGATATCATCAAGAAAATCATCTTCAAAGATATTTCCTTGCGTGTTTAATTAAGTATTGCAGCTGAGATGAAGCTGGGAAGACTACAGTGGTTCTGATACCCTGGGCTTTTCCTGTTCTGATTCTTTCCTCACAAGCACAGGCAGCGAATTTAACACTCAGATTTGCTCTGACAGGCTGACAACTGATATCACAAGACCACAGCTAAGAGTGGTTTATTACTTTTAGTGGGATTTATTTAATTCAGTCTCACAGCCTGAGGGTGGGGTAAAGATTTAACTTGAAATTAAATTCCAGCAGGAGACCTTTTAATATAAGAAAAATGGGCAGAAGGATAAATGACATTCTCAATTGCAATGAATTTAAAAAAAAAAAAAGACTATATTTAACACGGGGGAAAAAAAAATCCCACAAAATCATTTCAGTTGTATGACAGATATGGAGAAAAAAGTACAGATGAACCAGTAATGATGATAGAACTTAAAAGAGAATAATCTAAAGGAAAGTTTATGAAACACTAGAATTTTCTCAATCTATGCAAAAAAAAAAAAAAAAAAAGAAATCCCTGTTTATGAATGCTTTCTATCAGTGTCTGTATACGCTGGTAGGAGAGCCCAAGTGTTCTGTCAACTTCAAACAATACAAAAATTCTGGATTAAATTGTACAGTTCAAACTAAGCCATGGAGAGAAATTACTCTGGTTATTTATTTATTTATTTTTATGTATTTAGTACAGGGTCTCACTACACAGATCAGACTTATAATGATCCACCTGTTTTTCAGCCTCCCACATGCTGGAATTACAGGCATGTGCCACCATGCCCAGTCTCAATTGCTGTTTCAGTGCGACCTGGGGGCAGGGCCAGCAAGGCAGGCCAGGGATTGAATCCCTGTCCCCTGTGTCCACCTAAACAGGCACTTTAATCTGCTGAGCTATCTGGCCAGCCCTAATCTGGTTTGTAACTTAAACAAGGTGCATGCTTACATCCAAAATTTCAGAGCATGGGAGTTGCTTATTCATGTGTGTTATGAGAAAGTAGAGTTGGATCATAGCAGTGTCCCAGCAGCTGTGTCATCCCTTACCTGAGGGATTCTTCTAGAGTTTTCTCTTTAAGAACCCAAAGTTGTTGTGGCTCATCAAGGAAACCCTCTTTTAAACCCTACACAGGAAGGCCTCCTGCTTCCCTTCTCCCCTAAAACTCCTATGCTGTATTCATTGGATCCAGCTCAATAGTTAAAATACTGTCATATGGTTAATAAGTCATAGCAGGTGAATGGAGGGCATTGCATATGATCTTGGCTCCTGGCATCTTTGTATCGTAGTTGTATCATCACATGAAAAGGCCAAAGAAATCACTAACCATCTTATATATTGTTTAAATTCAAGCACTTTATTAAGCACTATGCCCTAAAAGCTGTACATCATGGAAAACTGTATAATCTTCTCCAATCGTGGAATTAGTTTGGACTCACCATATTCTTCAATGTTAAGAATGTTAATGAGCATCACTTAGTACTTTACATTGATGTCTGTCAGATGTTACTCTTATTGTCTGAAAAATTAAAGACATCCTGTAGTTATTTTTTGAGTTTATAGTGAAGTATCCTAGGTAAAATGAATGTTTATTTTGGCTAAATGTATTATCCCTATTAACAATTCAACAGAGATGCATATTGGTTCACTAAATATGGTAAACTCCACTAGGAAAAGTATTTGGTCAGGTGATTTTTTTTAATACCTCTGTTCTTACACTACTCACCTGAGTCTCCTCATCTGTGGAATAATAAAATAGGAGACAGTCTAGCACAGCTGAGGGGCCCAGGAAAACTCTATTCTTTCTAAATAGCCTGCAATTTTTTGAGAATTTTCTTTCAATCCCACTATAAGCTATACTGATACTTTTTCTTTAGAAAGAGTACAAACAGTACCATAGTCAGAGTGCTAATCCAATCAAGGCATAAAGTTCCAAAGTACGAAAAGAACAATGACAATATCCACATAAAAAGCAAATCGCTGCCTTTCTCCAGTCTCAGCTCCCTCCTCATGCAACCTGGACATAGAGAGCAGAAGCCAAATGTATCTGTCCATGTTGGAGCTATGCTTTGTGGGACTGTTCATCCTTCAAATTTGATTTTTCTACCATCCCATTTCTACAACATTGCATGCATGCATGTGAATGTCTTCCACATTAAGGAACTTGATGTCATACTGCCTTAATCCAGTGGTTCCTTATCCTTGAGTGAACTTTAACCTGTCTGCTTCCTAGGTTTTATATATATATATATATATATATATATATATATATATATATCGCCTGTTGCTGCTATAGACTTCAAGTTCGTGACCAATAATTCCTATAAAAATGGAGGGAAATTTCAAAAGCTCTCTCAGCTGAATGAAAAAGAATTTTCTTAAAAGCATTGAACAAATGTCTTCCTTTTGGCAAGGTTTTTCTACCTAAAATTTTGCTGAATAAATGCACCTTGATAGGAGATGCTCCAGACAGGATATATTTCCCTGTTATTTAATTCTGTCTTATTTTTAAGTGGACATTAAGTCAGGTCAGGGATCAGCTCTTAGGCAGATTAAAAACATGTGAATAAAAGAGTGCAGAGAAAAATATATTGCTTCTGAAGCTGACTTTTTACATTATCTATCCTACCACCCACTGTTTGGGTGTCTCATGTATTTGGTGAATTATTACTTTGCATTTTAGAAACCAAATATATTTATTTACTTCAAAATTATTATCCCATATTTATCTGATATTATTGGTTTCTTTGTTTCCTTATTAATCTTGTTGGAATTGATTTTTTCATTTAAATGTTTTACTTAGTGGGGCAGGTGTTTTAGAGAAGAGTTAAAATCATTCAGCAAGGGACAGGTGTGTATAGAGTAATTTATTTCTTAGGCGATTTGGTAATTGAGATATCACTATGTATTTTTCTACAGTAAAGTTAGACTGAAGTTCCATTTGCTGATGAATAGCATAACCAGATTTTAGGTTAATTAGATCCCCAGTGCCCTGTGTGTATTTAGACCATCAAAAGATCAAAAGGTGTGGAGTGCGTCTGACAACAGAGCACTCTTCTACTGAAACGGAGGGTGTGCATTTCAATGAGCCACTTCTCTGCCAAGTAAACAATCCGGTGTGCAGCAGAAATTTCCCTATGCTGAAATGTATTGGTAAAAGAGGTCTTCAGTGTTTCTTTTTCTCATTTGCAGTTTCCTAATGATGATAAACATGCGTTGATTTTCCTCTAGAAAGATTTGTTAAAACATTCCACATCATAAGCTATTTCAATTAAAACCATATTCTTATGTAGAGAACACATTTTAGATCATAGAGTATAACATGCAAAAAATAATTATTTTTGCCTTATAACTCACCTCGATTTCTATTTATTTCAAGGTTTCTTTCCAACAAGTTAGTGGATACCTTTAATATTATACTTGTCCCCAGGACTACATCAAACAGTTTATTCAGGGTCAGGATAGGGAGGGAAGGAGTAAATTGTGTGCCTGAGTCAGCTGATCACACATTTCCACCAATGCCATTATCGTGTCAATCCAACGGCTTGCTAGTGGGAAGTCCCACCAAGGGAGTTAAGTGTCTGTCTTCAAAGATATGACACCTCCAGTCCCCTAGATATTCCTGAAAGATTTCCTCCCCTTGATCATCGATGATTCAAAATGTCTCTGTGATGCCTGAAGAGAGTGAACTTTGTTCTAACGCAAAATATCTTCAGCAGAAGAAAAGTCTAAAGAGCAGCCATTTCCATTATGGCGCTAATCAGTACTGGAGCTTGTCTTAGTAACGTATTTAGACGTGGTAAGAATGTAAAGTAGAGTTACTTGAAAGAGGAAATTGCTCCAATGTTCTTGGTCCCCCCAACACACACACAATTCTTTAATTCCTGTTGTTTCATGTACGACTTATGGTCTTCATTTAAGGCCTAATAAATGGGTAGAGATTCTTTCCATTGTCTATCATCTTGATGTACGGTTTCTAACAGAAAGTTCTTAAGGAACATCTACATTTAATGCATATGAATATGAGACTAAAATAAACCTAAAAGAAAACTCAGTAATTCAGAGAAGAAATAACAAGCCTCACTAAAATAATTTTCAGGAGAATGTTGTGTATAGATGACTTTTAATTATTGTATTTCTCCCTATGAAAAGACCTAATTCTTAAAAAAAATGCAAAAATACTGTATTCTCTCATCTACCCTCTTTCTTTCCATAAAATAGGACACAAAGAAGTAAAGAATAGAATGAATGTGAACATGTTCACTTTTATAAAGTAGCTAAGGGAAAGAGGATAAAGGAGCCATGCATTTCCACTTCCTTTTGTTAATGGAAGATTTCTGACTAAAACTGGAAAGCAACTTGTCTCCAGTACTAGTTGCAATTAAAATATCTTGGAAATATATTTCAAATAAGTTGTGGAAAACAGTAGAACAATGTATAAAAATAATTTATTTGCATTTATCTATCCTTCATATTCTTTTGCATTTATCTTTCATATTTTAGCCAACTCTATATATTTTAATAGTCCCAGAAGTGAGTCATCAGGTCCCATGTCAACATCTGTACAGCTTGGCCACATTTAAAGCAGGTCAGTAGAGATGTTTTGGCCAGAAGGGTGGGCAACCTGAGAGCTAGTAGCAGGAGAAGCCAGTTTCATTGCAGAACTTTAAGAACTTTTTGTTGTTGTTGTTACAGCCCAACAATTCTTTAAACCTTATAAGCTACTTGCCTGTGGGCCATAAAATCAATAATTATTTTTATATTCCCTTTTAGAAACTCCCACTTGAGATCTTATCTCAAATTCCTTTTTTTTTTTTTTTTTTTTTTGATTGGGGAAAATGGATGAAGACTGTCTAAGACTGTGAAGTTATATTAGAAGGTAGCTTTGAACCTAGCTGTTTTGTGATTTGTGCTCCATTATAGTATTGAGCAAGGCTACCCCTTGGCTGAATTAATTCTATGGAATAGAGAGCAGTATCTCCCTATTGAGGAGAGATATAGATCAAAAACCAGCTTCAGACTCTTCAGGGGACTCCAGTGCATCGCAGGATTCCTCATACATGAGGGTGTTCTTCTCGACTGGAATTAGGACTATAGTTTTAAAGACCTCTTTGGTCAATTAAATTTCAGATACCCAGAAGTACAAGTCCATAAAGAAGATTAGAAAATTTTTATTTTCAACATGAAGGCTCCATGAAGAGAGGACACACACACACACACACACACACACACACAACCAAACACACACACACACACACTCACTCATTGTCAGGATAGATATGTCCAGAAGTAAAACTGGAATGGAGCACTTTGTGAACACTAGCCTACAAGTTATCAAAGTCAGTGAAGGTGAGGTAGAGGTCATGTTGATAGATGAACCTCACTGAGTGTTTCCTCAGTTATTTCAAGAAAAAAGTACTCCTCATTGAATACTTGTGGTTTCTGAGCATGCCTGCCTTTGGTAATCCTCATTGCAACTTGCCTGACTTGCTGACATCGGACCCCCAAGTCAGGTCTATCTTCTCCAGCTCACCAAATTACCATGCTGCAACTGTGAATAAATTTATGTCTGTCTTCTTCCCAATAGACTAAGGCAGACAAAGTTCAAATTTGCACTAAGTCATAGAGGATTTGAGCACTAGAAGATAGTTTAAATATATTTTTCTATAATACAACTTATACTCAAATTTATCCTAGTAAGAATGTTCTTTCTACCACCTATAAGAGAAACTTTATAGTTTTCACTCTTCTCACCCTACATCAGTTGCCAAAGCTCACGCATGTATGAATCTTATTTCCCAAGCCCTTATTTCTATCACTGATTTGCCATTCCCACCGGATCTACTTGGAATTGCAAACTCACTTACTCCTGAGTACATGCCCAGCCTTATGGAAGATCCCAATTTTCTAGAAATAGATAAATCAAAGTCAAATCCTAACTATGCCACCTACTTAATGAGTGATATGACCAAATTTGTTCATTGATTCAAAGTTAAGTTTCACTACCTATGAAATGAAAATAGTATATCCTTGTAGTGTTCTTAAATTTAAAAACTAAAAATACTGTCAAGACTGAGAAGGTATCTCAGTGGTAGAGTGCTAGATTAGAATGCACAAAGCCTGTGGTTCAATGTCTACTACCACAAGAAGGGGGACATGGGAATTTTTAATCAGTATTCACCATATGTTAAATATATTCCCAAGTAAATCTAACAACATTGCATTAGCTTCTAACATTTTCTTACCCAGGTATATTTTATTATTCACAAGTACTCTGAAATGGAAGCCAGACTATTTGATCTTTGTGTTCCAGGTGTTGTATGACGATTTTCCTGCCTCTCACCCAGGTGAGGTGAGGTAAGGTAAGCCTTCTCTGTTCCTGAGCACCACTCTCCCCGCCAAGGTACTCTTTAGTCAACTCCTGTGCTCAGCAGCCTCAGTTTGTATAAAACCAATTTTTATCAAATCCTCAGAGGTAAACAATTTTATTTCTTCTCTCGGTGCTTATTTCGGGCGCATCTTGTAACTATTTCAAGACTGGAAATTCCTGTAGTCACTTTAGACTCAAAAATATTATTTCTTTGGTAATTTTATTTCTAGTCCAGTGTCATAATTATATAATATTTACTTTATCTCTTTGAAGAATTCTCCCTACCTCTGCTGATTAAAGATGGGCTAAAAGTTAAAAATCAATATTAAATGATAAAAGGAGTGGGCAGCCCTGTCTTTCTATCTGAACATTTGAAAGGACACAGTGGCTAGCTCACAGTGCCTGCTCAACCTCTGAGAGCACTGGAGTGTCCACTGTAGCTCTGGAAAGAGATGTCAGATGTACTCTATGCCCTGTCATTAGAAATAGAATTTTTCTGCTTCCAAGTGTGAAATCCACAATAGAGACTAACAGAAACCACCAGAAACTTCTAGTACAAAGGGAGCCCACTGCTTCCCACAGGCAGCAGCTGTAATTCTTTGTCACAAGTTGAATGTGAAGTTCTTCAGGACTGTTAGATGGTATAAAATTGTATCTAGACAACTCCCAGTACTCACAGCAGTCTGAGTAAGAACTTTGGAGCTATAGACTCTTGTCAATTTAGAAATGGGAGATCTTTCATCTTTGTGCTTTTAAGTTCCAGCTTGTTCTGTTTACAATAGAGATTTATATGTCTAACTCTTTGAAATTTAATTTACAATATGTCTGGCATCATTGGTCAACACTGGTTCTTCCATTCTTCCTCAAACATAAATGGTGACCAAACATCCAAAACTGACTTTCTCATCTGAGTGTCATGTATGAGCTTTTTGCATAAGGGAATAGTGAAAGGTAATATTGGGAAAAGACTAGTCTTCTAGATATTACCCAGGAACACTGTGCCTCAGATACTATTTTTTAAAAAAATACCATTCCTGTGTCTTCAAGGGTTTTACTAATTTTTCCCAATAAATTCAGTGGTTCAGGTTTTTATACATAGGTCTTTAATCCATTTTAATTTAACTTTAATACGAAATGAGACTTATGGGTCAAAATTCATTCTTAGACTTATAATTAAAGTCAAATTCCATTTAACCTAGTTATAGCTTAGCTCTGTGTCTTCCTGAAAGACTTAATTGTAGGAAAATGGATGGAATTTCATACTAGAATCCTAAGTGCAATAAGTTGTATATTACCTGGTTTCCCTAATATGAGAAACCCAATATATAAATAATCTAAAGAGCAAAAAGAGATATGCTGAGAAATAAGAAGGCAGACTTTGCAGGGAAGTCAGGCATCTAGGGATGGAGGGAGAAGGGAGGGCAGAGCAAAGAAGAGTGATGAAGATGTGATATGTGTACAGGGCATCACAACATGAATTAACAAAAGAATTTCTTTAAAAATACGATTCCTCTCCATGTAGGTTCCATGATGCCAAGCATAAAGATAAACCATGGCTTCATCCCAGCAGCTAGGTCAGTTCTAGATGATCTAGTACGTTCTGACCTTGTTTCCTTCAGCTCTACACTAGTTTCCAACATGCTCCTGCCAAGCTCTGGAAGTGCCTACTACTATTATTACTATTACTATTTTAATGAAAATCAATGAACATTCATTTTAAGGTTTGTTTGTTCTTTAGTTTTGGTTTGGTTTGGTTTTTTAGACAGATTCTCTCTATGTAGTCTAAGCTGGTCTTGAACTCAAAATGATCTTCTTGCATTGGCTTCCTGAGTGCTGGGTTTACAAGTGTGCACCACCATGCCTCGCACATTCCTTGACTGAAACTATAGGCCAGAAGACAAATGGTCCTGCGATGTATCAGGTGTTTATCTCTTTCCTCCTCCCAAGAAACGTATTAGCTTAGGTTCATTTCTTCATTCTCTCAAGCAACAAATGGTCCGAGTGAGTGCTAAATTAGGTTCTTTGTCTCTCTCAGGTACTGGTATAACACTTTATGCAAAACTCTGACTTAGAGACTGATCTTTAAATGATAAGAATCAGTTTACTCACTTAGATACTTGAGGGATTTTTTTTTATAAAAACAAAATTCTTCACATAAATTGTAAATTGTAATCCTTTCAGGGTTGTTCTGATTATCAGCTGGATATATAGCAAACTACTCCAAAATTCCAGCATGTCAAAAGAGCGACCATTTTCTTGTCTTACAAGTTCAAGTGTCAAGTATGTGGACAGAGCTCACCTGGGCAATGTTCTTGTGCTATCTAGCATCAGTGGAGATCTTATAGATATCAACTGTGGCTGGGTGGAACTGGAAATTCAAGCTGACTTCCTTTGGTAGTTTGGTGTCTTGTGGGGGTGGCTGGAAGATCCGGCTCAGCAATGACATGTTCGAGAGCCCTGAAGGTTTCTCTGCACAATGTTCTTATGGTAGCAGAATTTCTTCAGCAGTTTCTCAGGCTCCCAGAGCAACTGTTCAAACAGAGAGAAGTGGCATGGCTTTTATGACATAGCTTCAGAGGGGCCAGAACACCAGATTCACCATGCTATATTGTTTCAGTAAGTCACTAAGTCAGCCAAGATTCAAGGGCAAGAAATAAGATCCACCTCTCACAGGGAAGAGAACCAGATAATTCATGGCCATTTGATTCTAATAGAGGAAACGTCCTTCATTTATTCGACACACAAACATTGAACACCCCCTCCAGGAAATAATCCACCCCAAATACCTAATTAAGTATTAAGGATAGGTGATATATGACCAAAAGCAAAAGCTACCTGTTCTCCTGGAATTCAGCTTTACATTCTTTCCACTCCATGATCATATAATGCATAGGATATCATAAATTTTAGAACTTAATGGGTAGAATTAGAAAGTTGAGGGAACAACAGTTTCTCTCAGAAATGTTAGAGTGAAATGATTGAAAGACAGGAGTTTTACTTTACCATTTCAATGCTTTCTGGGCAGTTTCTAGTCTGCTTAAATGACTATGCATGACGCTGACAACCCAAACAGGTCCAAGCTGAGAGCATGCCAGTTCCAACTGATCACCCAGTTTAGTTCAGTGTATACCTTAAAATATCTTACATATTTTTAATTTTTGTTAGTATATATTTGTATTATAAACTGATTAATATTTGTATCTTAGACTGAAGAAACAATATTTGGATTCCAACTCTATTTTTTTAGTTTTTCTAAGAAGAAATATTTTTTTAAAAAATTAATTTCAGAGTGTTTATAGAAATGTCTTCAGAAAGATAACCCACAAATTTGGAAAAAATCTTAACTAATAAGAACTCAGACAAAGGTCTTCTATCAAGAATTTATAAAGAACTAAAAAACATTAGGGCCCAAAAAATTAAAGACCCAATCCAAAAATGGGCATCTGAGATGAACACACACTTCTCAGAGGAAGAAATACAAGATGTAAATGAATGCATGAAAAAATGCTCCACATCACTAGCCACTTGTGAAATGCAAAATTAAAGCAACACTGAGATACCGTCTCACAACAGGAAAAAAATAGTTATTATAAAGAAATCAACCAACAACAAATGTTGGAGAGGCTGCAGGGAAAAAGGAATGCTTCTCCATTGCTAGTGGGAATGTAGACTGGTGCAACCATTATGGAAATCAGTGTGGAGACTCCTCAAAAAACTAGGACTGGAAATCCCATCCAATCCAGCTATCACCCTTCTGGGAATTTTCCCAAAACAACTGAAAACATCGTATCATAGTGATATATGTGCACCTATGTTTATAGTAGCACAATTTGTAATAGCCAAATCTTGGAAGCAACCAAAATGCCCATTACCTGAGGAATTGATGAAAAAGATGTGGTGTTTTTATACAATGGAGTATTACTCAAATATAAAGAAAAATAATCTCAAAGCCTTCATAGGTAAGTGAATGCACCTTGAAGATATACTATAAGTGAAATAAATCAGACACACATCTATAAATATCATATTGTCTCCCTAGTGTAAGAACTCAAAAGAAGAAATAAAAATTGAAAGTTATAACACAGTAAACTGGAAAGAGAGAATTTAAGGATTAAATAACAAAGAGAGAGAAAGGAGAAGAGTTAGGAAATATGGCAGGAACAAAACCATACATTTATATAAGCAAGATAGTTAAAACAATGGTCCTCAGAATCCCCAAAAGGTTTTTGAAAATAGCAGTTAATGGGTAGAATTCTCACCCTAACTCTGTATGCTGATATCTGTGAACTAAGCAACTACACTGAGAAAACAATGTATAATACTAAAACCAAACTTGAAATGCTTGTCATTTTGGTCTTTTAATGCATACTATCTCTAATGTCATATCAATTATTGCTATATCTCTTTAAAGTAAATGTTTGTAAAAAAAAAAGTAATAAAAGAAAACAAGAGACAAAAAAGAGGATTAACCTGCTACAATATTGTATATGGTTCAATTTCTAAATTTCTATGTAAAAATATTTAACTGTATTTCACATTCTTTAGAGATTTAAATTTTAAAATATCCATTGTTGTTTAAAATGGCAGTTCCATGTTATGTCTAAGGCATTTGATACTCAGACAAATAGTGATGGTAAGTTCAACTGCCTCTGTTACAGGGTAATAATATTAATAAGTTTCTCTTCTGGAGGGTTAAGAACTAAAGTTTGCAGAGCAAAAATTAGAGAAATAGAGGGGCTACAAGGATAGCAAATATTTTCGCCCTAGTCCTTCAAGGTCAGTGAGGATTCAGGACATAAGAGAACCTGTGCTGGGACATCCTGTAACTCAGTGCTGTCCCAAATTTTCTGATCAAGGAAATGATGGGGCCACAGAGGAAAGTGATTGATGATGCATAGTGTGACTAAGAAAAGTCACCCAAAGTGAAAAAATTCTCTCAGGCTTTCACAGAGAGCAAATTGATCAAGCAATGGCCGTGACTCATCCATATGGCTGACACTGACAAAGGATCTACAAACTGCTCTGCATGGTTTCTCGGTAAATCCTGCGGGGATTTGACTGACCTTGTCAGATAGCAGAGTTACATTTTTAGTTATGTAGGTCTTGCTTTAACTTGGTTTTAACCATCCAGCAGAAAAGTATAAATAATCACAAGGTATAAAAAATAATGCCATATTAATATGCTGAGCTGTGAAAGGCTCAAGGCAACAACTTCTGACAGTTGCCAGTTCTGCTGATGACCCACTACCATTATGGACTATTACAATATATTGGATTATTTTGCGGAATTCAAGTACCTACAATCTTTAGACTGGTTTCAAACATGAAAAGGTCCTTTACAGACTTCTCCAAATACATCTTCTCTAACTGTTTTGGAAACAAAGAATTAGGATATGTTGGGAGCCAGGAAGCTAGGAAATTGATCAAATATGTGTAGGTGGAACTTGGCCCAGGGACTAAAGCAAACAAGCTACCTCACTCCTGAGAGGAACATCCTGTCTGCTTAAGGTTTGCTATCAGTCACTAGGCAACCTAGTGTCATGTGTCACTAACTTCACAAAAGTGTAAATAAAGGACCATTTTTCTGTGAAAAAATGTATATATACATATATATATATATATATATATATATATACACACACACACACACACACACACACAAAAGAGAGTTAGGATAGATACACAAATACTTTCTCTTAGTTCATTGAGAATAAAGGTTTGTACTAATATTATTTAGAGAAGATTTCATGTCTGCATCTTTTCCTCTGAATAACTATTATGAAGACAATAATATGCAATGTATTAATTATTGTAACCATCCTATGAACCTGTTTTGAAACTGTTTCATTGCTACTTTATCTTTTTTCTCATTAAAATGAATTTAAAAATACAAAAAAAGAGAAATGTCTTCATTATAAAAATCCACTAAAGCATGAAGTCATGGTTACAACATTCTTTTAAACTTCTAAGAATAGGCTGTACGTACAGCATACATGTGTACCAAGACATTTATAGTGCATAATTTTATTTATTTCTCTGACCTGATGAAATGTCTTGAGGACATCATATACAATATGGGAATAAGTCAGTTTGGCTTTCTCCTATGCTTTTGTGTTGACTTTATGTATTTCAGAATTAATGCACTCGCTAAAAGAAAATCAATTGCTATGACAACAAGGACTCAACACACAGTTTTAATGATGCATTTCACAAAACATGATGGAATGGTTAATACAATGTAAAGGTGGGAAGTTCATGAAATTTTTCATAAATTCACTTCATCTTTATAAAAGTTATTTTAAGCAAAACTCTCTTTCAAAGGAATTTACAGAGAGCAATCTTTTGTTACCCTGGGATATTTTATCATGTAGGCTTTTTTGTGTGTGTATAGTGAACTATCATTACAAAAGAGAGAAATCCAGCTCCACCTTTATATAATTTTAAAAAACCTTGCAGATAATAATGCATGTTGGCAAGGTCCAATATATACAGATACTTATTTTTTAAGTTGTCAGTAGGTGTTGCTTAGTACAATTGATTTTGGAGTGCTTTTTAATTTCTTTTTACTTCAAAAAGCCCAAACACATAAATCCAACCAAATGATACCTTCTAACAACAATTTTTGGACATTTAAATAATATACCACTGAGTGATGGTGTACTTTTCCAAGGGGAAATAATATTCTATTTTCTATAAAGCCCCCTTAGAAAATACAAAAAGAAAAATCTCAGGCGGAAAGCAAGTTTTGCAAAATTGCATAATCAAAGGGCTTTGATTTGTAAGAGTAAGAAAAAGATTGTTCAAGGGCCATTCATACCTCTGGTTAATGAAACTGTGTATATATACATATATATTTCTATTTAGCACTGAATTTTACTTCTTTTTTGACATCTTTATGGAAATATTTTACATGTGATTAATAGAGAACTTCAAAGAAGAGAACATAATCATTTTCTGGAGTTAATCATAGCTAGAACCAAATGTAATCAAACAAAATATATTAATATATTTAATTTCCTTTAAAAATTTTACCTTTGCAATACAATCATTATTTTCTTACTTTTAAAAATAGGAAAATGATATGAAGTGTGTCTCACTCATTTCAGTTTATTTTATAAGCATGTCATGACCTGGAAGTCTCGTGAATGTTGTAAAAGTTATTGAATAAAAATATTGTCCAAAGCTTCGTATACTGCAAGCTTGATTTCCAACATAGTGTATTGAGGTAGTGTGGCCTTAAAAGTGTGGTCAGACCATAGGGCATTACCCTTGGAAGAGCTTAACGTAGTTCTTGAAGGAGTGGATTCATGAGTCAATTCCTGAAATAATAGGTTATTATTTAAAAAAAAAAAAAAAAAAGCAGGCTGGTAAGAAAGCTCAGCAGACTAAGCACCTTCTTAGTCAAGCACAGGGACCATGGTTCAATCCCTGGCACCACATAGGGCACCAACCCCAGCCCTGGGCATGCTGAGTTGGGTCACCAAGATGGGGTATAGTGACACATGCCTGCAATCCTAGCACTGGGGAGGCTGAAAACAAGAGGATAACTATGAGTCTGAGCTGCATAGTGAGACCCTGGACCAAATATTTTTAAAAATTAAAAAATAAGAAAGCAAGGGCAGGCCACTGTATTATAACAATCTATTGTGTTGTTTTGTTTTTTTTTTTTTTTTTTTTTTTTGGAAAAATATCATGTCTGCATCTTGTCCTCTGAATAGCTGCTATGAGGACAACAATATGCAATGTCTTAATTATTGTAACTGCTCTACTAACCTGTTTTGAAATTATTTCATTAACATTTTATCTTCTTTCTCATTAAAATGAATAAAAAAGAAAAAAAAAACCAATCTATTCTTTCAGGGCATGCTTGTCACCGTACCCTTTCAGGACTTACCTCAGTGGCCCGTCTTCTCTAACCAGATTTTATCTTCCAATTCATATTTAGTTTTAAACTCATCAGTGAGTATCATGCTTGCATGATCCAATCATCTCCCAAAATCCACACCTATCAGTGCAGGAGGCTTATGAAATATAAACCATAATATCCCCAGTCTTCTTCTTTGCTGCTCTTTGCTCCCCGATTCCACTTTCCCTTCCCCACTCCCCCAGGCACTCCCCGCCCTCCTTACCATGGACCCTTTGCTGCACAATGGCACAATGATTTCTGGATTTTCTGTTCATGACAATCATGAGTCAAAGAAATCTCTTTGTCTTATATAGTATCCTGTGTTATGTGTTCTGTTATAGCTATAGAAAACAGAACAATGACCATAGAGTAAATGGAAATGAATTTGGGCTTCACATGAACAAATTAAAATGCATGCACATCTTGACAGATGTGCAGAGTTTAAGAATTTATCATCTATAGATTCTCTCATCAAGACCTTATAAACACTGTCTATTACCAGGACCTATAATGCACACTAAGAAATTAAATGACAGAGCATAACATGATCTCAGAAGCTGATAAAAATATATTTGTAGATTCAATCATGTATCCACTAAAAGGAACAAAGGTAATCATAAGTTAGTATTTTGTTCCCATAAAAGACAAAATAGTCTAAAAATAAGTAGCATATTGTTTAGTGGGTAACTAAAATATGAAACATTTTTATACTATTCTTTAAAAATGAAGATAATTTTGAATTTTATTAGAAAACCTTTATGGCTTATTCTGCATATTGCAAAACTTAAGTGAATGATAAAAATATAAATAAAGTGTAGTTTTCAAAGTAGCAAAATACTGAAAAAATCTATTGATCCAACTTAATTATGAAGAAATGAAAGAATATAATCAATGGTAAAAATAATTTTAAATGTGAATTAGTAATCTTAGAGTACTTAATGTGATAAAATCACTAATTGAAAATGATAAAAATGTTCAGATGCATTTTTCTTACGCCTTCTTAAAGTTTTTTAATAAGACTCTAACATAAAGCTAACAATACTGGATGTCACAAAAAAGAAAAAAATGTCAACTTAACAGAGGACAATAAGAATTCAGACAAAATATAATTTAAGAAAAATGCAATAAGAATGAGGAGTCACAGTAACTAAGAATGAAAAGAATGATCTACCCCAAATGACAAAACTCTCTTGAACATGTGTGTACCAAATTAGTTCGAAATACAACTTTGTAATGTTAAGATCCAACAGACAAATATGTAATAGCAGTAATGTAACTCCACCAGAAACAAATAAGGCAAAGAAAAACTCTTAAATTTCTAGTAGATTGAGGGACACCATTATATTAATAAATTTCATTTAAATTTTATTGTAAGAAGAAAAAATAAAACAGAAATTCAAAACAATAGGAGAGTAACAATAATTAATACAGTGCCTATTGTTATCTTCAGAGTAGTTACTCAGAGTAAAAGATACATGCATGAGATATTGTCCAAACAATATTATCATAAACATTTATTTTCAATGAACTAAGAGAAAAACTAGTGGAATATCTGTCTTAGCTATCTCGCTTATATAATATTTTTTTTCATTTTCCTTCTTTTTTTTTCTTTTCCCTTCTTTCCTTTTCTCCTTCTCCCATCACAGTTTCTCTTTTCTATTGAATAGACTCTTCCTAACTCATAACATCTGTTGTACATTTTGGGTCCCATTTACTTGTTCAGCTTCTCATGCTAGTGAGACTGTAAGGTATTTACATATGTGGGTCTGATTTATTTCACTTATGAGTATGGTCTCAACTTGCATTCACTTACCTATAAAGATCTCAAGTTTGTCCTTCTTTATGTACGGATGAGTAGTACTCCATTATATAAAGGAAAACCACATTTTTTTATCCATTCCTCTGTGAATGGGCATTTGGCTTGCTTCTAAGATTTATCTATGATAAATTTTGTTGCTACAAATATTGGTGCACACATATCTGTATGATATGATGTTTTTAATTCTTCTGGGAAGGTACCCAGATAAGGAATAACTGGGTTGAGTGGAACTTCTAATCCTAGTTTATTGAGTAACTGGGTTGAATGGGACTTCTCATCCTGTGGAGACTTCTAATCTCCACACTGATTTCCACAGTGGTTTCACCAGTCTACACTCTCAACAACAGTGGAGAAGAGTTCAATTTTCCCCAGCCTCCACCCGACAAGCATTTGCTATTGGTTGATTTCCAGGTGATAGTCATTCTTTCTAGAGTGAGCTGGAATCTTAGTGTTGGTTTAACTTTCATCTCTCAATTGACCAACAATGTTGAACATTTCTTCATTTATCTGCCATTTGTATTTCTTCATCTGAGAAATGTGTATTCTTCTCAGATGTCCATTTTTTGATTTGGTCTTTGAATTTTGGGGGCCTGATTTTTGACAATTGTTTATATATTCTATACAGAAGTCTTTTGTGTGAGGGATAAGTGGCTATAATTTTCTTCATTCGATGAGTTGTCTTTTCATTTTGTTGGTGATTTCTTTTGTTGTGCAAAAGCTTTTTAATAAAATGAGATCCCATTTGTTGATCTTTGTAGCATTTCTTGTGTGATCTGAGTTTTGTTCATGAAGTCTGGCTAAGCTTATGTCTTCTAGACTTTTATTTTCTCTTCCAGTATACTTAGAGTTTCTATTTCAATATTTAGATCTGTGATCCACTTTGATTTTAGTTTAGTGCATGGCAATAGGCCTGGATCTAGTTTTAGTCTTCAGCATGTGGAAAGAGAGTTTTTCCAGCACCATATATTCCAGGGAACATATTTGGCCCCTTTGTCAAAGATAAAATGGTTGAGTATGCTCAGAATTTCTGCATCTTTTATTCCACTGACCCACAGTTCTGTTTTTGTTTGTTTGTTTGTTTTTCTGTTTTGTTTCATTTTTTTCTCAAATACCATATGGATTTATCACAGTAGCTTTGGAACATAATTGCAAGTCAGGGACTAGGATGTTTATTGAGTGACCTTCATTGCCCATAACTGCTTTTGCTTTTCTAGGTCTCTTCCAGTTCTAATTTTGTTTTATCAGCATTTTCTGTAGTTCTGTGAGGTATGTTAATAATATTTTGACCCTTCTCCACTGCTGGTGGGAATGTATACTGGTGCAACTGTTATGGAAATCAGTATGGATACTCCTTAGAAAACTTGGACTGGAAATCCCATTTAAACCAGCTATTCCTCTACTGGGAATTTTCCCAGAGGATCTGAAAACATCATATCATAGGGATATATGTGTGCCTATGTTTATAGCAGCACAATTTGTGATAGCCAAATCTTGGAAACAGTCAAGATGACCATCACCTGAGGAATGGTTGAAAAAGATGTGGTATTTTTACACAATGGAGTATTATTCAGCTATTAAGAATGATAAACTCAAAGGCTTTATATTGAAGTGGATGCCACTTGAACATATTCTCATAAGTGAAATAAACCAGACACACATGTGTAAATATCGTATAGTCTCCCTAGTATAAGAACTCAAAAGAAGAAATACAAATAGAAAGGTATAATACAAGCAAAAGGGAAGCAGGATCTTGAGGACTGACTAATCAAGAGAGGGAAAGGAGATGAGCTAGGAAACATGACAATGTCAAGACATACAGTTATATGTACAAGATTGGCAAGGCAATGATCCTGAGAATCTACAGAAGATTTTTTTTAATCTAGTAGTTAATTGGAAAGATTCTCACCCTAAATAACTATATATACTGATACCTGTGAACTAAGCAACTGCACTGCAGATGGTAATCTGTAATAGTAGTTTCATGCTTGGAGAGCTTGTCATTCTTGTCTTCTGAATATGGGCTGCTTATCATGACATGCCAGTTGCTGCTATGAAGTCTCTCAGGTAGATGGTTGCTCAAAAAGAAGTGGGTGGTGAATGAAAGCAAGAGACAGGAAATGGAATATTGTGGGACTGTCCTGCTTCAAGGTTGTATATGGTGAGTATTTTCCTGTGTTTTGATCCCTGCCTTTCTCCTCTGTTTAAATGATTGCCCTGCCTGATGTCTTCTTTCTATTGTTGTTCTTGTGGTTGTGGTCTTCATTTTCTCTTTCTGTTATACCTTTCAGAGCATTCTGAAGAGCTGGCCTGAGAGTAATGAATCTACAGGGACTCATGTCCCTGCTTAGGCAGACACAGGAACCAGGAGTTCAATCCCCAGGCCTGCATTGCTGGCCCTGCCCCCAGAGAGTCCTGAGACAACGATTGAAACTGCTTGTGGTGGCACGTGCCTGTAATCCCAGCACTTGGGAGTCTGTAAACAGAAGAATCACTATAAGTCCCATATATCAGTGAGATGCTATATACCCTGTACACCCTGTCCTAAATACAAAAAAAAGAAAAGAAAAGAAAAGAAAAGAAAAGAAAAACTCTGAATTGAAGACTGTTTTCTTTTAGGGATTGAATTTCCTTGCTCTAAGCTCTGCTTGGTTGGAGGAGTTGTGTTGAGAAGTCTGCTATAAATCTAATGGGTGTTCCTTTATACATGATTTGTTTCTTTTCTTTAGTGGCTTTCAGTATTTTCTTCTTGTACTGAACTTCTGTAACCTTGATTATTACGTGCACTGGACTAGATTTATTCTGATCATGATTATTTGTTGTTCTGTATGTTTTGTTAATTTGCGTTCAAATTCTTTATCTGTGTTTGAGATTTTTCTGTTATTATTTCTGAGAAGAGATTTCTAATGACTTTTGTTTGGTAACATTTTTCTCACTGACTCCAATCAATCTTATGTTGTTCTTCTTTGCTTCTTCTTGTAGCTGATGGACTCATTGTTCATGGTCTTTTGGTATTTTTAAGATACCTTTCTTTTCCTGGTTGCTAGTTGCAATCCTGTAATCTGGAGCTGATATTCTGTCCTCATTTTTATTCAATCTGTTGCATATATATTCAGAAGAGTTTTTAATCTCCTGGATTTCTGCTTGGATCTGTTTCATTGATTCTATTTATTTTTTTATGCTAGGCATTCATAGTTTCTATTGTTTTCTTGAGCTCTTTCTTTTATCTGTGTCTGCTTTAATGTCATTCATTTTATCATCATTTCTTTTTGAATCTTAGAGACTATCTTCTCTAGAGTGTCTTCCATTTCTTTATCCCCTTCTGCTGCTATCATTTCAGAAAGTTTGAGTGGTTGCCTTCCAATTTCCTCTATCTCTTTGTGCTCTGGACTTGACCTGTGTAGGCTGGGCTTTTGGGGATGCATTTTGCTTCTTCATATTGTCATTTAAAATTTTCTATTATTATTTTATTTTGTTTTCTGTGCTGATGCTTGTAGATCTCTTATGTCATATAAGCGTCATCCCTGGTTTTGAGATTTCCCTAGAAAACATCTGTTCCTCTGGGTACCTTCTAGATATAGATGGCTTTTGGCCTTTATGTCTATACCAAGAACCCACCTTCCCATTATAATAAGAGTATAAAGCAACTATTTGATTCAAGTTCCATTCCTTTGCTACTGGACTATGGTGATAGTTATGATACCTTACAATTGCAGTTGTGTCATACAAAGCTAAAAAACACTGATTATAACAGGTATGATATTCTGATTAAGGCAGCACAGTCATCAGTAACATTAGATTCAAGTACATCCTGGCTACTGACAAAATGTAGTAACTATTATTCTAATACCTTCAACCACAGCAACAAATTCTACAATTATGCAATATAATCCAACTTGTACCAGGAACTTATATACATTGATTTTCCACTTACTAGAGTAATTTCACCTCATTGTATGTGCGTAAGTTAAGAGGGATAGGGGACAGTATGGAGAGATGAATGAAGTTAGATATTGTAGGAGCAAGGTTGGAGAATAAGGAGTGATTGTTCAAGTTTTGAGGTAATTGTAAGGCACAAGGCCTAGGAGTATTGATATAAGCCTTAAGGAGAAGAGACAATGTTTACTCATAAAATCAGGTGAGATGATTGACAAAAGGAAGGAGAAGAATGAGTAGAAACAGATCAAAAGAAAAGGTTAATGATATAAGTATGAAAGCAAAAAGAAGGAAAAAAGCAGAACAAAAATACCATACACACAGAAAAAAAATGACCAAAGAAATAAAGATAAAGAAAAGCAAAACAGGACAAAAGACAACAGGAAAAAAAGGAGAGGGGAAGTGGCCCTTCCTGCCCACTTCTATTCTGTCATATCTTTGTGCCCAAGCACTACACTGGTTGGTGTTACTTACCAAATGTTGGATCATGTTGTTACTGCTGCTTTGCACTTTTCCAGGCCACTGTTTCCACTCCCCCATCATGTGCACTCCAGCGGGGAACCCCAAGTGTCACTGAAAATCTCTCCAGCCTACCTGGGCCCTGTGGTTGGACAGAGGAATCACCCAGGATGTCTCAAGTCCACCAGGGCCCTCCGGATGAAGGGAGGGGTCTCTGGTGAACTCAGCAGCCTGCCTAGGTCTCTGAACACAGGCTAACAATTTTTACTTAGTAAGTATATACAGCATCTGATAGCCTACAAAGCATATATTTGGTTTTTTTAAACAGATTTCAAAAATTTTAAAACCTCAACATAGTAAGTCAAACTTAACAAACTCCAAAACTTCAATATAATCAGATCACATTATCTTTATTTTGAGAAAATTAAAATGCAGTTAACAATAAAACACAAGACATCTAATGACAGTTTAACAGCAAGTATTTCATTATAAGCATATTCTGTACTTATTTGAGAAATGCTTACATTAAAGAATTACCTGTTTATTATTTGAAAATCAAATTTCAGTGAACATTCTATATTTTTATTTTCTAAATTTCCCAATTATAAAAATTTGAATCATCAATAAAATTAGAGAAAAATCAATAAAAAAATAAGGTTATGTTTACAAATGAAGAAATGTGCTCCAAATGTGATGTTCTAAAGAAAAGAGAAGAAAAGCATAAAATATCTGATAAAAGAAAAAACAGAAAAGAAGGAAGAACTCACCCTGCCAGATACTGAAATTTTTTTTAGATATTGAAATTATTGTAAGGCCGGATTTTAAACATAGTGGTGGTTTTTTACAGAAATTCATACATAGGACAGTGAAGCAGAAGTGACAAGAGCCATATTCTTGTGTGGAAGTTTGGTATTTAACAAAAATAACCTGACAGATAAATTTTTGATAAATCTAATTGTAATTGTTTGGATTTCAAATTCAAAATAAATCCAAGTTATTTCCCAATGCTACATGAAATTTCTTTTTAAAGATATTACAAACTTGAGAACCAAAATGTCAGAGTAGTGATCAGCAGAAAAATACAGTCTCTCCAAGATGTGGGAGTCAGACACTTGGAAAATAACAACTTGGCAAAGAGAAAAAGAACAGCAAATCTCTGGGAATTGGGAGGGAACAGATAGAAAAATTTAAAACAGGAGAAAATCTGGAGAAGCAGATCACAATACAGAGAAAAGAGTCACAAAGCCTAGTTCTCAGAGAACCCTTGTCTCCACAGACGCAAGCTAAGTCCCCAAGGCACAAGGGACAAACAATAGACCTGGCCAGAAGTGCTAGTCCCAAGAAAATACCATTACTGTTGTCACTAAAAAATAGCATAGAGGGGCCGGGAGATGGCTCAGTGGAATAAGTGCTTCCCTGGCAAGCACAAGGGCCTGAGTTCAATCCCCGGTTCTGGAAAAAAAAAAAATAGCATAGGGTTTTATTGCAAAAGTGACTCTTTTTTCATGGCATGCTACAGTTAAAGAAAAAATTCAGTGCAGTACCCATCATTTTCCAGAGGGCTCTTAATCAGGTACCATTACCAGAAGAAGTTTATTATTTAAGACTAAGACACAGACTGGGGAGATAGCTGGGCAGTGTAAACACCTTCCTGGCAAGCACAAGGACCCAGGTCTAGATCACGCCATTCCAACCCCTGAGCCCCGAGCATGCTGTGCCAGCTACCAAAACCAGGCATGGTGGTGCACACCTGTAATCCCAGTACTAGAGAGACTGAGATGGGGGGATCACTATGAATCCCAGCTGCATAGCGAGACCCTGTGCCTAATAAATATTTTTTTTTTAATTTAACAAGAGTGAGACACAGGAGAACTACAAGATGACTTTGTTTCCAAGTTCTCAGCGTTTTTCTACACAATGACTGGATGAGAGACAGTCACAGGAGTGGTTCCCTGAGAGGTTGTGGATTAGATAAAACTCTCCTGAGAACTTAGGCTCAGCACAGAAAAGATACAAGGCCTTTTCTTCCAATGGTGGGAAGCCAGGCTCAATGCATGAGACTTTAAGAGGCAGCTAGATCAGAAAATGATGGTCTGAAGTACAACAATATGCTTGAACTCTCATTCTGCTGCCTATATCCAGCACAGAACAGAAGTTTGATTGCTTTCCCATCTACCAGTGTCATCAAGGACACACATGGGTTGAACAGTTGCCACATCCTAGGATGGATGGATAGAGGGGCCCTTGGGTGAATGGGTGGATGAGAGGTGCACAGCACAAACCCACAGGCTCTAGAGTTATGCAGGGAAAACTATGTCTTCCTAGATTGCCAAAACTGTGAATTTTGGAAGGAAATCACTCATTCAAAACTACAGAGGAATTCGATGGGGGTCTTATTTTTTTTCTCCATTTGTCTTAACATTTTGGGGTTTGGAGTGTTTTCATTTTTTCTTTTTATACATTTTTTGTTCCTTCTAGTTTGTGTGTATATTTTGTTCTTCTTGCCTTTTTTGTTTATTTTTTACTTTTCTTAGTACATATTTGTAGCACATAACAATTACGTTCATTGTAAGAGATTGGTACATTTATATTACACATTTCAATTGCCTTATTTTTTGCATTTTCTCTCTCTCTTTCTACCCCTGATTATTTTTCCAGCCTCAGATTTATTTATTTATTTATTTATCTTATAAGACCTTAGAAAGTTAGTTATCATAAATATAGATTGTAAACCAGTCTAATAGGCCAAAGAATATCTAAAACATGTATTTAATTTTTTTTCCTCATTGGTTCCATTATTTTACCTAATTCTATTAATTTTCCTTTACAATTTAATAAGACTCTTTATCTCACATTTCTGTCCTTATCTTCCATTGTTCAGTTTTTCTTCTTTCATCTTCATTATTAGTATAAACATGAAGTTTTTTAATCTTTACATGGTTTGTTAGCACTATGTTATCACTGTTTAATTTTTCCTAGTGTTGGTAGAGGTAAATTTGGTGCATTTAATGGATATTTATTGTATATAAGTATTTTATTTTTAGCTTGTACACTATAATTACTAATGTGTTTTTTATGGATGAGGGTGATATAGTAATGGTTCTTCAGGTATGTCAATACACAATTCATCTTTGACCCTAATTACTGTTGATTATTTAGTTACTATCATCATGGTGGCATAGTTGTTACTGTTAATAGGTTGTCTCCATGTGCCAATACCTAGATTTAGAGTCATTAACAGCATTGTGGTATTCAGCCAACTGGATACTGGTCCAATTAACCACATCTTTTCTTCCCAAATTAATGGAGGGCAGGCACAGGCCTACAGTGAGCCACACCAGAGCACATCACTAGAAAGCAGAAACTAATTAAAGATATTTCCACACTCACAAAAACTCTTCCACAGACCTCGGAACACAGAGAGAGAGAGAGAGAGAGAGAGAGAGAGAGAGAGAGAGAGAGAACATAAGAAAGCCTCCAAAATCTCTCAAATCTTCTAAAGCTGATCCCTGGAGCATTGGGGAGACTAAAATAAAAAAAATCATATAACTGACTAATATTAAATAATAAAAGAGGCTATTAAAAACAAACCAATACTATGCTCAGGAAGGTTGAAGAAGACATAACTAATCAGAAAATTAACTCATAATCAAAACAACACACAACAACCAATAAGTTCATAGAAGACACTAATAATAATTAAGATGAGATAAACAACATGATCCAAAACGGCGGGGGCAGCCAGATACCTCAGTGGATTAAAGCACCTGCTTAGGCAGATGCAGGGGCTAGGGTTCAATTCCTGGCATGCTGTGCTGGCCCTGCCCCAGAGGTGCACTGAGACAGCAGTTGAGATGGGTGTGGTGGCTCATGCCTATAACCCCAGTGCTTGGGAGGCTGAAAACAGAAGAATCATTATAAATCCAATCTGTGTAGTGAGACCCTGTAGATCCTGTAGACCCTGTACTAAAAACAAAAAAGGAAAAAAGGAAATGATAAGTTTAATGATTAAAGTCTACAAAAAGATAACAAGCTGAACTCCAGAAGTTTAAAATGCTTTTATCAGAAAAAAAAAAGAAGAAAGAAAAGAAAAAAAAAATGCCTATATCAGAAAGTCAAAGAAAGGTCAAATAAATTATCTAATGATGCAATTGAATATTCTAGAAAAATAAGCACAATCTATATCCAAAGACAGTACAAGGAAGGAAATTATAAAAATTAGAGCAGATAAAAATTAGATTGATGAAATTGAGACTATAAATGCAGAAATTAATGAATCAAAGTTATTTGAAAGAATAAAAATTTTACAGACTCTTAGCCAGCATTACCAAAAAAAAGGAAGAAATGACCCAATCATTGAAATTAGAAATGAAAAAGGTAGGATCAGAATTGACATCACCAAAATCCAGAAGATTATTAGTAACTACTTCAAAAATATGTCCCCAAATATGTTGCAAAATCCAGAAACAATGGTTAGATTCCTAGATAGAAATTACTTACAGAAACTTAACCAATAAGATGTACAAACCCCAAATAATGGAATAACAGGTAACAAAATCAAAGTAGTAAATTAAAATAACTAACAACAACAACAACAACAAAAAACCCAGTCCTATGGAATTACCAGTGCATTCTACAAGATCCCAGGGAAAGCCTAATGCCAATACTCTTCAAAACATTTAATAAAGTTAAAAGGGAGGGAGTTCCTGGAAGTTACTGTAATGCTGATAAACAGACATTAACATCACAATAAAATAATGAAACAGCTAGACCAATCCCCATAATAAACATACACTATAGTCCTCAAATCATCACAAAGACCATCCATTAGGAACTACTGATCTTCATCCCAGAGAAGCAGAAATGGGCAGTCCATGCAAATTAATAAATACAATACATCACATCACAAATGGAAGGACAAAAACTACATGATCATCTCAGTATCCACAGAAAAAGCCTTGGACATAATCCAATACCCATTCATGATAAAAAAAAAAAAGAGAGGAATAAAATAGATGTATAAGGACTGTGTTTTGGTTTGATAAAAACCATTTATGACAAATAAATGGCCAACATCATATTAAATGGGGAATAACTAATAGATTTCTCTCTAACAACAGCAATAAGGTGAGACTGTCCACTTTTGCCTCTTCTGTTCAATGTAGTACTTGAAATATGAGCCATAAAAAGCAAGGGAATAAATAAGAGATATGTATAGGAATGTAAGAAGTCAAACTACCATTACTTGCTGATGACAAAGTCATCTATCTAGACTATTCATAACATGCCACCAAAGACTCCTAGAATTAATAATCAAATTCAGTAATGTAGCAGGACACAAAATAAACATGTGAAAAATAATAGCATTCTTGCATACCAATAATAAAACATTGAAAAAGAAATTCAGACAAAACCATCCACAGTAGCACCAAGAATTATTAAATGGGCTGGCAAAATAGCTCAGTGGATTAAAGCGCATGCAAGCAGGTGCAGTTGCAGGGGGTTCAATCCCCAGGCCTGCAGTACCGGTCCCGCCCCCAGGGCATGCTGAGACAGTGATTGAGACTGGGTGCGGTTGCAGGAACCTGTAATCCCAGCTCTTGGGAGGCTGTAAACAGACAGATCATTATGAGTCCAATCTAGTAGTGAGACCCGGAACACCCTGTAGACCCTTCCCTAAAATTAAATAAAAGAATTATTAAATACCTAGAAATTGCCCTCATCAAGGAAGTAAAAGACCGCTACAGAAAAACTATAGCACTCTGAAAAATGAGATCAAAGAAGATGTCAGGAAATAAAACAACATCACCTCCTTGAGAGAGGGAGAATTAATATTTAAAGCATGGCCACAGTAACAAAACTGACATATAGACAATGTAGTCCAAATCAAAATATCAATAGCATTCCTTTGCAAAACTAGAGGGAAAAAATAATTCATATAGAAACAGAAAAGATGCAGAAGAGAAAGCACTCCTGGGCAACAAGAGCAAAGCAGGAAGCTTTCCAGTCTTGTAATCAGTTATATTACAAAGCACCAATGATTTTAAAAGTATGGTACTCACACAAAAACAGGTATGTGAATCAAAAGAACAGAATACAGAACGTAGAAACAACCCCAGACACATTCAGCCACTGAATTTTGACCATAGGGTAGAAATACATGTAGAAGGATATGATTTGATTTGTATCTAGATGTTTCCTCCAAATCCTAAATCACTCATAGGTGGGGCCCTATGGGAGCCAGCTGGGTCTAGGGCATCTGACACTGGGATTAAAGGTGTGTGGTACTAAATTAGTTCCCTGACTGGAATTAGCATAGTTCTGGGTGTGGATAATGGGAAGGCCCACCCGGAGCACAGGTGGCACTACCTGAAAGGCTTGTAGCTTTGATAGGATAAAGGGAGAGGCTTGCTTCTGCTGCTGCTTGGTGCTTTGCTGCCTTCGGCCTGCCATGCCATGGACGGTTTCTCCTCTGTCATGGCCTTCAGCTATACCACTATGCCTGGGAGCCAGCTAACTATGGACTACGAACTCTACAAACTATGAGATGAAATAAACCTGTCCTTCTTTAACTTATAGGTGTTATTTTATCTCAGCTATGAGGAAATTAACTAAAGACAGAAAGATAAGCTCTTTAGCAAATGGCGCTAGGAAAACTGGTTATCTATATACAGAAGACAGGAGCCAGCACACTATCTCTTACCATATGTTACACTAAAATCAAAATGAATCAAAGATCAAAATTTTAAAATGAAAATACTTAATAAGCTAGAAATTAAAACTCTTCAATACATAGGCATAAGCAACAACTTTCTGAACAGAACCACAATTGCCCAAGAAATAATACCAAGAATCAACAAATAGGATTACATCAAATTGAAAAGGAAGTACAGCAATGGAAGCAACCAACAGAATGAAGAAATAACCTACAAAATTGGAAGAAAATTTCGTCAACTGCTCCTCACACCAACGACTAATATCTGAAATATATTAAAGCTTAAAAAATAACCCACCCAGACGGAGTCCAAGCCCAGGCCCAACGAGTGTGTGGTAGAGCTTCCATGCTCCCCTTTGCCTGCTGCATCCCTCCCAACCCAGCCCAGGCCCACTTGTGAGTGAGTCCTTCTCTCCTGCTTTCTGGACCCCTCCAGAACCAGCCCCAACCTGGCATACAGGCCTTAGGTGAAACACTGCAGCTGACATTCCTGGACAAAGGCTAGGGGCAAGAACCACCCAGCTAAGCAAGGTGCAGAACATCTTTCCAGAGGGACACAACAGGTTCACTTCCAAGGACTACAGCAGGAAGAAGCTGAGCAGAGTGGCCAGACACAACCCAGGGACAACAGGATGAAATCAAACTTCATAGATCTGCACCCAAACTTTAGTAGGTGCTAAGGATATAACTGCACCAAAGTTCTACACCAAAGGTCAGAGAAGAGTGCTCTACAAAATGACAAAGAGAAGGAGCAAAATGCAATCTAAGGTCCTGAGCTCACCCAGAACAAGTACAGAAGACAAGAGCACAGAAGAAGTTGGGAATCACACAGTTGAAATGTCTGAATTAATAGCGACTGAAGTAAAGAAACAACTTCAGAAAGATATAGAGGAACTCAGATAAGAAATAACCCCTGAAATAAAAAAAAAATGAAATCTCTGAATTAATAGTGTCTGAAGTAAAGAATCAAATGCAGAAACATATAGAGGAAACCAGATCAGAAATAATATTTGAAGTGAAAAAAGAATAACTATAATGAAAGAATTAATAACTGCTTCTCAAGAAAACACTGTTTAAAAAAAATAGATTAGGAAAATGACAGAATCCTTCAATGACCAACATAGGAAAGAAATAGATTGCATGAAGCAGAGTGAAAGAGATATACAGGAACTTAAAATCTCAATTACAAGCTTGCAAAACTGTTTAAGTGAAAGTGAAGATAGAGTTTCATGTCTTGAAGACACCATTGCAGCTAGTAAAAAGATAAAAAAAGATCTCTTAAAAACAACTAGGAAGCAGGAAAAAATAATTCATCACTTGCAAGATGATGCAAAGATGAACAACATGAGATTAATAGGCATCAATGAGTAAGAAGGAGTCAATACAAATGATATAAAAAGAATACAGGCAGAAGTAATAGCAGAAAACTTTCCAACTATGGGGAAACAATCTGACATTTAGGTTAACCAGAGCATGCAGAACTCCAAGAAACATCAACCCAATTAAAAATACACCGAAACACATAATAGTCAAGAACCCAGAAATCCAGCACAAGAACAATATACTGAAAGCCACTAGAGAAAACAAAAGGATTACTTTTAAAAGAAAACCCATCGGCAAACAGCAGACTTCACTTCACAAACCATGAAGGCAAGAAGAGCATGAAACACAGTTACTTCAAGTCCTCTATGAAAACAAATTCCAGCCCAGGCTACTATACCCTGCAAAACTCTCAAGTTTGATGGAGAAGTGAAATACTTCCATGACAAAGAACAGCTAAGGAATTTCATGACGATAAATCCAACCATACACAGAGTACTAAAAGATATTCTGGAGAGAGACCAAAATTATCAGAATGCCATGAAAGAGATTGGAAGGAATGCCCACTAAATAGGGCAAATAATTAAGCACAGGGCCAAAAGGATGAAACAACTGCAGGTAAATAACATGTCCATCATAAGTCAATACACCTCAATTATAACCATCAATGTAAATGGACTAAATTCACCAATTAAAAGAAATAGACTGGCACAGTGGATTAGAAAGAAAAATCCAACAATATGCTGTATACAAGAAACACACTTAATTCATAAAGAAATTCATAGGCTGAAAGTCAAAGGATGGAAAACAATACTTCATGCCCCTGCACCTCAGAAAAAAGCAGGGGTAGCAATCCTGTTCTGAGACAGTCTCAACTTCAAACCATGAATGATCAAACAAAATAAAGAAGGCCACTATATACTGCGTAGGGGAAAAATTCAAAAGGAAGCAATGACACTCATAAATATGTATGCACAAAACTATAAAAAACATATCTTAATGGACATGAAAAATCTAATATCCAATACCACAATCTTAACAGGAGACCTTAACACCCCCTTATCCCAAAAAGATAGGTCAAGCAGACAAAAATTAGCAAAGAAGTAGCAGAATTGAATCAGAGTTTGGCTTTAGAATTTTTTTTTTTAGAATTTTTTTTCAGAACCAGGGATTGAACTCAGGCCCTTGCACTTGCCAGGGAAGCGCTTATTCCACTGAGCCATCTCCCCAGCCCTGAATCAGAGTTTGGAACAAATGAACAAAGCAGGAGGCATTACAATTCCTGACTTGAAATTATAGTACACAGCTTCTCTGATAAAATCAGCATGGTATTGGCAACAAAATAGACCTGAGGGTCAATGGAATAGATTAAAACATGCAGAAGCCTCCACAAACACACTCAACCACCATATCTTTGACAAAGGAGCCAAACATGCTTACAGTAAGAAAGATAGTTTTCTTAACAAATGGTGCTTGAAAAATTGGCTTTTACATACCAAAAACTAAAACTTGACCCAGGTCTATCACCATGCACTAAGCTAAAGTCAAATTGGATTAAAATTCTGAACATTAAAATAGAAACACTAAATCTCCTGGAAGAGAAAATAGGAGGAACTCTTGAAGATATAGAAGTAGGCGAAGAGTTCATGAACAAAAATCAAATCATATGGGTAATACTTGAAAGAATTAACCACTGGAAACTCTTCTTATTGAGAAGTTTTTGCACATCAAAAGAAATTACCAACAAAGTGAAAGGACAGCCCACAAATTATAAAAAAAATCTTGATTAATAAGCAATCAGACAAATGTCTTCTCTCTAGAATCTAATCTCATCCCAGAAAGAATGGCTATCATAAAGAAATCAACCAACAACAAATGTTGGAGAGGCTGTGGGGAAAAAGGAACCCTTCTCCACTGCTGGTGGGAATGTAGACTGGTGCAACCATTATGGAAATCAGTGTGGAAAATCCTTAAAAAGCTAGGACTGGAAATCCCATCCAAACCAGCTATCCCCCTACTGGGAATTTTCCCAGAGGAACTAAAAACATCATATCATAGTGATATATGTGTACCTATGTTTATAGTAGCACAATTTGTGATAGCCAAATCCTGGAAAAAAACAAAATAGCCATCACCTGAGGAATGGATGAAAAAGATGTGATATTTTTATACAATGGAGTATTACTCACCTATAAAGAATGATAAACTAGAAGCCTTTATATTTAAGTTGGCGCCACTTGAAGTTATACACATAAGTGAAATAAACCAGACACACATGTGTAAATATCATATTGTTTCCTTAGTGTAAGAAGGCAAAAGAAGAAAGAAAAAAAGTATTACACAATTAAAAGGAAAGCTAGAACTTAAGGATTAAATAATGAATAAAGGGCAAGGAGAAAAGCTAGGAAACATGACAGGGTCATAACCATACATTTATATGCACAAGATGGTTAAGGTAATGATCCTGAGAATCTTCAGTGGTTTTTGAAACTAGCAGTTCATTGGGAGGATGACTAACTATATATGCTGATACACATGAACTAAGCAACTGCACTAAATAGCAATGTGAAATACTAGGGTCATGCTTGGAATGCTTGTTATTCTGGTCTTTTAAATACGTACTGCTTGTCATGACATACCGATTATTGCTATACTGTCTCTCAAGTAAATGTTTTGTTTTTTTTTAAAAAAAAAAAGGGTAATAAATGAAAACAAGAGACAAGAAACAAAAATGTCATAGGACTGTCCTGCTACAATGCTGTATAGGGTTAGATTTCTAAATTTCTGTGCAAAAATACATAATTGTTTGTTCCAATTTTTTAAATATCTTTTTTATTTATTTTTTTCTTTTTTTCTTCACATTCTGTAGGAATTTAAAATTTAAAATATCAATACTTGATGGAAAATACCTGTTCCATGCTATATCTAAGATGTTTGATATTCATACACATAGTGAGGTTAAGTTCAATTGCCTATGTTACAGGGTAATAATAGCATTAAGCTCCCCTTCTGGACTGTCAACAACTTATGTTTTCAGACCAAAAGTTAGAGAAAAAGAATGGCTACAAGGACAGCCAACATTTGGTGCTAGCCTTTCAAGGTCAGTAAAGACTCAGGACTTAAGAGAACCTGTAACATCCTAAAACTCAGTGATGTTCCAAATTCTCTGATCAAGGAGATTATGGGGCCACAGAGGAAAGTGACTGACAATATAGAGTGTGCCTAAGGAGAGTCACATAGAAATAAAACATTCTCTCAGGCTTTCACAGAGAGCAAACTGGCCAAGCAATGGTTGACTCATCCACATGGTTGACACTGACAAAGGATCTACAAACTGTGGTGCAGGGTTTCAGGCTAAATCCTGAGGGAATTTAACTGACCTTGACAGATACAAATGTTACATTTCTTGTTATATAGGTCTTGCTTTATCTTGGTCTCAACCATCCAGCAGAAAAGTATAATAACGAGGTTTGAAAAGTAAAGCCATATTAATGTGCTGAGTTGTAAATGGCTTAAGTCAACAACTTCTGATATTGTCAGTCCTACAGATAACCCACTACTATTATGTACTACTGGACTATATTGAAATATTTTGCTGAATTCTTGCACCTACAATATTTAAATGGCAAGGGAATATCCATCTCTAACAAAACTAAACAAAAAAGGGGGATACAAATGAAGGACCATTTTGTATCTGTATATACAAAATAGCTAGAATAGAGATACAGCTACTTTTTCTTAATTTCATAAGAAGAAAGATTTGTACTAATAATGTTTGGACAGGATATCATGTCTGCATCTTGTTCTACAAATAACCACTATGAAGAGAACAATATGCAATGTATTAATTATTGTAACTGTTCTATTAACGTCTTTTGAAACTGTCTCATTGCTATTTGTTTCACAATAAAATTGATAATTTCCAAAAAAACATAAAATAAAAAATAACCCACCCAAAATAAAAGCCCAATAAGAAATGGCAACTAAAATAAGTAGATACTTCTAAGAATTATGAGTACAATACATTTATGGAAAATGTTCTACACATCTGGCCATTAGATAAGTGCAAATCGAAATGACATTGAGGTTCCATCTTACTCCAGAAAAAAATGGCCAACATTAAGTATTTATTTATTTATTTTTGCATGAGGGATTGAACTCAGGACCCTGCACTTGCCAGGCACGTGCTTATTCTACTGAGCCATCTCCCAGGCCCTAAGAATTTAAATATAAGAAATGCCAGCAAAGCTGCAAGGAAAAGAGAACTCTTATTAGCAGGGTGGCAGTGGTAAGCTATGAAAACAACCATGGAAATCAATGTGGAAGCTCCTTAACAAATAAAAAAAATAAAAAATAGCAATTTCATTAAACACAGTTTTTCCCCTTCTAAGCATCTTCTCAGAAGTGATGGAGAGGTCATATTGCAGTAATACATATATGTGTGCCTGTGTTTATAGCAGCACAACTCATAATAGATAAATCTTGGGAGCAGTCAATGTGTCCATCAACATATAACATATAAATTCCATATAAAGGTGGCATTTATACAATGGAGTGCTACCCTGCTCTAAATAAGGATGAACTAGAGACATTTGTAGGACAATGAATGCCCTTTGATATTACAATGTTAAGTGAACCAGATCAGAACCACAAGCTTAAATGTGAGAAATCCTCCACTGGTATAATGATCAATTTAAAAGACAGATAATAGGCAATACAGAGATATATCTTTTGCAAAAGGAGAGGTACTCAAGAGATAAAAGGGGGGGAAGAAGACAAGGGGAAGTGGGTGAAAAATCATTAAGATGTATTGCACACATGTACCAACTCCACACAAAGAATGTCATCATGATGTACTGTATAGTTGTACCGTAAAAGTAAAAATTTTTAAAATATTAAAAACTTTTAAACATCAAGAATTTAGAAAAA
>NW_004524671.1:8889751-8908264 GCF_000260255.1 Octodon degus | reverse complement strand
AAAAAAAAAAAAAAAAAACTTCAAGCCCACAAATAATTAACTAAAGACAAAATAACACCCATCAGCTAGGCAAAAGAAACAAAATCTGCAAATGACAAGCATTCTAAAACTACCACTAATTAGTTGTATGACTATGAAAGTTATTTAACTTTTGTATGTCACATTTTTCATTAACAAAGTGAAAATATTAATGTATCTATGTTAAGAAAATTGTCATGAAAATTATGCTGGATATGGTAGTGCATTCCCATAATATTTGCCCTTGGGAGGATGAGGCAGGAGGATCACTGAGATCTGAAGTCCAGTCTGTACTACATAGTGAGACTCTGTGTCTGAGAGAGAGAGAAAATCATGTCATGAAAATTAAATGAATTAATATTTACAGTGCTTAGAGAAAAGAGCCTGACCATTTTTTATTTATTAGTACATGTTGGTAGTACATAATGTTTGGATTCCCTGTGTGGAGCTGGTCCATGTACCTAACACATCTAAATTCTTTTCCTACCTGCTTTCCTTTCCTTTCTCCCTTCTCCATCTATAAATTCCCTTTCCCTTTGGAAAAGATCTATCTCTCTACTTCCTGTAATCTACCTTTTATTTAAGCACTATATAACTTTTTGTTAAATATAAGAAATATTGGCAAGGGTTGGAAAAAATAATAATTCTTCATCAGTGAGGACAGAGATAGATAACAGGAACCCTACTTTGGATATCAATAGGACAATGTCTAGTAGGTGTTCAAATGTATATAATTCTATATTTGAAAAAGGAGAATGCAATCCTAAAATAACTATGTTTTTCCTCCAATGGGAAATTTCATAGCTTAGCCACATATTTCTAAGAAATCTAAAGTTTCCCTGGTTACTGTAAGACAAACAAATATTTGCGTGTCAGCATTTAATGTGTCAATGTCCCAAGCTTTCTACAAAGTTAAAGGCTCTTTTGTAGGTCCCCCAGCTCCAATTTATTGTAAGGGAGAAGGTTGCAACAGTCAAGGAAGGACATGACCCTCAGTTTCTTTTCCTGTTATTTTATTTCTATGCCATTACCGCCCCCCCCCCATACAGAGAGGTTTTTACTTCTAGAAGGTAACTTTGCGGTCTTGGTACTCAGGAAAGTATATCGATATAGGTTCTATGAGTAAAGAGACCCCAGGTCAAAATTATATGTATAAAAGATTTACTGGGAACAAAACCTGTGTAAGACAAAGAAGGGAGCAAAGGAGACAAAAGAAGAAAAAAAGTCTTCAGATTTCAATACAAAATTCTAAGAGAAAACAGGAAGAAAAGGACTAGGGAAAAAGCTCACATACTGTAGTTACATTATAAGTGAAAGACTAAAGTGATACAAAGGGAAGTTATTTCACAATGAGAACCACAGAATTAATTTAAACTTTAGCACACACACACACACTCCCAAAATTGAAACAAGCCAACAGAGGTGCACAGGCAAAGAAAAATAAAACCACTAAGGCATCCAGAATTCAGCAAAAAAGTCCACTCATATCATGTCCATTGGGCTCATACACTGAATGAGAAGTACCTGGAAATAATATGGCATTGGTAGGAATTTTGAAGAGGGAGAAGCTCAGCTAATTGTATTTCTTATAGTAAATTTTCTCTTAATTTTATGTATTTGGCACAGGGTCTCACTACGCAGCTCGGACTCATAGTGATCCTCCTCAGCCTCTTCACTGCTGGGATTACAGACATGCACCACCATACCCAGATTTGTTTGCAGGCTCAGTGCACCCCAGGGGCGGGGCTGGCTAGGCATGCAGGACTGAGGATCCAACCCTGGTTCCTATGCTAGCCAAAGCAGAGTAAATTCTCTCTCAAAAAGAGATCTGTAAGGTCAATTAAGACTCAGGACATATGAGAACTTGTACTGTAACATCATGTACCTCAGTAGTGTCCCAAATTTTCTGATCAAGAAGATTATGGGGCCAAAGAGGAAAGTGATTGATGACGTAGAGTGTGCCTAAGGAGAGTCACATGGGGAGAACACACTCTCTCAGGCTTTCACAGAGAGCACATTGGCCAAGCAATGGCTGTGACTCATCCACGTGGCTGCACTGACAAAGGTTCTACAATCTGAGGTACAGGATCTCAAGATAAATCCTGAGGGCATTTCACTGACCTTCTCAGACCCAAAAGCTACAACTCTTGTTGCATAGGTCCTGCTTAACCTTGGTCTTAACCATCCAGTACAAAAGTATGAAGACGAAATATAGGAAATAAAGCCATGCTGTTATATTGAGCTGTGGGGTACTCAGGTCAATAATTTCTGACATTGCCAGTTAAACAGAAGACCCAATGCTATTATGGGCTACTGGACTGTTTTAGAATATTTTGCTGAGTTTACACACCTATAATATTCAATAACGGAGCTTAGAAAAAATGGGGTATACCTATGAATGTCCATTTTGTATCTGTGTATTCCAAGTGGTTGGGATAGATATATAGTTGCATTCTCTTAATGAATAGAATGATTTGTTCTAATGGTGTTTGTAAATAGGAACACAAGTCCACTTCTTGTACAGCAATTAACCACTAAGAAGAGTACATGTAGTGTATTATTTGTTGAAACTGTACTTCCGATTTGATTTGAAACTGTCTCATTGCTGTTTATCAATAAAACTTAAAAAAAAAAAAAAAAGAGATCTGAACAGAGGTCCACCATGGCTCCACACAAGGAGTCTAGGATTGCAGTTAGCTGACCAGAACTGCTCTGTGGTGACTGCCAGGGCTTCTGTCTGGATGAGCTACTAAAGATAAAATCTTCAGAGATGCCTTTGCGAGTTCATCCAAGACACTCCCTCACTGGTGATGACATGGCTCATCAGAAATTGCTTGGGCTCCATTAGAAGCATTTCTGTGATCGTTTATAATCTCTCCCTGGACTTCTTCATCTCTGGCATACAAATACCTCTCCCATTTTTTGTGTCTAAGTCTGCTCACTTCTTCAGGGAAATGTTTTCAATTGTACAGAGACCCCTCGAGGCTGTCAGCCTTCTCGTAGCCGTCCCACAGCGGACAAGCAAAATGCCAGTGCTCTTCCCATGCCCTGACAACTTCCAAGAGGACAGCTTCATTCATTCTTTTTTTATTTATTTATTTTTAATTTATTTAGGTCAGGGTCTATAGGGTCTCACTGCACAGATCAGACTTCTACTCATTGTCCTGTTTCCATTCTCCCACGTGCTGGGATTACAGGCGTGAGCCACCGCCCAGTCTCAATTGCTGTCACAGCGCGCCCCTGGGCCGGGCCAGCACGGCATGCCGGGGATCAAGCCCCAGCCTCTGTGCTCTACACTCATTCTTTAGTAATAGTAATTATGTAGATATCACCCACTGTACCCTGAGTTTCTGGGGTGGTTCTCATGAGAGTACTTTTATTTTTTTTCTTCAAGAATTGTTATTTGTACATGTTTGTGATAGAGAATGAATACATTTATCATAGGGAATTAGGATTCTCCTATATCACATCCCAGACCTTATCGCTTCCCGCATTCTCTCTGCACTCTCCCCTCCCCCTTCATCCCTGGAGCTCCTGTCTATCATCCCTGAATCCCCTGCTTATCAGTAAAAATCTCCCTCCCTGTTTCCTACTTTCTATCTTTTATTTTTCCCATTAACTTACTTATACTTGTGGTTTGTCATAAAGGAGAAAACGTGAAGTATTTAACCTGAGCATGTGACTTATTTCACTTAGTATTATATTATCCAGATGCCTCCATTTTCTTATAAGTAGTTCAAGTTTACCCTTTTTATGCCACAGTAGTACTCCACTGTCAATAAATGCTCATGGAGAGATAAACATCACAATGGCAGGATTAAAGGGAAACTTAGAAGGTGACTCAAAAGGCATACCAATTTATTTACTGAAATAATAGCAAAAAGCTTTTCAAGTGTAAGCTTTTGGGAGGCAACCAGAACCGTGGGGTGTGATAGGCATTAGCGATTAGTCTACCGATGTTGGTGTGGCCGGGAAGGGTATAACTCCTTCCCTTTTTCCGTGATCCCTGTCACTGTTTTCCTCTGATATTCAATGACCTGGCCTGTCTGGAGCCAATGGATCATGCACTGGGCTGTTATAAAGTATGAGCCAAACTACACCTGTCTAGGCTAATACATCTAGCCTACCAAATTCAAATGCTGAAGGTATTTGAGCTTTGTGTCTACATGCTGAAAAAGTAACTAAGAAGATACTAAGCAAGGAAGCAAATAGAGTCTGGAATCAAGATACCTAGCAGAGTAGGAGTTCTCCTGGGTATTCTGCAGATAGCAGAATCCTGGGTTTCAAGTTATGCTACAAAGTTCCAGTGATAATAGAAGAATGGTACTGGTGCAAAAACCATCATGTGAACCAGTGGAGCAGGCTAGAGCGTGCTGGAAAAACCCTGCATACATTGAACTAACTGATCTTTGACAAAGGAACCAAGAATGTACACCGTGCTTGTACTATTTATCTTTTCCTCCAACAGTGAGTAGCAGCAGTTTCCACACTAACATCAAGATCACCTGGAGGTTTACCTGAACAGAGCTGGCTGTACCACCTTTGACATTTTGATTCACCAGATCTGGGATGGTATTGATACCCTGTATTGCTAAATAAGTTCCCAGGTAATGCTGATGCTGCTGGCTCGAAATCCACACTTGAAGAACCACTGTGACATGACAATTAAATGGAAAGAAAAAAAAACCTAAAAAAAAGAAAATGATAAATACATAACCAATAAATTATCCATAGTTGAATGGAAAAAAAAAAAAGAAAAAAGAAAAAAAAACCTGCCAATGCCCTTTTGCTTACAATGTGGTTAGGTCCCAATATACTCAACATAAGTTTAAAATACCATAAGTCAAATATGTATGTCTTTAATATATCTAGCCTACCAAATTCAAAGCTCCCAGCACACACTGTAGAGTACTGGTTGTTTCCTCCTGTAATGGTATGCTGGGTCGGGAGATGCAGTCAATTGTGCTGCCCAACATGGACAAATATCATAGTACTGCACTTGCTAACCTCAGGAATATCTCAGTTCAAACTTCCAAGTACTGTTTCTATTGAATGCTCATAGCTTTTTTCATTTGTAAAGTCAAAAAATCATAAGTCAAATCATTGTGACTATCACTAAATCCTTATTTAGCACCAGGAGTTAATTCAGCAAGATGATATATGTGATCTAATACCAATTACAAAGTTTAAAAGCAAACAACACTATATACGACTAAGGGCAAACAGGTATGCATTAGTTATAAAAGTCAAGATAACATATGGTAACTTCATAGCAGTGTTAGCCATAAGAGACTGGTTTGGATTAGAGATAAATTGGAAAATCACTTGTGCTAGTGTGGCAAAGGTTGCCACTCACTAGTGATGGAACAAAGGAGCCTGTTAGATCACTTTTCTACTTTTCTCCACACCTGAATTGCATGCTAAAATATACAAGTTTGCCCAAAAGGATTTTAAAAAACTGATTTAAAAAGTCAAAAAATTAATAACATAATAACAAAATTTATCATAGATTGTCAAACAATAACTGCAGATTATCTGGAATCTCAAGTCTTTTGAAAGTTAGGTCAATAAAACAACTGTAAGTGATAATTTCTTAACTGTCAAAATATTTATAGCCATACTTAAGTAATTGGGGCTTCCAAATATCTCAGCAGAGTAAAGCACCTGCAAGCAGGCTCAGGGGCTGGGGACTTAATCCCTGGGCCTGCCGTGCCAGCCCCACCCCCATGGTGGTGCGTGCCTGTAGTCCCAACTCTTGGGAGGCTGTAAACAGGTGGATCACTATGAGTTTGACCTAGTAGTGAGACCCTGAACACCCTGTAGACCCTTCCCAAAAATATAAAAATAATAATAATTACAAATAATATTAACATTAAAATATGGTATTTATTCTAAATAATTCTGGTTTCTAAGCCATTTCATGAAGGTAGAGGAGGAAGGCAGCAAGTGTTACAGGGAAAATGTCCATTTCAGATCACATTATGAGCCTAAAGGCAAGCTTAAGCTGCACTGCACGTTGCTGCTGGTCTACGGAAAGAAGAAGTTAATGCTTTGACTGGTTTCGTTTCCTTTTCTCAACTTTACTTTTTCTCTTCTTAATGTCTTATACATTTATTCCTTTTTTTTTCCTTTGTTCCAATTTTACATGCATATATCTGGTAATATGAATAACTGGTTGGAAGACAACACTATGTATTACAACAAATACTGTGAACTTCATATTACTTTGTTAAGTGAAATTATGTATCTCTTGTAATTTTCCTTTTAATTTTAATTCATACTCTCTTTAAAAAATATTTAAAAAATTAAAAAGAATCTTCAAATGTGGGGTTTTGTGGAATCATTAAATTATTCGTTTAAAACACCAACTGATGAAGCAGAAACTTGAGACAAAATTCAAACTTGAAATCACTGTCCTGTGCAATCAAGTGCCACACGGTAGCTTTTTAGTCATGGCTGGACCAACACAGTCACCTCTTATGGTGGTCTGCTGAGCTTGCAACACCAACTAATTTCACAGGCACTTGAATCTGTGTAAGTGAACTCTGAAACACTCACACAAGGACAAAATTGCCCAAGAACGTATTCCTTGGATCATCCTCCTGCATGACTGTATTTGGAAAGCACTGATTTGGCTCGTCTCCATGGAAAACCTGCTTGTCTCCTCCAGGTGGGTTAATGGTAAATAGGATTATTTTGTGCTCAAAGCTTTATATTTTTGCCTTACTGTTCTGGATTACAAGAGGGAAGGATATCAAACCTCCAAAAAGATGGGTCAAGTTGCCAATATTGTTCACCGTACCTAGCTACTAATACTTCTTTAGAAGAGGTTGATCACAAAAGCCTCCTTGTGAGTATGTATTCTGCATCTTAGGAAGCTAATTCACACCAATTCGATAGTGGCTCTGCCTCACTGGTGGGACACTACAACACATGTCTGTTATTCATAGTGTTCTTACACTATGAACAAGAAGTTATTAATTCTCTTCATTACCACTGTTATCTATTGCATAGAGCCAATCTAGTCTGAAAATACATTTAGTAAACTATTACAAGTTGTCATTAGCCAAACTGCTCACTGCATTTGTTTTCTCATTCTCTCAAATAATGTATTTACTGGTTTGTTTTCTCATTCTCTTAAGTAATGTATTTACTGGCACCCCAGAGACTGGGTTAGTTAAAGATTCTCCAGTGTTAAAGATGTGTTTAACCCTGGAAAAGGATAAGAAACTTCTCATTAAATATGACATTTTAATTAAAAGACATGAAGTAGTAATTATTCAGAAGGAATAATTTTCATTTTATAATGATCTTTGTCAAATTATGATTTCTTACTTAGCTGTAGGTGAGGCTAAATCCAGCTACTTTTAACAAAGATCACTTTTAACTTCACTAATGACTATCTACATATCATATTCTAAATCAACAGTGCTAACCTATTTGGTTTTGTAAAGGTACGGTGCTGCTGGCCCTGCTCATAAACAGAATGCATCATCATAGATATTATCCCCCCCCTTTTCCCCTCCAAAAACCTAGCAAGAGATGTGCTTTGCCTTTGGATTTCCTACCAACATGCTAACTCAGCAGAAAGCAAGGCAGAGCCAGAGTGGAGCATTTCATTCAAGCGGGGGATGGAGGTGGGAAGGGAGTTTGGATTGAAAGGAAAAATGGGAAATGGTTCAACTGATTATATTGTAGGTGAACAGCTACATTAATTAAAACCAGTCTATTGGTAAGAGCTTGTTTCCTCATCGTAAACAACAGAAATATTATCCTACAGATATTGGGATAAATCCCATGTAGATGATTTTTACTGAACACGTACCGCTCACGGAGAGGGGCTGTATTCTACCTAAATAATGCAGGAGCGTGCGATGCCTGCCACATCCCACTCAATGTTAGAACTCCAGTTAGTGTTTTATCTTTAAAGAGAGAGCTCTGGCTCCTTTGGCAGCTGATGAGTTCAGATAGAAAACATGCCGGCAGTGTGGACCAAGGCATTAGCACACGCACCCCCTGCCGCAGAACTGCGCCTCGTCATATGCCACAACATTGGCAAGCAGAGCCCAGAGCTCTTTAAGAACAGGAAGAAGCTCATAAATAATGGTTGAATCACACAAGGGATAATTAAATGAGACAACTGAATGCCAATGGACTCCCCAGCAGAAAATACTCCTCAGTGAGGCTCGTTCCCGCCGCTGCTTTTTTTGTTGTCTCCTTTCTCAGTTTCTAGTTCTGGCTAGCAGTTCATTACTGTAAATACTTTTCAAATGGGAGTGTCTCAAAAAATTGTCAAACTTTGGGAAACAGTGTGAGGCATTTTCATATTTAGTAACATTGCTTCAATGTATATAAACACATAGACACATTCTCATTTTTAAATATTTCAGCTTTAACCTCCCCGCGCTAACAATGTACACCTAGCTGACAAGCTCAGCAAAGATAACACTCCCAAACAGCAAAAGGAGGAAATTCCCAAACGTGCAGAATCCCACTGAGTTGTGCATCCTACAACATGAGAGGAACTCATTCATTCTTTTCATTTAGGATAAATATGCATCAATGTTATAACTGCCTCCTCATTCTTAAAAAATGAGATTCACAATGAATTTCAATGTTTTTCCACCAACCTCCTCTGAATTCTTTTTCAGAAATGCTTAATGCTTCTGGCTTGACAGCTTTGTGCTCAAGGTTGACAGGCTATTTTTAGTATCCCAAGTATTTTAAAGACTCAAAAAAATCTAGCTCTGGTTTAGTTGTTTATGAAATGCATTTAGCAGACAATTACAGTTCATTTAATATGCATTCATTGCTGTCTAAGAAAAAGTGCCTTCAGCTTTTTTGGCAAAGTAAAGAGAAATAATATAATTTTCTTATAGTGAGGCTACTCAGAACAAGGCATATATACTTGGTCACTGGGAATTACACACCTATAAAAGGAGGAGCTAGATAAAAAGACAAACCTAGTTCACTTCTACTTTGGGATCAAGAGGCAGAACCTAGGGTCCCCATCCTGACTCATTTTAATGTAGCAGCAACAAGACAATCCTTCATGGGAGTACAAAACTGCATCTCGATTTTAGGATGGCTCTTGAAATGTTTGAAAATCCATAGTCACTTTTTCCAGCAACTAACTCTTCACTTAGCCCCTGTAACAGGCCAGGGCTGCAGGTAAAATGACCAAGGACAAAAATCAGTCCCTGTCTTCCTGGGTATTATGGTCCAGCAAGAAAAATGCATGTAAAGGAAGAATTAAAGGAATAATGAAAGCCTCAGAATAGCACAGTGTCATGTATACAGTGTTCCAACATGAAATGCAGAACGTTGGCCTAACTGGGATGAGACATCAGAGGAAAACAAGGATCATGATGCAACATGGTGTACGCTAACTTCTCCAAATAAATGAAGGTACTGTTTGCCATAAATATTTACAAATAAATAGGTAGAAAAGAGAAAAAGAAAAACAAAGTGAGAAATTAAATGAAAAGACACATAAGCTCAAACATCGCATTGTTTCTCTTCTATGAAAAATACAACACACAGCACAAAAGAGAGGAGAGCTAAAGATGAAGTGAGGAGAATTCCAAATACTTCTCCAAGTTACGTATTTCATTTTTTAAAAATATCTCAATATATATGCTAATTTGCTTCATTTATTGTAATAGTTTCTTAGTTTGTTCAAAGGAAAATTTGTATCTGTTTCTTTTTTGTAAGAACTTTTTTGGTTTATGTCTTATGAATAACTACTTTGAAAATAATGATACATAGTGCAACAACTATTGCTCACTTAGTTATGAAAATTAGTTTTCTTTTTCATAAAATAAGGAAAACATGGATCTTTTCAAAATTCCACTTTCTTGTCAGAAAAGTCATGGAAATTTTCTGAATTTAAGAAGACTTAAAAAGGTAACTAAAAAGCTTAGATTGTATCTTGGTTTTTTTAAAAAACCAAAGTTATGAGCAAGTGAGTTAAGAAAAATAGTGTGTAGGTGATGTGTAGATTGAGTGATGCATCAATGTTAAGTTTACCGGCACTGATGACGGTACTGTCGTTAGAGAAGAAAATATCCCTTCCCTTAGGAAAGGCACTAAAATGTATTGGGAGGAAAAAGCTAAGACATACGCAACATGCACGCAAAAGCTCAGAAGTGGCATCACGTCTGTTTCTGTTCTTCATGGGAGAGCAAGGGAGAAAGAGGATGCACTAATGGCAAAATATTAACTATAGGTAAATCTGGATAAAGGACCCCCTATTTATTATTCTTAACACTCTGCTGTAAGTTTGCTTATAATAAGGAAGGTGTGTTTTGGTTTTTTTTTTGTTTGTTTGCTTGCTTGCTTTTTGTTTTGTTTTGTTTTTTTTTAAAAAAAAGATGTTTCCATGGGAAGGGGGTGGATATAATACAGTCTCTTACAGGTTTGCCACAGAAAATAACACCCAGGATAATACCTGAAATGCAAAGAGACTGAGGTGAAACGAGGCGAGGTATGAGGACAGCCTCCTCAGCATAAACTTTTATGAAGGTATTTAGGTTGTTAATTGGTAAAGCAAAATCCCATGTAAGTACAAAATAGAAGAGACAGGAAAATGGGCTAACAGGAGTTAGATTCTGTATAGTGAGTCAAAAGACCTGTTAAGTCTTGAAATAGAGTGATAAACAGTATAGCATGACTCAAGGCAAAGGAAAGACACAAAACAATTATTTTAACATGATTAAAATATACAAGGGGAAAAGATCATTAAAGGATAAAGGTTTGTCTTATAAAGTAAATCACAGCTCAATCTGAGATCCCAAATGATGATTGTACCCATATTCTCCTCCTCTCACAAGATCCAAAACTCAATTTTATTCACAACTCTACAGAAGGGTGGGCACAAGATGGGGTTTTAAGAAGGGTGCTCCCATCAGTCACCCACATGATATTCTCAGAGGTTAGAGGTACAAGGCATAAGGTCTCAGGCCCAACCATCTGTTTTATAGAAAAGTCAAAGAAAATACTGGATCCTGCTCTTCAATGTCTGTGGCAAGTTGAACTTGGCCCTGTCACTTGAGCTTTGAGTGAAAGACTAACCTTACTGTATTCCTGTGGGCTTCTCCATCTACAGGAGAGATCTCTTTGTGTACTAGCCTTCGGTTTCATAGTAACAGTTGTAGTTTAGGATTACAAATGTGTTATAAAGACATCTTGACCCTGGTGAAGGAAATGCACTTTGGTGAGGACTACGGGAATAAGGAGGGGTGAATGGTGACTGCCAAGCAAGTTAGAAAGCTGTTTAATTATCCGGATGGCAGCTGTTATCATGGTTCTCCAAAGGAACCAAACTGACTAAATAGGTACCTTGTATTAATTAATTTTGTTACCACTGGCGATTTAAATCCCTGCAATACATTTTCTTTCTTTCTTTTTTCTTTTTCTGTATTTTAGGGAAGGATCTACAGGTTGTTCAGGGTCTTACTACTAGATCGGACTTATAGTGATACACCTGTTTACAGCCTCTCAAGAGCTGGGATTACAAGTACACCCTGTGGACGGGGCTAGCATGGCAGGCCTGGGGACAGAACCCCTGGCCTCTGTGCCTGCTTGCAGGTGCTTTAATCTGCTGAGCTATTTGGCCATCCCTGACTAAATTTTCTTAAGTACACTGTCATATAGGTAATCTGGACCCCAAAAACATTCTGCCACAAGAATTTTACCTCCAAAGGCACAAAATTTAATAACCTAAATTATCCAAGCTGTCATGACATCAACCACAAAGCTTTTACGAACCTACCTAATACATAAGTTATTTTCCTTTGAAAATACATGAGGGAACTCAGCATGAAAAATTTTGCTTGGAACTTAGAAATTGAGCCAACCCTGAAACCTTTCTAACTTGCTATTCCACAAGACACCATATCTAGATGAATCTTGTTAAGCCCAAAATACATGCTAGTATGGCAGCCTTCTCCTTTGTTTTTGTAGCAAAAAGTAATAGGAGATTCTATACGTCTAGGGAAAAATCAAGTCTTTATAGGTGGTCAATTTGGCTCATCAAAGGAACTGTACCTATACTTGAAGTCAATAGTACTGCATAGGCTATAAATGAATAGAATTTCCCTATGTCCTCAAAAGTTGAATCTAAGAATCTTATCAGACTTCTACAAATTTTCTCATATAATTATGAAATATAAAAATAAACAGAAAAATTAACTTTATATATGTTTTTCTAGGACTCATTAATGCAGTGTTCACCAACAGCAGCAGCTAAAATAATTACCTAAGTTATTTATGAATTGTTACATGTTTCGTTTTCTTCATTTTTTTTTATGTACTTGGTTGTTACAGGGTCTCACTATGCAGCTCAGATTAATAGTAAGCCTCCTGTTTTCAGGCTCCCCAGCACTGGGATTACAGGCATGCACCACCACGCCAGACTCTGGCCAATTCAGCCTGCCCAGGAGCAGGACTGGCATAGAATGTAGTGCTGGGGATCAAACTGTGGTCCCTGAACTCGCCTAAGCTTGCCTAAGCAGGTGTTTCAGTCTGATGAGCTATCTCACCAGCCCTATGTGTTTCCTTTTCCCTTAAAGTACAAATCCCTAAAGTTGAAAACCCTTAAAGTACTATCCAAGACACATTTAGAGAAATCTAGGTCAATACCTGTATCTAGAAATTAAGCATTTTTTCTCTCTTTCTAAGCAGCTTCAAATGGACTGCAAATTGTTCGATTTATCTTCACGACTTCCTTGGAGGCAGAGACTAAGTACAATAAGGTTGACTAAAAGGAAGGACAGAGTCACAGTGTGAAAATGGACAGCAGAGCCGTCATTGTCTGAAAGACCATTACTTTCTCCTGTGCAATTTCTATTCATTGAGCTTGACTCGCACTTGCATGCTATAACACTTTTATAATCAGGACCCCTGCACTTGCCTCACACCCCACCCCTCATGTGGAGACTACAGCTACACTCACTCACTGCCTGTCAGGGACTAGCTCTTCCCTTTGGCTGAGGACCCATCAGCTCCTGCTGCTGCCTCCCCTGGAAGCTTGCTCTATGTCAACATGCTACTGCTGGCTCTGTACAGCCTGGAGAACCTGGTTCTGTCAGCACTACCCCGGGCATGAAAGTACTTGTTTGGTGCTACACCGTTTGCCTCTGTGTGCATCTGTATTTTGAGGGAGGAAAAATCCAATTTAAATGGTTCTAAACTATGAAAGAAAATTACCGGTTCATGTAACTCAGTATTTTGCAGAACAGTCATACTGTTGTATAAGGAGTAGACCCAGTGATGCTCCTCAGACCTTTCTGCTCCACGTTCTGTGGTTTTGCCTTTGCTCTCAGATTCCATGGCTAAACTCATAGTTCAGAAACCTCACCATCAAGTCCGGATCTCACATCGAACAGCTGCATTAGTTTTCTGTAGCAAACCACTACAAATCGAATGGCTTAAACAACAGGTTTTTATTTGTTGCAGTTCTGGGACCTGGGAAGTCCAAGATCAAGGGGTAAGGAGTGTTGATTTCATTCTGAAGCTTCTTTGCCTGACTTCCAGATGTCTATTCTCAGCCTGTGTCTTCATGTGGTCCCTCCTCCCTGTGTTTCTATGTATGATGCTTATTTTACAAAGACACAAGTTGAATTAGACTGCAACTCTTTTAACTTTAATTGCCTCTTGTAAGGCCCTGCCTCCACATACAGTCAAAAGCAGGGCTCCAGGGAGGAGGAGTTTAGACTTCAACAAAAGAACTTTGTGAGGATGCAGCCAAGCCACAGCAATAGTGCCTAATGGGAGACCATCCGAGCAATTAAGACACAGTTTGATATCCCTGGAAAAGGGTCTCCAGCACTTCCTGTGAAAGACAGAACTTCACTTTCAAAGAAGTCTTACCCGACCTGTGGTTACTGATAGCATCAGTGCCTTGGGGTCACCTGTGCATTCCCAAGTCCCTCCTTACTGCTACAGAAGTGAGTGATAGTACATGATTACCTTGACTCCCCCTTAGAAGTGAAAAAGAGCTGCAAATCACATGCAGGAGAATGAGAGTAACAAGTTCCCAAAGGAAATTTGTGAGATCACTGGGAAGTAGAAAGGCTACAACTAGCCAATCCTATAGGCAAAACATGTATACACTAACTCAACATAAACTATGGCCAAAGCCCTTGGCCCATAAAGTAGAAAATCAGATGTATTGCATCCATCATAATTAGTGATTCAGGCAAGAAAACTGGAAGGCATAGAAATCTTGGAGAACAAAATATTCATGGTGCCAAGGTATCACTTTATAGACTATGTACTAATTATAGTGGATCTATCTGGCAGGAACCACCTTAACCAATTGATAAAATTTAGCAATCAGTGAGGCATGGAAACTACAAACTCGATTCTACAATATTTCTTCCCAAAAAAGGTTTAAATTGAATTAACCATAAACAAAGAATTAAAAAAATGAATGATGTTGTTTAATCCAGCAAGCCAGATTTTTTTCAGGAACGCCAGTATCATAAAAGACATAAAATATAGCAAATTGTATTGCACAAAGGAGACCCAAGAAACATGACAAATTAAATGTAGTGCATGTTTTCCAATTGGATCTTGAATCAAACAAAACAACAAAGAGATTCTAAAACTCCAAGTGGGACAATTGGGTATATCTGCGTATCAGCAACATATGAGATAATAGAAGTGATAAAAGTATGCTGCAATAATTTGTTTTGTTTGTAGAAGAAAATGTCTCTGCTGTTAGGTAATGTGTGCTAAAATACATCAGTGTGTGTTTTTGAACGCTAAAATCTCACGTGTTCTATTGGCTTCTTCAGAGGAAGTGGAATAGGTGCCATTCTGTCAAAAATAATAAAGTCTTTGAAGTTTATTTTCTTGAAATTTCCAGCCTCTTATGGTGTCAAATACCTACTGATATCCCTTTGGTTCCCTGAATTTTACTTCTTCTTTAAAAGAACAATATAAAATGTGAAGGATCTGTCACCATTTAAAAGTACACAGCTTTTATAACATCAGTGAAAACTGGAAGACCTGTTTGTAACCTCTGTAACAAAACTCAGAATTTCTTCATGCAAAAGGCAACTATAGCAGTGCAGGAAATTAGAGCATACCATGAAAACACATCTGAGATATTATTTTCAAGTTAAATACCCAAACATTTGTGGCTTATCACCTTCTTTTTGTGTATTTTTTTTTCTTACCACGTGTTGTAGTCTGGGATTTTGCAAATGGAAACAATACAATACAGGACACTTAATTATAAGATTATTTTATAATACTCACCCAAAGAGTGTTATGCAAAAAGAGTGCAGAAAGTCTGTCCACTCTCTAAAGAGCAAGAAATCCAGCTGAGGGCCTGGATCCCATGGCAATGTCCTGCGTGGGACCAGCTGAAGACCTAGAGCCCACAACATTGTCTTACGCAGGCCTGTTTCACAAATCTGTGAGGGAAAAGCCCAAAGGTCAGTGGTGGAAGCTAGAAAGTCTGTGCCAGCTGCATGAAGGATCTGTGCTAGCAGGCCGAGGGATCTGCACTGGAGCCAGGAAGGGACACTCAAATTAAAACCAGAGCTCCTCCAAGAAGTACCATTACCATCCTCAGCAACAGTGAGGTCCCAAGCTCCCCCTACAGTGAGAACGCCTGAGCTGCCATTAGGAAAGCCGTATGACGAGCTTCTCCAGGAGGCAGAGCTGTGCCCCATCTTCCCTTCCAGAGCTAGTAATTCAAAGTGAAGACCAGAGCTCCCTCAAAGTGAACCACAGCCATTCTCAGTGCCAGCAAGGGCCCAAGCTCTGTTGACAATGACAACAGCTGAGTTCACCAGGAAAACCAGCATGATAAACCCTTCCAAGAGAACTGACAGCTCCCTACAGCCTCTCCTGACAGCTTCCCAAACAGCTCCTTTTCTTCTCCAGTTCTGCTTCTTATGTTGCTATCAACCCCCCAACAATCCTCAGGTGGGCCTCCCAAATCCAACACCACCCTGGCTCAGTTCAGCTGGGTGTTATAAATTGACCACCCATTTTCAGTCCACCACATCCCTTAAAATTAAAACTTCTCTGTTTTTTTAGGTCAATGCTTTCATTAGGGATGAGTTACTAAATATCTTTTTTATACTATAAGAAGTATTTTCTATTTCCATGAGAAAGTAACCAAATGAAAAGTACCTAAATTGATAGGAAGGATTAAGCTATATCCAGACTGATGTTTAGAATAATTAGACTCAAACAGTTTGGATGTGTATTGATGGACAGTGGGATTTACCTAAGTAGCTTCCTATTTTACTTTGAAAACCTACAAAGGTATGACAATATCTAAGTATTAAGATAGTGACACTTTTCTTAAAATAGATTATGTGGGGGCAGGGAGATAGCTGAGTGGCACAAGCATCTGCCTGGCAAGCACAAGGTCCTGAATTCAATTTCTAATACAAAAAAAAAAGATTATGTGTTTTTGAGTACTGTAATAATAAGGAACTCAAAATTGTAGCAAAGCTTCACAATGCAGAGTGGGTTCTTGCACGCTCTTCTGATCTCATCTGTGCCGAGTAGACAGCCGGCTTCACAATGCTGCCTACTTTCTTACAAGAAATACAAAGGATGCAGTCATTATAATTCTTCATGTTTTAGATCATTCAAAATATTTCCAAAAGTTTCCACACCTTCACAGCAATATTTCTAATTTTTATGCAACCTTTCATGAATTTATATTTGTCTTTCTTCTTAATCTTTAAAGAATTCATCAAAATAAACCAAAGCAATCACTATTGTATTGCATAATTATTTTTAGAGTCATATATCTATGTCTCAACTCGCTCAGTTCTTGGGTACTAGCACTGTTTTGGCAATTTTGTAAAATATTTCAAGCAAAGCTTTATAATTTTAAACAAAAACAACCTTTTATTTTCTCCCACAATTGTACAATACAAGCTGAGCTAAGCCGGTCAGCTCTGTTCCATGTGATATCAGCTGAGGGTACAGTTGTGCTCAACAGGGCTGGAAAACCCAGGATGACGGCGGCCAGGGCTGGCAGGCAGCACTAGTCAGGGATGGAAACTCCAGCCCCAGCCCTCCTCCACAGTGCACCAGGCTCCCCCTCTTAGCCTCTCACACAGCTCAGGTCGGCAGCATGGTGACCAGATAGGACATGTTTACTAAACGTGGCTGTGAACTTAACACAACATCATCATGCCACTTTCTTTACTCAAAAGCAAGTCACAGGAATAGCATAGCTTAAAGACAACATAGGGAGAAAATATACAGCATTGTTACTATTATAGGTGTCATTTAATGACAAATCCAAAAACAACATGTAAGTAGTCAGCAGAGAGATAAATGCAATTAAAGTGTTTCATGATTCTTTCATCATACATTAGCTCAAGAAGAAAAGCTAAAAATCAGTGACCTACACATTCATCTTGTAAAGTTTTTTTTAAAGACAATAAATTGAGCTGGGGAGATTGCTCAGCAGTCTAAGCACATGCCTGGCAAGCACAAGGACCTGGGTTCCATCCCTGGAACCTCATCCTGTGCCAGCCCTGGAACCCAGGGCACACCATGCACAGGCCACCAAAACCGGACATGGTGACACCTGTAATCCCAGCACTGGGGAGGCTGAGACAGGAGGATAACCGTGAGTCCAAGCTGTGTAATTATTAATGATTAAAAATGAATAAATAAATGAATACTGGTAAATAATACCCAAAGTAAGAAGGAAGAAAAATGAAATATCAGGTTGAAAAATAGGTAATAAATGTAAAGTACAGATATAAATAAATGAAAGTCGATTCATTGAAAAGAATATGAAATTAAATTTCTGAAAGGACTTATCTAAACAGAAAAAACAGAAATAATCCAGATTCAAAATTTAAAAAGGACCAAACTAGCACTTCTAAAGATGATAATATTGTAATATGTCTATGTGAATATATTTAAAAATGTGGAGGGTAAGAACATATTAATATAAAGACAAACTGACCCCAAAATAAAAATTCCAAATATTAGTCCTATTTCTATTAAAATTCCTGGATCTCTTTTTATAAATATGTCCTCTCTCACACAATTAGACAAAAGCTTAGGTGTATGCCTATACTAGTAAATACTGACTATATCAAATTTATAATAAAAATATTACCAACAAAAAAATAATTCTAGAGAATTTTAAAGATCAAAAAACATTTCCATTTCATTCTGCAAGATCAAAATTTGTATGCATGATAATTCAAAAATACAAACTATAGGTTAGTTCGGAAATACAAGAATGCAATATTGGTTTAACATGGAGAAATTACTCTGTGTATTTACCGTATGATACTAACCAAGTAAAGCAAAAACTTCCCTATCATCACCACACTGGCACAATAAACATAAAATTGAGTATTTCATTGTCATTTTGTGACTTAAAATCCTCAGACAAATGGGAAAGAAAGGAAACTTCTTTAATCTGAGAAACAGTATCTTGAGACCCAGTCCTAGCCCAGGTCCGGTGAGTGTGTGGAGAGCTTCCTGCTA
>NW_004524671.1:8878750-8882596 GCF_000260255.1 Octodon degus | reverse complement strand
TGTTTGTAAATAGGATCACAAGTCCGCATCTTGTACAGCAATTAACCACTAAGAAAAATATATGCAGTGTATTATTTGTTGAAACTGTACTTCCAATTTGATTTGAAACTGTCTCATTGCTATCTGTTTATCAATAAAACTTTGAAAAAAAAGAGAAAAAGTGTCTTTCTAAAAACATATACACAAAAGCACAGCAAACATGAATGGAAAAATATTGAGAGCTCCCTTTCTCAATTGGTGTATAGCATAAATATGACCCCCACTCTATCTTTCATTGAGCAGAGTACTTAAGTTCCCAGACACTGTACTATAGCTAAATACATAAATAATGAAAAGATTGGGACTGTAGATTTGCAATATTTGCATTTTATAGGATAGTTTATGCAAAATATTTATTGGAATCTACAGAAAAATTCCTGGAGGTATTGTCTGGGTTTGATAACCTTCCAGTTGGTAAGAAAATATCAAATATCAATTTTGTACATGACAAGCATCAACAGGCAACAATTTAGAAAACTAGATACATCATATCATTTATAACAACATCATAATATTAACTAGAGATAAACACACAAATACATATAAAAAATCATATGACATTAAGAAAAGCTAAAGAACTGAAAAAGTGAAAAAATATTTTCATATTTTCAAATCAATATTGTACTAGTAGTATGTATGCCAAATTATACTATAAATACATGTTTGTTTGCTTTTTTTATTTTAATAAGGGTGTACAGGGCGTCCAGGGTCTCACTACGTAGATCAGACTCAAAGTGATCCGCCTGTTTTCATCCTCCCAAGAGCTAGGATTACAGGTGCACTCCTGCATGCCCAGTCTCAATTGCAGGGCCAGCACAGCAGACTGGGAATTGAATCCGGGCCACTGCATCTGCCTAAGCGGGTGCTTTAATCCACTGAGCTATTTGGCTGGCCCTTATACTAGAAATTCAATTCGTCAAATTTTCAGCAGGGTTTCTGTGGGCGAAGCAGTGAAAATGGACAAATAAATAGTAAAATTTGTTTGTTAATGCAAAAAGCCAACAATAAGTTAAAGTTGAAAATTAAATATGTCTTGCTATAAGAAAAATTGATTTATTTTAAAGCTGCAATAATTAAAATGATGTGAACTACATGGAAGCATGTTTAAATCATTAAATGAAGAAGTTCCAGAAAGAGATTCAGATATTTATGAGCGCTGGAGTCATGAGGGGTGTGACACTGGATAGCCATTGAGAAAAACAGCTTTCTTATGAAGTGATGCTAGGTTAATGAGTGAACTAGACACCTGAAGCAAAGAGAAATTTGACCCCCACTTTATACATATGCAAAAAGTTGATCTGAGGTGCATAATAGTATTGAAAGTTAAAAAGTAAGCAATAAAGCATCTAAAAATGAGCATATTAAAATTGCTGCATAAGGGCTGGCCAAATAGTTCAGTGGATTAAAACATCTACAAACAGGCACAGGGGCTGGGGGTTCGCCCCACCCGCGGGGCGTGCTGAGATGGCAATTGAGACTGGGCATGGTAGCGCAAGCCAGTAATCCCAGCTCTTTGCAGGCTGTAAACAGGCGGATCACTATGAGTCTGATCTAGTACTGAGACCTTGAACACCCTGTAGACCTTTCCCTAAAATAAATAAATAAATAATTGCTGCATGATATTGAAAGGAGCAAAGACTTTAACAAGTGGTACGATGTTCAAGGTATCTAACAAAAAATATGATAAATTGTACCAAATCAAGACGAAGAATTTTTGACTATCAAAACTCACAAAATAATATGTAGGTAATAGATGGAAGAAATTTTTCTCAAAAAAGCAAAAAAAAACCTTGCATTTACACTCTGTAAAAAACTGTAAGTCCTCAGTAACAAAAGCGAAAGACTTGAAGGATTCATAAAAGATGCAACAAGTGGCATCTAAATATTTCTAAGGATGTCAGCCTTTACTAGTCCATTTAAAATGCAAATCAGTGTGGCCAGGGAGATAGTTCAGCAGTCTAAGTATCTGCCTGGCAAGCAGAAAGACCTGGTTTCAATTCTTGGGCCATGTCAGCCTCTGAAATCAGGCATGGTTGTGCACACCTGTAATCCCAGTGCTGGGAGGCTGAGACAGGAGGATCACTATGAGTCTGAGCTGCAAAGTGAGACCCTGTACCAAATCAGTCAATCAATCAATCAACTTTGTTTAAAAATGCAAATTTAAGCCACCACAAAAAGACATAACACACCTACCAGACAACAAAGATGAACCATGCCACATGTTGTTAAAAAGAAGCACACTAAGATATAAATGGGTGCTAGTTAAATTGATACTAATCACTGAAAAATCATTCACCAATATATGTTAAGGTTAAATGGAACATGCATAGCGTACATACCTCATAATGGAAAATTCCACTTCTGAAATACAGGACTGTTGAAGCAAACTAAGTAAGAACCCACTAAGCAGAGTCTGCCCTTGACTTTGTGTTACTCCATAAAAAACAAAGCCTAGCTAGTATGTTAATAAGCTGAAATACAATACCACTTTTGGAGCAAATAACTGAATTTCAGCCCAATTGCATAAAGCTACACTTCAGCCAATCATAGGCAGCCACCTTAACAGATCATACAAAAGTAAAGCCCCAAAAAGCCGACACCTAGCTGTTGTGCACACAGGATTTTTCATGTGAACCCTATACGAGTTTTCCACTCTTACGGAGAGGCTCCTTGAGGCCCTTCTGGCTGTGACTTTGCCCAACTCATGAATCATTCTTGATCAAATAAACTTTGTTTACTTTGTCTAAAATGTTTTATACCCTTACAAATGTATACATATATACACTAACAGACATAGACAACAACTGGTAATCAAACAAAAACTTATAAAATCCCCAAGTAAGAAATAACCCAAATGTCAATCAGTAGCAGAACTGTTAGATAAATTGGCGGATTTCACTTAATACATAGTAAAGAAAAGGAGCAAATGAGATAACCAAAACATGATGAATGTTGTGAAGAACAATTAATCCACAGAGTTGTGAAGAAAAATGGTATTATTTTTGGGGTGTGCATGTTCCATAGACTTGTCAAGTGTCACACCATCCACACTGCACTGTACAAGTGTCTCTGGTTATATTTGTTTTACTTCTTTAGGTAAGACTCCTCTAGAATCCTGTCTTGTATCACTACTTTGCACCTAGCTGATGTCTTTCTGAACTTCTAAACATGAGCAAAGATTGTCTCAAGAAAGAAAAGGACCCTCTAAATATACTACAGGGCAGCTCTGAGTTAGAGTCTGCTGAGGACTCTACAGTAGAAGCTATTTCTGGAGCTAAAGGATGACTAGCAGAAGAGTGAAACAAATACTAGCAATAAGGAATGAAAAGGGTGTAATTACCACAGACTGAGTGGAAACTCAGAAGATTATCAATAGCTACTTTGAGAATCTTTACTCTCACAGAATAGAAAACAGAGAAGAAATGCACAGATTCCTAGAAAGGTACAAATTACCAAACCTGAATCGACAAGATATAACCAACCTCAATAGCCCAATAACAGCCAATGAAATATGAGATGTAATAAAAAAAACTATAGAAAAGAAAAGTCCAGGTCCATATGGATTCACAGCTGAATTCTACAAGACATTTACAGAAGATGTAGTCTCTATACTCCTCAAACTCTTCAATGAAATTGAAAAGGAAGCAATCTTCCAAAAATCATTCCTCAAGGCAAGTATTATACTGATACTAAAACCAGTGAAAGATGCAACTAAGAAAGAGAACTACAGGCCAATCTCCCTCATGAACATAGATGCCAAAATCCTCAATAAAATACTAGCAAATAGAATACAGCAAATCATCAAGA
>NW_004524671.1:8876542-8877613 GCF_000260255.1 Octodon degus | reverse complement strand
ACTGGAAGAAAGATAGTCTCTTTAACAAATGGTGCTGGAAAAACTGGCTCTCTACATGCTGAAAACTCAAACTTGAGCCAGGTCTATCACCATGCACTAAACTAAAGTCAAAATGGATTAAAGATCTAAACATTAAACACAGAGACTAAGTCTCCTGGAAGAGAAAGTAAGAGGAACTCTTGAAGACATAGGGGTAGGCAAACAGTTTATGAACAAAAATAAAATTGCATGGGAAACAGTTGAAAGAATTAACAACTGGGACCTGTTCTTACTGAGAAGTTTTTGCACATCAAAAGAAATTACTAACAAAGTGAAAAGACAACCCACAAATTTGGAAAAAATCATGACAAATAAGCACTCAGACAAAGGTCTGCTCTCTAGAATTTATAAATAACTAAAAAACACTAGGGCCCCAAAATTTAAAGACTCAGTCCAGAAATGGGCATCTGAGATGAACACACACTTCGCAGAGTATGAAATTAAAGAAGTGAATAAATATATGAAAAATGCTCCACATCACTAGCCATATGTGAAATGCAAATTAAAAAAACATTGAGATATCATCTCACCCCAGAAAGAATGGCTATCATAAAGAAATCAACCAACAACAAATGTTGGAGAGGCTGTGGGGAAAAAGGAAACCTCCATTTCTGGGAGGAATGTAGACTGGTGCAATCATTATGAAAATCAGTGTAGAGAATCCTTCGAAAACTTGGACTGGAAATCCCATTTAATCCAACTATTCCTCTACTGGGAATTTTCCCAGAGGATCTGAAAACATCATATCATAGTGATATATGTGTACTTATGTTTATAGCAGCACAATTTGTGATAGCCAAATCTTGGAAACAACCAAGACACCCATCACCTGAGGAGTGGATGAAAAAGATGTGGTGTTTTTATACAATGGAATATTACTCAGCTATAAAGAATGATAAACTCGAAGCCATTATATTGAAGTGGATGCCACTTGAGCAAATACTCATAAGTGAAATAAACCAGACACACATGTGTAAGTATTGTGTAGTTTCCCTAGTGTAAGAACTCAAAAGAAGAAATACAAATAGAAAG
>NW_004524671.1:8858427-8870997 GCF_000260255.1 Octodon degus | reverse complement strand
AGTATGTCTTACGTCACTTATTTATTATTTCTATGTAATTTTTTATTGTAAAAGTTTGAAGCTCACTTAAATCTTTCTGTAGTGCATAGTAGGCATAAGTAGAAGAGAGGCACTGGCTCTATTACAGATATATTCCTCTCTGTATTTGTGTCATTGATCTTTTGCCTTCTTCCAAAAAATCATGATTCCAAGATGAATTAAATATGGCATTTTTCCTAGTTTTGAAAAGAGATATAAAATCCACACATAAATCAGCATAATGAGAGTTATACATAAAAGTGCAGATGAAATTCTTTGAAAATTGTGTAGTGAAACACAAATTGTTATGGAAATAAAAAGATAAGAAATATGTATTGAAGTAAAGTGACCAGTACTGCCACTGACCAGCTGGATAAACACAGGTAAGTCTCTCACCTTTTCTGAGTCTCAAGATCTTCATATAACAAATGGCGATGGCAGTATCTTGTTATAAAATTATATGAGATATTACACATAGTGCAGAAACAAGCATAAACTACATGTTCAATGTTTTCTAGCTGATGAATTTTGATTGATAACAAAAGAAATTGCAACAGAGCTGGACTGTTATAAAGTATCTATTATAAATATTTTCATATGAAAAGAAAAATATTCAGAGCTGTAGGAAAAAAAGAATGAAAGAATAGGGGCAGGAAATGTTAGGCATACATGAGCAAGTTGTACGCAGAGCATGACCAGCTTTGTGGCCATCCAAGAGAGTCATTTGGAAAAGGTTTGGAATGGTACAGGTCTTGATGAAAAGGCTTGAATTGCAATGTATTGTGGTTTTATTCCAAACCAGTGAGAAACATTTTGAAATTTTGAACATACCATAATTAAATTAATAAGTGGACAAATAAGTATAGTAGATGTAAATAAAAACAATGGCTACAGTTGTTTTACTGCAGCTCAAATAAAACTAGTGATATCTGAACTAAGATATTTGCAAAAGGAATAGAAAGGAAAGAACCACTCTGTCAGTTAGAAATGCTTCAGAATTTGGGAAACTTTTGAGTTCATTTTTTAAAACTTATAGCATAAATCAAAATCTGTGGTTTTGAGTGTATTGGGTAATCAGTATTCAATGTCATCAGGAGAGGTAGAAAGTTAAGGCAAAGGACCATTGATGAAAGTGAGCTGATTAGGTCTTGCTGGTTTGCATGTGAGATGGAAAAGGGCCGATGCAATTAGAAAAAGAAGCACTTCAGAGAGGGACAGAAGTGAAAATAAGGAATTGGGAGTCATCCTCATTGTTAAGCTATCAAACTAGATGAGATTTATCAGGGAAGTAATAAGAGAGAACATGAAAGAGATAAGGATAGGCCTTTGAGGAGCAGAAGGACACCAAAAAAAAGTCACTGGAGAAGAATAAGGAGAAACCAAAGAGTTGATTACAAAATGAGGAACTTGCTGTCGAGTGCTGCATTCAGCTTTGGTTTGTTTTATTTTCACTGGAACTTGATGAAATTGAGGTAAATATCTTTCCCCGGATAATGTTTCTGGAAATTTTTGTGAATATATAAGTGATGCTCTGACGTAAATCATAGAAAGTGTTTGACTCCACAAGGTATGTTCCTGTTTGTTTTTTCTTTATTTATTTCTTTTTTTCTTTCTTTCTTTCTTCTTTCTTTCTTTCTTTCTTTCTTTCTTTCTTTCTTTCAGGTGGCAAAACCAGGATTTATTTTGGAAAAAACAACTGAATTGGGTTTTGGTGAAGGGCACAGGTGAGAAGAGGGACCCCAGGCAGTAATGTCCCCCAAAGGTGGACTAAGGGCTAAGATGAGCCTCAGGTGGGTCTCTTGCTCGCAATGGTCCCTTGTACAGCTGTCTCCCCATGGGCTCTGGAGCAGCCGTGGGAGAGGTGCCGGCTGGAGCGGCTGCTGTGATCCATTCACTTGGGCAGAACATCAGAGGTCTCAGACACCAGCTTCCCATCGTGGGTCTCAATCTTCTTCACAATCACAGCAGACTTGGTGAGAGTGAAGCCAGGGCTTTGGAGCTTCCCAAAGCCAGGGTTTGTGAGATTCCATAGGGTGAGTTCACCATTCCTGAAAAGCCCCTGGTGGTCTTCGTGTGGATGCTCAAGTTCTACATCCCAGCCTCCAGCCTGTTCTCCTCGCCCTCCAGCAGCTTGTGGTGGGTGGTGACCTCAATGTCCAGGGTCAGATTGATGTTCTTGAGCTCCTGGTACTCACACAGCTGCCAGGCCATGTCCTGCTTGGCCTTCTTCAGGGCAGCCTCCAGCTGGGCCAGCTTCGCGTTGGCATCCCTAATGGTCATCTCCCCACATTGCTCGGAATCAGTGATGGCAGCCTCCAGGGATGCTTTCTGGCCTATGAGGGCCTCAATCTCCGCCTGGCTGATGCTGCAGTTCATCTCAGAGATCTCAGACTTCGTGCAGTGGAGGTCATCCCTGTGCTTCCCAGCCAGAGTCTGCAACTCTTCATACTTGATCTGGTACATGCTCTCGGCCTCGGCCTGGCTATGGTTGGTGATCTCCTCATACTGGGCCTTGACCTCAGCGATGATGCCATCCAGGGCCAGAGAGCGACTGTTGTCCGTGAGCAGCACCACAGATGTGTCTGAGATCTGAGACTGCAGCTCACGGATCTCCTCTTCATACACCTGCTTGAGGAAGTTGATCTCATCAGTCAGCCCTTCCAGGCGTGACTCGAGCTCCATCTTGTTCATGTAAGCTTCATCCACACCCTTCTTGATGAGGACAAATTCATTCTCCATCTCTTTATGCTTTTTGATCTCAGCTTCATATTTATTCTTGAAGTCCTCCACCAGCCCCTGCATGTTGCCAAGCTCTGCCTCCAGCTTCATTTTCTCCTGACCCAGTGCATCCAGCTGCCACCAGAGGTTGTTGACGTAGCTTTTGAACATGTTGTCCATGTTACTCCGGGATGTCTTCTGCTGCTGCAGGAGGCTCCACTTGGTCTCCAGCATCTTATTCTGCTGCTCCAGTAACCGAACCTTGTCAATGAAGAAGGAGAACTTGTTGTTGAAGATCTTGATCTGCTCCTTCTCTTGAATACACAAGGCCTGGATGTTGAGGTCCACCTCCAGGTTCAGGGGTTCAGCAAGCTCTGGTTCTCCTGGATGGCCATGATGCTCCCCACACCACCAGTCCCGCCATAGCCACCCAGTCCCAGGCCACCCCGGAAGCTGCCACTGCTGCCCATTCAGGAGAAGCTGGAGAAGCTGATGCAGGAAGCAGGCCCGCTGGTGTAGGAGAGGCTGCTAAAGGCCTGGAGGCCAGAGGTGGACACCTTGTAGGACTTCTGAGTCACCCTATGGACATGGTGGAGGCTGACGTGGAGGCAGGCAAACTGAAGTTGGAGACTGGAGAAGGAGCCTGGCCGCCGCTTCTGGATGGAGGGACCTGCAGTTTCAACCATCATAAATATTAGTCTAATAGTTAACAAAATTTTCCCAAAAAAACTACATTGCTTCATATTATATTCAGTGTAACATTTTTTGGAAAAAATGCAGCATTTCTGGGTAATAAAATGCAATTTTTCTTCCACTAATTTATCTTAGGACACATAAGTACATTTTCACTTGCTATCTGACCAGTGTTACTTGTGTCTGTATATCTTGGTTTCAGAATTTCTTCACCTCTAAAGATATGTTATCATAGCTTAATATCAGGCAAATCATATTTTATTCATATTTTATCCCTACTGTATTTTCCCTATTTCTTCATTTTTAACTTCTACAATATATTTAAAAGAAAATATAAAGGACCTTTGGTATTAAATGGTATGACTAATACACCATGATCTGAAGGCTTCACTGTCCACTAGCTCATGGAAATCAATGAGTGCATATGAATATTAAAACTGTGATTCAGCACCTTCTTAGACAGACAGCAGCATCTGGGGTTCCCTCTGCAGTGTGCTGTGCCAGCCCTGCTCCTGGGGTGCGAAAAGAGTGCAACTGAGACTGGGCATGGTGGCACAGGCCTATAATCCCAGCACTTGGGAGGCTGAAAGCATAAGAATCACTATGAGTCTAATCTATGTAGTGAGACCCTTTGACCCCTGTCCTAAATACATTTTTTTAAAAAGCCTGTGATTCAACGAAGTCCCTTTCCTAGCCAAGTTCCTTACATTTGTTTTTGTCATTGTAGGTAATGCCCTTGGGCTTACTAACAGTATCTTTGTGTTTTTTCCTTTACTCTTCTATTCCTGGTGTCTGTATTTTAATACCATTCTTTTCCACTGCCATTCTAAAACCTCAAGCACCTCCTAGTGCTTGAACCTCTAGTTGACAAAAAGAACCATGTTTCAATCATTCATGCACCAAAATCAAATTATTTTACTCATAAATGGAAAGAATATCTGTCAGATTTCTACATTGTCCACTATGCTACACTTGAGAATAAGTCATAGATTTTTTCCACCTTTGTCTCCACTTGCCTATTCTAACATGTCCCTTTGTAGCTGCTCTTCCTTCCAGTGCAAATGTGTGCTTATGATAATGCTCAGATGAGCTGTTTATTACATTTGTTAGACCAAATTCTATGGTTGATATGATCATCCTAGCACAAATAGACATGCAGACAAATACAACTATAAATAGTGATATGGTGACAGAGTATATTGAGCTAGATGTACACACAGATGAATACATGTTAAAGAAGAAAGTGAGTTGTTGCTGTGACTGTGTGATTTAGAAACCTTTTAAATTAGTTGGTAAGAGTTTGAAAAATTTTGGAAAAGAAAACTAGAGAAATTCTAGAAGGATAAAAGCAAAATTGGTGGACCATATTGATGAGGATTAATGTGATTAGAAAATTGATAGAAATGTGGACAGTAACAGTTATGATCCTAAGGTTTTGGGTGGAAATAAGGACTTTACTGAAACTTAGAATGAAGTTCCTTTGTATTTCTCTCTATCATCAATTGCAATGTATTATGTCCAAGATTGTGTAGGAGACTAATTAGATATGATGGAATCATTCAAACAGTGGAGGAACCCTCACAGAAGCACAGTACTCAAGCAGCAGCATGGATATCGCTGGCTACTTTGGGTAGATTTACTGAGAATCTGGGGAAAAAAGCAAAGCAGAAAGATTTGAAAATCTTGCAGTTTGTCTAGAAAAGGGGCATAATTAAATGTGCTATGCTACCAAGGAAGGTACAGATATAAAGGCAAGCAAATTTCAAACAATAAGAAAATTGCCCTAAGGACATCTCAGATAACAGCAAGACCCAAATATATCAGACTCAAAGGTTTAAAATTATGATGTCCTTTCAAAGACTTTCCTTCAAGAAGAGAGTCTCGGGTAGCCCTATTACACAAACCCTTCTAGGGAATTGCCTCTCTGGGATTTGTTTTCCTGCAGTCAGTCACTGTGTAATCATTGAAGGGGTGCAGGTCATGCAGGTGGAAGACCCTGCCATCGCTTGCACAATGCCAACGTTGTAGTCATGCAAAGATAAGGGCCGTGGTGTCTTGGAAGCCTCCAGCACAGGTTCAAGGGAAAGCCTGGAAGAACAACCAGAATGGGGCAGAATACAAATATATGCAAGTAGTCCCTGACACAGTAACATATAAAGATAGGAAGTTTAGACTAAAGCTACAGAAGAGAACGCAGAGAGGGAGGGATGCCAGGACCATGGGATGTCTGCAGAAGGAAGCTGAGCAGAGCTGGCCCAAGACACTGACCATATGTGTTGCACCCAGCAAAGTCCTAAAGACAGACTTCTCTAGGCATTTGGAGCTCACATTGTACCACCATTTGCCTCAGATGCTGGGCATGGAGCTACATGGTTTAATCTAAGTCTTCTTGTATTGCAGTTTTCTTTTGGTCTAGTTTCTCCTTGCTGTTTCTCTGTCCTTCCCTTTTAGAAAGGGAGTGTTTACCCTGTGCCATTATTTTAGGAAGCACGTAACATTTTTTTTATAAAGGCCTACAGCAGATTTTGCCCTGAGTCTCAGAGGAGACTTTAGACAAGGGCTTCTTAGCAGTGCTGTAACAGTCAACACTCTGAGGGTCCTTGAAGATGGATTAAATTCACTTTGCATTGTGAAATATATATGAACCTATGGAATTCAGGGTCAGAGTGTTCTGCTTAGATCTGGAATGTTCCTTGAAGTCCATATGTTAAAGATATGTCCCCAGCTTAGCATTGTTGAAGGGTCATGGAATCTTTAGGAGATAGGACCCAGGGGAAGGGAGTGACATTATTGGTGGTGTGCCCTGGAGGACGATACCAGGACACTGGCTTCAGCTATCATGAGCTAAGCAGCATCCTTTGCATGGAGGTCCTGCCATGATGTACTCACCACAAGCCCCAAAGCAAGAATCCAACTGACCATGGGCTGGCACCTCCAAAAACAAGAATCAAGGTAAAATTTTTCCCCTTCATCAGTTGATTATTATAGATGTATTTTCCACAGTGGCAGAAAGCAGACTAATGCAAATACCTCAGATTCTCTTGAGTATAATCCTAGCAAAAGATAAAGCAGAAGTAATTCTCAGAAGATGGTGGCTAAATGCATTCTCTTGTTTCTTTGCTTAGCCAATTTCCAGCTGACAGGAATAAAGCATTAATGGGCATGCAGGGCCATCATGAAGGAGATGCAGGGATGTGCAGTCTACTTGTAGAGCCTGAAAGGTCTGCACACATCTGAGGACCTGGTTTCAGTGGTAGCCATGCCAGACACACAGGAGTGTCCTGTGTTCTGCAGCACAGTGGGATCCAGTGGAGGAGACTTCTGGTGCTGGCCAAGCTGGGACATAAAACTTCAGTTATGAGGCTAAGATCAACAGATTAGCATGAGGTCCTCTTGGTCCATAGAAAAAGTATCCCAGATATCTTGTTCCTCAGTCCTAGAAAAAGACTACTGGAAAAATACACACCCATGAACTGGAAAATAAACTTCCTCCATCCCACTGCTTGGCAGCACAGCCCTGCCCAAGGTGCTGAAAGCAACCACTGCAATTTATGCTGATCAGTGAAAAAGAGTAAAGCAAATTATTTAAGGAGGCTGAGTTATTCTGAGGAGAGAGAGCAATGAGTTCCTTTAAGAAAGATTGGATGGAATCTAGAGAAAATAATTATCTTAATCATGAAAACATGTCAATAAAACACACAATACTTTCAAAAATAATATATCTATTTTCCATTTTTAAATCTTTTATAGAAAAATTGAAGAATAGAACAAAATAACAATGAAATGACACCAACTCCAGATGAGGGTATGATACACACGTACACACTGGCACAAATGTATCTCATTCTGCATTGATATATGTGTTTTTATTTGATTGTATACACATTTGATGATTTATTTGATCACATATATACTGGAAATTTTCAATACAAAAATATTACATGGAAAAATAGATCTAAATGTAACACATACATAGCAGGAGTTTTAGGAAGGATAAAAGAAAGAGAAAAATTCACAGAACCAGTAGAAGACATTAAGTTAAATATTTGATATTCACATAAAAATATTTTACTAATTACTAGACAAGATACACACTAAAAGGCCCATCTTTAACCTTTTTAGTAAATGTCTCCAAAATCAAGGATAAATGGAAATTACATGCTTGCTTTAAAGAGAAAAATTTGGTTATTTATAAAACAAAGAAAATCAAGCAGGCATCAAATTCCTCAGCTACTACACAGGAGCAAAAGTGTTAGTATCACATTTTGAACATGTTGTCGTTCAGATGAAGGAAGAAAGAAGACACTCTTGTTGCTCAAGGACTCAGACAGTATACAATCTAAACATGAACAGAAACAAACTGAAAACAAATAGAACCAAATATAGGTAGAAAAACAAATCCTCAACTTGAAATAATGGACATTTGTACATATTCCACTCCCCAAGTGTTCAAAACGGGGTGTACAAATGAAGCTTAACCCAATTGTATATCACCTTCTTCTAGTTAGATTTGGCTGGGCTGACCTGGAGATGAGAATTCAACCAATTCAAAGTTGCTAAGACCGAATTAGATTACTGCGGTCTACTCTTGTTGCATCTATCAGTAATAATATCTAGAGTGCTGCAGGCAGTTCACAGAGGGACATTTTACTAAAATACATAATAGAAGATTAATTTATGGGTTAACGTGCTGTGTTGTCATCTTTACAGGAAAACACAATGCCATAAAGAGATCAATTCTCCCTACAGTAATTTATAAATGCAATATAATCCTAAATCAAATTTTATAGAACCTAGAATTTTCTAGATGTTTCTAATGGAAAAATATGATAATTCTAAAATTATAAGTACAAAATAACACATGAGAGCTGGGGAGATAGCTAGGAGGTCTAAACGCCTGCCTGGCAAGCACAAGGACTGGGTTCATCTTCGGTGCTATACGCCATGCTGGTCCTGGACACACTGTGCCAACCAGCAAAACCAGGTATGATACCACATGCCTGTAATCCCAACACTGGGTAGGCTGAGACACAAGGATCACTATTAATCCAAGCTGTATAATAATACCAGTACCAAATAAATAAACTATTTTTAAAATAACACATAAAATAGTATAATTTTTTAAAAGGAGATATATATGCTTTTTCAGGCCCAAAACATAAGTTTTAGTCATTAAAACAGAACTGCACCAAAAAATAAAAATAAATAAATGAGCCAGTTCTGTTTATGCATATGAATTATACAGATTATAGACAGTGTATCAGTTTACCAGAGGACAGGTTAGATTTATTTAGATTGACTGTGCAATTATGTTTGTAGGGTTTGGGGGGGGGCAAATTTTTGTTTGCCTTTGTTACTTTTGCTAAGATATATTCAAAAGGGCTCCCAACATTCCATGCCCTACTTTAAGTTTCTTTCATAAAATAATTAATTCCACTTCTCCTTCAATTCTAGGAGATAGATAATCCAGTGTTATAGTAGTGAAGCGAGGTACAGAGAACACTAAGAACTCAGATCCACCAGCAAATAGCAGAGCTGGAGAGCGAACACAGCATTCTAAATTCATGAGATCATGCAGAAAGCTGTAAGTTAGATCCTACCAAACTATACCAAATAGTAAAGTTCAGATTCTGGGTAAATACTAAGCCAAATTATAAAATATAAGTAATATAAGACAAACTATTTCTATAATTTGGGGTAAGGGAAGGGTTTATTAAAAACCATGAAATAAATAAATAAATAAAAACCATGAACCCAGAAACTAAAAGCAAAATATTTTGTAGTTATTAATAGTATTAAAATATTTCACAGGCTTTGAAAATACATACTACAAACTGAGAAAAAAATGTTACATGATTACAACAAAACATTAATGTCTATACTATGTAAACAATCGCTGCAAACAATGAGAGTGATGAACATAAATAATGCATAAAACCAGAATTCCTAATGGCCCAAACCATAGTATAAAAAGGTCTTCAATATAAATGCTAATCAAGAAAATACAAATTAAAACAATAATGGAATGCCAGGCTCTTAAATGGAGAAGGACTCTTGTAAGAAAAGGGGAAGAACTCTCTAGCTGTTGATCATCGCATCTTTAGATTTTATATTAAAAATATTTGAAGAAATATATTATACCGTATAAAATATGTAGAGATTGCATTGAGTGTAAGTAATGTAGATGTGCATATTCAGGGTCTGCACAGGTTGTGCACAAACACTGCCGCCTTTTACTTGAGGGTCTTGAACATCACAGGTCTTTTGCTGGCAGGAAACACTTTAGACTAGTCCTTCATAGATATTGAGATATACTATACTTTGCTGTGATTTGTGGCTATCAAAGTAGAAAAGACATTTTAGAGTGTGGCCATATTTGCCAAAATACTAAATGTTAAATCATAGACTAAGCAGCTCTACCTTTTATGGTAAGAGAGCAATTTGAGTATGCAAAAGAAAGTAAATCACATACAAAAAAAAAAACTCTAAAGTTATAAACATGAATATAAAATGAAAGGTTTTTATTAAACACACTAATATTTTAGCAGTGATCCCTGCTATGCAATTATGTTTTCTGTACTTTTCCATTGCTTCATTTTTCATAACACATATGTGTTTATGTATCATTTTTATTACTTATTTTTAAGCAATAAATTTGGGAGTTTTTAAGAAAATGCCATTTTGCATAGTTTGCAAATATAATTGAATTTCACAGTTTATCCATTTGAACTCTGTCTTAATTATTTTTTTCTCTTTGCTGAGACAAAATACCCGACACCTAAAATTAAGGTTAGGAAAGGTTTATTTATATTACATCCTGTGGGGATTTCAGACTGCAATCAGCTGGCTCCAAGGCAGAGTGGTGTGGTGAAGGGCAACAGTTCGTGGGGACAAATGACAGCAAAAGCAGCAAGAGCAAAATGTGGAGAGTGTGAGAGAGGACTATTTCTGTCCCTTCTATTGTCCCTGTGTGGGTGTAGCACTCACACCCATAATCCCAGCATTGGACCAAGAACCAGTCACAGCCCCTAGATTCAGCTGTCTCTGCAAACCGTCCTCCCATAACTGCGTAAGTCTTTAAGCGGCATTCAGATACAAACCATAACAAACTTTCAGGGTGCTTTCTCTCCGACTATTTACACAGTCCAGGCAGAGAGCTAATTTAACTATACTGACTGTATTTACAGTGGTGCAGTTGGGTATTACACCATGGAGTAAGGTCAAATCAAGCCTACTCTGTGAATAGTCAGAGGTTTTTACTCTCTTTCACCTCTTTGCTCTGCAGCCCTCTCTATGATTCTGATATTTCCAGTGCTGTCCATCCAGTTGCCAGGGCATAGCTGAGGAGTCTGAGGCAAGCTCCTAGCAACAAGGCCTATTGACAACACCAGACCAGTTCTTGGTTGTAGAGCCCCTTTTCTCACTCTATCTCTAAGTGTGGACAGCTAGCTGGCATGAGCCTTCCACTCTTTGCCTTTCACATTTTCTTTTTGTTTCTAACCTAACACAGGAGGTGGAGCAAATGTCTGGTCTTTCTGTGATTCACAAGCACTGACCTTACTTATATAGAGTGGAAATGCTGAGAAATGAGACACAAACGGGCCAGGTAGGAAGGAGGGAAGTGTAGAAGTGGCAGCTCTTCTTTCCATGGTGTAGCTCTCCTGTAGCTCCTGTGGCAGGAGCAGTGAACTCCTATGTTCTGAAACCCCTTGGGGAAAATAAATGGAAATACATGGGATTGCTTTTCCTTTCCCTAAATCCTGTATTGTTCCTTAAAAATTACAAAAATAATCCCTACAAGCATCTGTAATAATGCACAAATGTTATTTTTACCTGCTAGCCATGGTTTCCTTTTGGAAAATGTGCAATTGTTTGAGTCTTCTACAGCAATTTTATCAACTGAAAATACTGATAATTTGACTTCTTATATATTCTTTCTCTTTCTTTCTCTTGGCTGATTGCTCTGGCTCATGATTCAGATATTATATTATTCCATTTTACCAGGAAAACTTTCAGTTTTTCTTCATCTAATATTGTATTGACCAACATTTTGTCATAAATAGTTTTTATTGAATTGCAAAGATTTGGGCCAGGAAGATGGCTCAGTGGGCCGGGGAGATGGCTCAGTGGAAAAAAAAATTGCAAAGATTCTTCTACACCTATTTTCTTCAGGGTTTTTTCATGAATGAATGCTGGATTTTGCCAAAAATATTCTGCATTTATCGAAATGATCATGTAAGTTTCACCCTTGCTTCTGTTTATGTGGTATATTACACTTAATGATTTATATATGATGAACCATCCTTGAATTTCTGGGATGAAGTGTACATTGTCATGATGTATAATCTTTTTGATGACTTGTTACATCTTTCTTGTATCTCAGTTACTTTTCTTTCATTGCTGGGACAAAATACCCGACATCCAAAATTAAGCAAGGAATGGGTCATTTAGTTCACAGTTTGTGGAGATTTCAGTCCATACTCAGATGGCTCAAGGCAGAGCGGCACATGGCAGAGGACAGCAGTTTATGGTGGTGGAAAACAGCAAAACAGCAAGGGCAAAAAGGGAGGAGCAGAGGCTGTGACAGAGAGCAAGCCCTCTCTCCCTTCCTTATATTGCATTCAGGCTATCCATGGATATAGCGCTTACACCCATAATCCCAGCATTGGATTGTGTGATAATCACAAGCTCTAGAAGTCTGACCCAATGGCTACATGAGGCTTTGAGGGGTCAACTAGACACAAAACATAACAGCTTGCCAGGGGCTTGCTGAGGATTTTTGCATCAACGCTCATTAAATATACTGACATTATTTTTTTTTTTCTTTTTAGTTGAGTCCTTCTCTGTTTTGGAATCAGGGCATTGCTAGCTTCTCTAAATGTATTTGAAAGTGCTTCTGCCCTTCTAATTTCATTGAAGAGATTGAGTACTGGCTTTATATCCTCCCTGAAGTTCTGGTAAAATTCAGCAGTAAATTCATAAGATCCTGTGCTTTATCTGGTAGGTCATTTTTTAATCACTCACTTTTTATGTCCTTTCCATCTAGTATTGATTATGGATTTTGGTCTGGGAATCTGTTTTTTTCCTCCTTATTGTGTTACTTGATGGAGTATGATTTTTCATAGTGATTACAGATGATCT
>NW_004524671.1:8847690-8848962 GCF_000260255.1 Octodon degus | reverse complement strand
CTCTCTGGGAAGATGTTCTGCTCCTGAATCAGCTGGGTGGGTCTTGCCTCTAGCCTCTTTGCAGGGAGTTCTGCTGAAGGGTTCCCTGCTTGGCCTGCAGGCTGGGTTGAATGAGGATCCGTGGCCCGGGTCCTCTCACTCACTCACCAGGCCTGCACTCTGGGTCTGTTCAGGATCCCGCGGCCTGGGTCGTCTCACTCACTGGGCCTGCGCTCTGGATCTGTTCAGAATCCCGAAGCCTGGTCGTCTCACTCACTCTCCAGGCCTGCGCTCTCCATTTCTCCTTGTCTTGATGTGGGTCTTTACTCTCCTTCTTTTACTAACTTTGGATAAAAATTTGTTAATTTTCTTTGTTCTTTAAAAGAATAAACTCTTAAATTTATTGATTTTTATCTTGTATTTTTAGTTTCATTTTCATTAATTTATGCTCTGATCTCTATGATATCTCTCCTTAAAACCAGTACATGAGCTGGTGAGATGGCTCAGTGGTCTAAAGCACCTACTTAGAACAAGCTAAGCTAAGCAAAGAACAGGGACCACGGTTCAATTCCCCCAGCACCACATGCCAGCCATCCCCGCCCCCTGGTGGGCTGAGCTCCCCCCCCACATAAATAAATAAATAAATAAATAAATAAATAAAATCAGTACAGGTTTGGATTGGTCTTGTCCTAGTTTCTGGAGTTTCCTTGTTAGCTTATTTGTGTTCATGCTGTTTTGCCTTTTTTTTTTACTTTTTTTTTTCAGTACCAGGGATTGAACTGAGGACCTTGCACTTGCTAGGCCAGCACTTGTTCTACTGAGCTATCTCCCCAGCCCCTTTACTCTGTTTTTCTAATATGAGCCTTGACAACCTAGGACTAAGACCACTGTGTCCCATAGGTTCTGGTATGTTGTACTGGCATTATCATCTAATTCTAGGAATTGATTGATTTTTCTCCTTGATTTCTTTTGTAACCCACTGAGTGTTCAGGACTGTATTACTTAATATCTCAGTACTTGCAAAATTTCTGTCATTTCTTCTGTACTTGAATTCTAAATTCAATACAGTCTAATCTGATAGTACACATAGGATGGTTCTTTTACATTTACTTAAGGAGGCTCTATAAAGTAGCATGTGGTCTGTTTTTCAGAAGTTTTTCTGTGCATTTTGTTGTAGTAGAGTACAACCCTGTAGAAATATCCATTAAGCTCATTTCTTCAAAGATGTAGGATACCTCTGATATTTGTTAGTTTTTGCTTAATCTCTTTGTGTAGCTGGGGAATTAGAATAAT
>NW_004524671.1:8842837-8846650 GCF_000260255.1 Octodon degus | reverse complement strand
CATCTGAGATTTTGTCTATGATGTATCATAAAAGGGTTCTTTTTTTATTTGATGTTCTCATACCTTATTTAACTATATAGTGAGTTCTACCCCCATATTGTTTAGAAAAGAAGATAACCTAGAGCTGTCAGCAAGGATAAGTGTCTCTAAAATGGTGATGGGTAAACACAATTACCCTGATGGAAGGTCAAAATATAAACTCTCTGATACTGGGGGGATAAAAAGAAAATTGACCAGGGCTAAAAACAGTGTTTAGAGGGTATGTTGCAGGAAAAGAGACCACTCCTTGATTGTGGTATCCCAACTCATCACCCTACATTCTGTAGACACACTATCTTGAGAGATGCTCAGACAGGAAGTCAACCCTTCAGTGGCAGCCTGGCTGATTGACTAGCACTCTACCCTCCTACATGGACATGGTAAGGTCAGTCCAACACGGGTGCTCAGACAAGCCAAAAGCAAAATGGAGCAGAACAAATTACCACACACCCATGCACATGTATAACGTAAAAGGACTAAAAGCATTCTAACATCTTTAAAGAGAAAGAGAGAGCAGTTTTAGCACTGGCAGACAATAGATTCTGGTGAAGAAGATGGCTTTCCTGATGTAAAACAGAGAAAAAAGTTGCCCATCCTCACAACTACAGTAGGACTCCTCTACATGGAGCATTTGGCACTCTAGCTACAACTCCTAATTTGGAATTTCAGATGTCAGGGGAAATCAGTTCTGTGATGAAAATATTGAATATGGTCAAAGAATGACCCTATGGTGTCATAGCTGAGTAAGTGCTTTCCTACCGTTTCTCAAACAGCTGAATGGGCCTGAGATGGTATGAGGTCCTGCCTATTGGCCCACACTGGTGAAAGAGGCCCTCTGCCTAACCTGTGAGCAATACGAGGTCCTGTGGGCAGGGCATCTTCAGGCAGAGAGATGATGAGCTTCACTTGGGCTAGTGGCTTTTTTGGCCTTATACTAGGCAAAGAACACCAGTACAGGGAAAACTCAGAGGCACCCGTGATATTTACCTCCCTAAATCGGTTGACAGTCAGATTCACAAAGGTCTGCCAGGGTTCGTACTCACAGCACAGCTTGCAGCCAGGACACATGATCATAGCTGAAGGCTGTAGGAGGGCAGTCTTCTGGTCCACAAAAGGGGAAACTGCTTGGTTGCTTGAAGTCAGACATTGATCCCAGCACACAGGGAGCTGGTTGAAAGCTCTGAATTACCGCTATCGCAAATATGTGAAAATCTCTATTCTTACTTTTCTTGCTATTTTTGGTACTTGTAACTATTATATCCTTACTATTTTATTGAATTTGAGTCATGCTAGTTTTTTTCTTGTTTCGTTGATCTATTCTGTTTCTATCTTTCTTTTTACTTTGATTCTTAATTCTTTATTGATATTGATTGGTTGTTATGCTTTAAGTTTCAAAATTTTCCCCTTTGACCCCCTCTCTCTTTCAGTGTTTTGGAAATCAAGAAAAAAAATGGAAATGCATGAAGATTTACTCAGAGAAACCTTAAAAAAAATAAGAATAAGAGAGAAGGAGTACTCAACAAGAAACTATAAAATTGTGCTGAAAAGACTAACCTAAGGTTAATTGTAGTTAAAAATTTAATAGACAACATATATAGAATAAAAAATGTTCACAGATGTCATTGCAGAGCCAGTGCTATTCCTTGAGTGTGTGACCACTTTTTGTATCATTTACAACACAAAGAATCTTAACCATGCAGATAAACTAATACATGTCATCTTTCTTTGACTGTTACAATTTTATTAAATCATGAAAAGAAGATAAACTATAAGAGTTGTACAAACTGCACAAAAATCTGTACAAAAGTTGTATAATTAAGATTCAAATGTTAATAACTATATACCTGATGTTTTCTTTTTAATTTTCTTACTTTTAAAGAATACAAAATATTCAGGGACCACAGTTTGATCCCAGGCACCACATGCTGTGCCAGCCCTGCACCCAGGGCAAGCTGAGCTGACCACACACAAAAAAAAATAATAGTAATAAGAAAAAAAAAGCATTAGAAACAATACAAGATTTCACTAAACAAAGTAATATAAATTCAACAATGGTTGTTGTATTACATGATACTAACTTCAATTTAGTTGTTCAGATTACAATACTTTATGTTTTCATGGATAATTCTTCTCTGTCTCAGAAATATCCACATTGACCTCATCCTTCTAATAGTGCAATGGTTTCATAGCTCCCCTCCAATAGAGAGAGAAATATAAGTCATAAGAAATGATAGGTTCTAATTAGAAATGCCAGAAGTCTAGAGAATATACCTAAACTTCCAAAGCTCACACTTATGCCATGCCTGAGTACATGGTGGAGTAGCTGGTGGTGGAGCCCCAACGATAAGACAGTGTCATGCACACAAAATATTCATCATTGCCCTTCCATTTCTGTACAAGCATCAAATAAAATGCCATATGTGAAATCTCCACCAAGGCAAACCTTTGTCAGTATTTTATTATATACTAAAATGATCTAGACATCTACTTATACTCTCCTACTGATATAAAGCAATCTCATGTTCTTGATTTTATAAGAAGCAGTTCCATTAAAAAATGCCTTTTATATCATCTTTCCCATGAAATAGATCTGCGTTTCAAACAAAAGTGATTATAAATATTTTTCAATATTAGCAGCATTTATTTTTAATTCAAAAATGAATTTATAAATTTATATGCTTAAAAATATTTTTAAATATTTATAATAAATGGAAGTAGCCTAAATACCCACTATAAGAAAATGATTACATAATTGGCAATGTATTTACTTATTTCTAACAAATTATATTACTAATTGAAAGATAAGTCAAAAGAAGCATATAAAATGGTATATGAATAGTGATAGTTATGTAAGATTCTTATACATGTAGAAAAAGATAAAATAAACCACTGGAAGGGAAAGAAAACAAAAATGATGACAAATATGTGATTAAATGTGATTATAAAAGTACTTTCCATTTTCCTAAGCTTTCTCTGTTGATTGTTATATGTGTTTTATAAATTAAAAATGATCACTTTTGGGCAAAATATCTGAACAGACATCTCACCAGTGAAAATATACAGATGGCAAATAAGCATATGAAAAGATGCTCAACATCATAATTAAAGAATTACAAAGTAAAATAGCAACGAGATTTCACTACACAAGCAGGAAAAGGGCTGAAGTCTGGACCGCTGACACCACCAAATGCTGTCAAGGAGATGAGCAACAGGAACTCTCATCGACTGCTGACAAGCATGCAAAATGGTACAGCCACCTCAGGGATTTGGTGGTTTCTTTCAAAACTAAATATACTCGTACCATATGATCCGGCAATCACAGGCTCCATGATATTTACTCAAACAAATTGAACATTTTTGTCCACACAAAAACCTGCACATGGATGTTTATAGCAGCTTAAGGCATAATTGCTAAAACTGGGAAGCAACCAAGATATCTTTCAATAAATGAATAGAAAAATACAGTAGCTTGTGTATCTAGTTGATAGAATATTAGGCAGCATTAAGAAGAAATAACCTCTCAAGCCATGAAAAGACATGGAGGAAATTAAATGCATATTAGTATGTGAACCAGGCTGATCTGGAAAACTTTTTGTATTGCATGATTCTATATTATTTGAAATTCTGGAAAAGGAAAATCTATGAAGCCTGTAAAAAGATCAATGTGTGTCAGGGGTTAAGAGAATGAGAAAAATGCACAGGCAGAGCATAAAGGATTTTTAGGGCAGTGAATTTATTCTCCATGATACTATAATGGTCATTATACATTTACCA
>NW_004524671.1:8838195-8839625 GCF_000260255.1 Octodon degus | reverse complement strand
TTTTTCCTTAGGAATTTTAATGGTTTCAGTTACTGTCCTTTTGTTGTTACCAAGTTCTTTAGTCCTTTAAGAAAATATTTTTCTTTTTGTTTGGAGACTGTAAGTGTAGATTTTCTGAGAGCAAATGTAAACGTTTATTAATCTACAGGAAAGGTAGCCTTCCAAAGTAAATAAGACCACCATGAAGCCAGGTTACTAAAGATCTACCTATCTCAACATTTAAATAAAACTTGCATTTTTCCAAGAATAAAAAAGTTGACTCTGTGCACCTATAACCTATGAAAAATACAAAACAAGTTGTAAGAAAATACTCTTGGTTGAAGGAAATGCTTAAAAAGTAATAGTTTAATCTGCATTTTCCTGTTAATTCCTCATGAATACGTACTCTCCTTTAATAAAAATAAAGTAACAGCTCAAGGCAGATGAGTGTGGCTTGTTATGCTTCATCTTGAGCTCAATGAAATGAAGTTAATATATTTATTAGGTGATTGTCTACCATTAGCACCCCATGTGTGGCAAGGTGTTGGCTTGTGCTTTGTGCTACCATCACTGCTATATAAGCAGGCTCTCTGGTCCTTCTTAGCAAGTAGATTAAAGAGGTTGCTGAACCAGGTTCTGCCACCAGTACTGTGCCCTCTGCTGGGCACTGTACTTCCATTTGCAAATCTGCTGGAATAAAAAGTTAATACAATTCTTCAGTTGGAGGAAGACAGAGAACACAAATCTATCATTGTCCCTGATCTCAACTCACCATTCATACCATTCACTCATTCACCCATTTCACCCCTCCTTCCTTCCTCCAATATATGCCCTCCCTGTCTCTCTCAAATTTTCCTTTTTAATTCCTTAATCCTCATTTCTTTACTCATATTTTATTCCTAATTTTCATCTCACTCTTTTTTTCTTTTCATTTATTTTAAAGAAAAAAAGACAAAGACAAAAGCAAAACAACACAAAAACAATAAAAATGATACAGAATTTCAAAACAATGTGATTGGAAATCAACAATGAGTATTATATTACATATTGTTATCTTCACAATAGTTGCTCAGATTATCATATATAGGCATGCAAGATTTTCTTTTCTTTCTTCTTCTTTTTTTTTTTTTTTTTCAGTACCAGGGATTGAACTCAGGATCTTGCACCTGCCAGGCAAGCACTTATTATACTGAGCTATCTCCCCTGCCTAAGGCATGCAAGATTGATCAAACAATTAAACATTGACTGCTCCTTTCAATAAACCAACAGAAATTAATAGTACAATTAGCCTAGTTATCTTGTATACATATTTTTCTTCCTTCTCATCTCTCTTAACTTTTTTCTCTTTTTGCTTCTTCTGAGTATAGATTTATCACAGTTTCTAGTAAGATGAAACTTTTCATCACATTTTTTTGAACTAGAAATAATTCAGTATACATTTTTATTTTTAT
>NW_004524671.1:8835808-8836890 GCF_000260255.1 Octodon degus | reverse complement strand
CACATCTTGCTCAACTTCTTTTTCTATTCACTAAGCAGATTCTGCAGCCTCCCTCTTCTGAGAGTATTAGGCCTCCCTTGTCTACTCTGATCCAGAAAATCATACTTTCAGTAACACAGACATCTTCTGATCTCTGTCAATACATTTAAAATTTTCACATTATGTGTGTGCATCGTTTACCAAAGTGCTTCCATTCCTTACCAGTGCCAAGCACTCACATTGGACAACTCCATGGTGTGTATGTGGATCCATTTTAAGGAAGAAACAACAGTGATTGTAAGCATGGTTCTCAAAGGAGCTTCGCTGAGCTACATGTTGTCCTTCTAAGGAAAGAAAGCTGGTTGCTACCACTTACTAGTTCCATGGATAAGCTCTCACATCATGGGATCTCCAGAGAAAATGCATATTTCAATTGACACCTTGAGCAATAGAAAAGTTTAAACTTGCTTTGTGTATTAAGAAATGATCTGATTTTGTTGAGTGAGTTGGAGAAAAAGAGGTATTTATAGTGATTTGTAAACATATGACAACACACAAGTAACAATTTTGTAATTTGAGAAGCAGAAACACATGGGAAGTTCTTTCATCTTATTGGAAAATGCCAAGTCAAGTTTGTATGTGTAAATATCTTTCAACAATTTTTTTTCAAATTCAAACCACCAAAATATTCTGCACCTCTGTTTTTTTTGTCCATTCCAATCCTCTCTGAAACTAAGAGAGAAACACCATTGCTGTGGCTCAGATATGGTTTGTCCCCCATGTTCATGTGCCACAGTGTGGGTCCCTTCATGGCAATACTGAGATGGGGTGACTCTTCAAGTAACAGGGAGGACACACTTTAAGAGATGGATCGGATTATGGAGGACCAACCTCACAAGGGATCGATGCATTTTTTGCCAGTTTAGGTTACATTGTTCTACAAGAGCAAGCCCTGCTGTTGTTTCTTGGCTTCTTCTGAACACGTCCAGTACTCTTTCTTCATCTTCTCATTGTGATGCAGCCTGAGGATGATGCTTTGCTGTCTATGCTTTCCATCCAGCAGAATTAAGAGCCAAATAAACCTCTTTTCTTTATATATGGCC
>NW_004524671.1:8808650-8834828 GCF_000260255.1 Octodon degus | reverse complement strand
ACTCCATGCAAGATAGTGGAATGACACGCATAGAGTGTGAAAAACAAAATGTGCATGTAGTATGAATAACTTTCAAAATGAAACAACATAGACATTTCTAGACCATAAAAAAACTGAGCACATTAAGCAGCAATTCCTCCAGAGAAAATAATGCAGACAATTAGAAAAGCTGTAACTGAGAGAAATCTAAGGAATATGTAATATATGAAGGACTAGCAATGATAACAAAATAATAATAGCATCTTATAGAAGTTAAAATGTGTATACAGTCAAAATAAATGACAACAATAAATTTAAAGATATTCATCAGACCTGGAAAAATTAATGGAATTGATATTTAAAGTCTCAGCATTGACCAGTATGTGATGACTACTAATTTATATTGATTGTAATAATGCATATGTATAATACTTATGTTCTAAGGGAATTAGTAAAAGAATAGCTTAAAAATATATGCAAACAACATGCAATAGAAAGAGAATAAATGACATAACCCAAAACTCACTATTTCAGAATAAATAAGTAAATCACATGTCAATTTTTAAAAAATTAAAAGCTAACAATATAATAAAGATTAAATCAGTCTATATTCTTTGAGTTCATTGATTGTTTAGAAGTAATTTGGGCTATGTAATGTACACACAAAGTCTAGTTGATCTAAACTGGGAAATTTGCTGTTGCTAATTAATGGAATGGATTTCTCTAAGCAAATTATAAGAATAATTGGTAGAGCTAATGATATTTTCATCATGGTAAGCAATATATCAATATAATTCATTCAATCCTTTTGAATTTATTAGCTTTATTTTATACACACACATACACAGTCATTTATTTCTCATAGTTCTAGAGGATGAGATGTTAAAGCCAAGATACTGGCAGACTGTGTGTCTGATGAAGGCCTTCTTCTTAGCCTAGTAATAGCTGCTTTTTTATTGTTTTCCCATAGTGGAGAGAGGGAGAAACCATTACCTTTTTCTCTTCTTATTAGACCAAACCTGGAGAGTTCCACACTCATGACCTCATCTAATCCTAGGCACTTTCCACAGGTTCTACCTTTTGTAGAAGTTTGGACTTCTACATATGAATTTAATTAGTAACCAGACAGAAGTTACAAATAGCTGTAGTTGGGTTTTTTTTAATTTGTTTTGTTTCATTTTACTCCAGAACCAGTGCATTTAATCATTACTGTATATTCCAACTTCTTGGAAAAGAAAATCTTAACATTCTACAAATGTTAATGTAATCATAACGAGATATAAAAATTCCCTTGCAAAATACGTGAAATCTGGATTTTTTTTTTGGAGGGGAGAGGTAAGACTAGGAATTGGCCCCAGAAACTTCACATCAAATTGTATGTCCAGCCACTTTTCTTACAGCCTTCCAGAGAGCTAAGCATGTGTCACCATTCTGAGCAGGTTTCCTTATTTTTAAATATAATTTACAGCTTTAAATCCTAGAAATTAGTTTAAGCTATCAAACTTGCATCAAACCTTCTCAAATTATGCTTTAGGCATCAGGCATCATAACTGGCAATGATAATGCACAAAGAGAAGTGGTCTTTACTTCATGGAAGTACTAATAATATTAAAATGTATTGATAATAAAAGAAAATCAATAATCATAAGTTCTGATATATGCTGTAAAGAAAATACTTTGTAAAGACACATTGCTCTTTTTATTTTAAAGGGAAGAAAATTAAGCAGTAAAAATGATGATATGTGGGGGCCTGGCCCTAGCTCAGGCCTTTAAGTGGCTGCTTCCACTAAGCTCTCAGCCTCAGGTTGCTGGAGTTTGAACCTCACACCTCTCCAGCTGGCCAAAAGTGCCCTGAAGGCATTCAAGGAACAAAAAAAAAATGATGATATGAAATTTCAAATGAAGACTGTAGAAGACTAACAATGTTCAGTACATTTTGCATTGTTACCTTCAAAGTAGTTGCTCATAATACAAGATATAGGAATGAAAAATGTATCAAGCAATATAGGCATACACCTATCCTTTCCATGAGCTTAGAGCAATTAGAAGTGTGACTATCTTATACTAATATATACCCTAGTAGTGTATATATATATATCTTGGGTGTACATATATTTTTTCCTTTCCCTTTCCTTCTTTTCTCCTTTCCCTCATTCCAGTTTCTCTTTCCTTTTGAGCATTTTCTTCCCATTTCACAACATCTATTGTACATTTTGGGTCATATTCACTCTTTCAGCTTCTTACACTAGGGAGACAATATGATGTTTGCACCTATGAGACTGGCTCATTTCAGTTATAAATATGGACTCATTACATCCATTTCCCTATATTGCTCTTTTAGATGACTGGATGGGAAACATTTGTTCCAAGAACATAGAATTTATGGTAGCAGAGCTTCCAGTTAGAATAACTCTATTATTTACTGACCAATCTGGTGTGTACTAGAAAATGAGGGTGCACTTTTAAAAAAGTATTCAGGGTCTAATCTTCAGGTAAATAATAAGCCTAGGCCCAGAAGTCCCGACCATTATTTTTATATTGTAAATTTGTACTTTCATACTACAAATAATAGTCCAAATAATGGGCCAGCTATACATCTCAGTATCTCTCCCTGAGGGATACAAGAAACAGTCTATCATTTATTCACTTGGGATGACAAACAGCAAGGTATCTACATTAGAGTAAAAGTGGCAAAATGGGATTCTTATCCATGTTTTGCTCCATCTAATTTTGTGTATGCTTATCCACACGAGGTGGTGATAGACCCACACCAGCCCAAGGTTCTTAAAACTTTTCTTTTGATTTTCTGGTGAACATCCAGTATAATGGCACATGAAAGGACAGATTTTCAAGTTTCAGAGGAGGTAAAAATGTGAAATCATCAGACACAAAAGTGAGTCATCAGATTACTTATGCCTGGATGATGAAGCTGGTCCATTATGGTAAAATGCATGCTTTCATCACAGACAAGTGGTCTAGGTGGACAGTGATGATGGCTTTGGCATTGGCTATGTGAGCCTATGTGAGCCTGTTACAGTGAAATAGAGCAAGACTTGACCAATACAGACACTGGAATACAGACCCCTTTACAGAAAAGAAGAAAACAGCGATGTGAATACATATTTGACTAATCAAAATGTTATTAAATGACCATGAAACCTAATGGAACATTCCAATGTTCGAACTAGGTCCAAAAATATGCCTTTTTTGTGCCTTAGCAGAGGTACAAGGTACGGACAAAATGCCAGTATTGTCACTCCATGTTGGAAACTGTCACATAGGAAATGCTACAAGATACTGTGAAATACACAAAGATTGAAATGCAAGTAAAATATTCTGTATTCACCAATAGCAATATTCAGACATGTATTTATGATGCCTTCACCAGCTGAACTGAAATTATTCACAGGTCTTCTGTAATTAGCAGGGATTTCTCATGGTCATTGCAGGAATGTAAGAGACATTAAAAATAATAAGCAAAATATGGTTTAATAATTTATGCCCTTGTAGATGTGAGACTTATTATGCTTTCAATTTAGACATTTTTCCTGGAGTTCAAAGATTGGCTCCTTATTTGTATAGTAACAAACCAAATAAGGTTGTAAACAAACTTGTTGCTCTTGTCTCCCAAACTAATTGGAATGCCCCTAATTATGACACTTAGCAACTGGTTTACCAGTTTCCAATTGCTGTTTCATTTGCTAACAAGTTGACAAGCCCAATAACTGTACACAGGAACAATGCAGAAATTCTAAAGGAAAGATTGCAATTTTAAAAGAGAGAATTGTATACTATAATCTTTGAATTTTATAAAGATATAGCACTGGCCTCATATGTGGTATTGCTGATGTCAATATTGTACTATGACTGAAATATTGTAAGGAAACCTCAGCAAAACAGTAGCCTGAGATGGTAAGTTTCTACAACAAAACCAAAGGTGGATAGATGTTGTTCATGAGTTAAACAGCAACATGAGTTATACATGGTGTTACTTGAAACATGAAGCATTGGCCAATGGTTGCATTCTACTCAATCCTAAATACATGTAGGTGGCATGCATAGTTTGACAGTTTACAAAAAAAATCATGGAGAAATGTTCTTAGTAAATTGGTATTGTCACACATAAGAGATTATTTAAAGCAGAGGAAAAACAAAATATTTCTGCCCAGGAAATTACAGACAAAAAAAAAAAAAAAACTTGTGGAACACACTGGTGCATTGACAGGTGAACAGGCAGGCACAGCATCACAAAGACCTACTATTACAACCACAAAACAAAAAGAAAAATGTCAATTGTGCCCTACAAGAAAGTACAGGGAAACAAAACATGTGCTGCGAGTGGAAGTGATACTTGTGTCTGGAGCATGCAGTTGTCATGTGAAGAGTGCCTTGGGTGTCACAGAGTTGACGCAAAGCTTATTTGTGCAGCACACCTTGGTGTTTACATTGTAGTTAACATAAATTTTTATTTTTATGTTATATTTTTGGTTGTGTAAAATAAACAGCTAATATGAAAATATTGATGTCTATTCTAAGCACTCATCGCCTATTTGATATTTTATTTTACTTTATTTTGTTTTACTGATATCTTATTTCAGTGGTAAGTGCATGTTGTACAACATAGTAGGAAGCTCCTGAAAAAATACGAAGGGAGATGAAAAGACCGTCACATAGGGAAAGAAAGCTAAGCACATGCGCTGTCAGTGTAATCAAGACATGGCATGGAACCTCCAGTTGTCATGTGTGAAGACTGCCTTGGACGTGACAGATGAAGCAAAGCTTATCTTTTTCATAGAGTTCTACTGATATTTTCATTTCAGTTCATATACAAATTTATATCTGATATTTTGTATTAGGTTTTGTAAGCAAATACACAGCTAAATTGAAAATGTCGATGTTCATTCTATATGTACAATATATATTAAGAATTTAACACTTTATTTTATTGGTATATATTATGTCCCTATTAACTATACACAATATAATATAATAAAAATTTCCTGACAAAAGAGAAAGACCACTGAGATGTCAAGTATGCCCTACAAAAAGGCCAGGAAAGCATAACACATGTGCTGTCAGAGTGTGACATACATGCATATGGAATGTACTGCTGTCATGCATGCAGACTTCCTTACATGTGCTAATTGAAGTAAAGATTATGGTTCTTGTAAAGCACTAATGGTATTTTCATTGTAATTCATATAAGAATTTATTTGTGTTTTATTTTTTAGACTTAGTATACTAAAAAAAAGTTGATGTTGAAAATTTTGATGCTTTTTTATAAACACTCAATAAATATTAAAAATTCAATATAATATTTTTGTGATAATTCTTCCAAATAAGTAATTATTGTTGAATAATAAAACTCAAAGTTACAATTGATAATTCATCAGTGGAAATATTTTAAAGAGTAAATGTGGGTTTCACAGATCCATGCTTCTACATTTTGATTACAAAATTAGCCTCAGGTTCTGGGGGAGAGACAATCCAGCCAGAAGCACCGACCTTATTTCTATGACATAAGAAGTATAAATGAGTGTTAAGGGCAGTGGGATGAATCATGTTTCAGGAGAGAAATAGTCACTCTCTGACCTGTACTTTTAAAAGTTTTCTCACCATTGCCATTTGGAAAATGAGTGGGATAAGGAGCAAGAATGGAGGTAGAAAATGCCTGAGAATATTATACCCATTGAGATAGGAGGGGGACAGCAGCTTGGAGTGATAACACGATGAAGGAAAAAAGAGCCCACCTCTAATTTTGAAGGGAGTCAGCCACAAAGGTGAAGTTATACAAAATACTACATTTGCATCATAATTTACATATTACTAAGCACGCAAACATCATCTTAAAACTCTGTTAAGTCCTGTGGGGAAAAACTTTTCAACAGCATTCACAGGGCTGTCAATTATCTCTGTTTCTTCTATATGAACCCCAGTTTTGATTGTTTGTGTTAAGTTAAATTTATAAGTTGGTGTGCTTTTATTTATAAAGGTTATAAATCTTTTGTATGACCAAAATATGCAGCAGATATTGTCTTCAGTCTACTAACTTTGTTTTTGGAAACTTTTTGCTATCCCAAGTATTTAACTTTTAATTTATATATTATTCCTTATATATATTATTATTCCTTATATATATTTCCACATATATATATGGAAATATCTATAACTTTTACATATTACATCCAGATTTCCTGATTTAGAAAACTTGGTCTCTATTCGCAACATATATAAATATATACAAAAATATCATTTTATTATCTGATGTTTGCATTGAATCTCATATTGTTTCTCTTTTGTGGTTTTTTTTTTAGTATTTCCTAAATCTTTACTCTTACTTGGAACCAAATTTCTAAAATCAAACAATACACTGATATGTATTAAAATTCAAAAAAAAATGTTCTTAACATTTTCCCCTACCTAAAGAATCTATTCCACCTTATTTATTTTTGCTAGTGGGGTATTTGCTCTATCAGTCTCCTTATTCATGGAACTTTGGTTTGACTGCCCCGTCCTCCTCACCAACAAGGCCGAACATCACCACCATGAGATCATTCCCTAGACCTCATTCCCTCTGCTGATGTGTGTTCTTCACCCAGCCTTTCTATTCTATTTCATTCAGGTTCACACTACCTGAAGCACAAAATATTTATTGCGAATGTATTTTGTTAAGCTCTATGGTGAGCCAAATAAGGCTATTATTACTTCATAAAATTTTTACACCATCTTTTAACTCTCGGAGCCAACCTTCATAGCTCTTCATTTCATGTCCCATAGGAAGCAGGTTGTAGCTATGTGGTGCTGTGCAGACACAAAGCTCAAAAGTCCACTTATTCCATCACAAAGCCATTGCAAGCATCGACTTTTTACCACACAAGGTTCTAGATTTTGTCCATTCACCACTGAACAAAAATAAAGTCAAGAAAATTCCTGCACTTAATGAATTTACACTTTAGTGTTTGTATCTCAGTTTGAACCCTGGATCTATCATCTTTAAGTTTGTGATCTTAGGCAAATTACTTCAACTTTCTGAGCCTCTGGTTCTCAACAGATCAGAAAACAATGTGGGTGGTGGGAGAGGAGGACAAATAGTCTGTAACATGTGGGATTTTGAAAAGAAATAGAAATTAGGCTGATAAGCCATGTGATTCATGTAATAAATATTAGCTCTTCTCTCCTGACCTGAGTATTTTGTGCTTTTTCTAAACCTGGCCTTTCTCACCACCAGTCCACATATTGAGGTTAACTTGTTTTACTTCTTACTATTTATTACACAAAGCACAAGCTAGACTTTGATAACAGTTGCTTTCTTCTTTCCTTTTGAACATTTTCTGAACTTGCACCCATGCTTTAAAATGAACCACGACTTAAAGCGCTGATCATGAAGACTGCCTATGAACAAACAGAGAACAATAAAAGGAAAATAACTTTATTCAACTTTCTTTCATAATTATGTAATCAATCTCAGCCATATGCTAGGAGTGCCCTCTCTCTCCATCTCTCTCCCATTTCTCTCTCTTCTTCTCCTCCTTTTTTCTTCCCATTACCCCTCTCCTATCCTTTAGAAACTAAGAAAGAAGGATTCTTTTCTTTTTTTTTTTTGGCTGGCTCAGAATGCCTTAAGGGTGGGTCTGGTGCAGCATGTGGTGCTGGGGATAGAACCCCAGTCCCTTGCCCCTAACTGATATTGCTCAAGAAGGCAACTTAGACAACTGAGGTAACCCGCCAGCCCCCTAGAAACTAAGAAAGAAAAGATAGCATTACGTAGAAAAATTTGGGGCTCATGTCCAGTAGACAAAAAAATAAAAGCTTTCTTTTCACTAGGAGGTGTCTAGCACCTACACAGCACCAAAAGCACCTGCACTCTCTAGGAAATTCCTTGCCTCTGTTCAGGTAAGAAACATGCCTCTCTGCAGCACAGCTTCTAGAGTAGTATGGTAGCTGCCTTTTCTTGATACACTTAGAGCTACAGAATACATGGCAGGTACTCTAGGCAATTCCCAACCCAATACAAAATTCTATACTACAGCATCTCTGTCAGAACCTTTGTTCAATACTTTCTTAAGCAAGAGGAGGCTGAAAGTACCCTTCACATTTTCCATTTCCAATAGGTTCACATGCTAAAAGTTAATATACTTTTTCTGGATGTTCCAATATTCAAAGGTAGCTTTTGACCTCTTTTTCAACGTTCTCCACCACACTACTTCCTGAATTAAGCTAAAACTGCCAATCTTTCCATCATGCCTAGTGTCATATTATCCAAGGATTGCCAATGCCCCCTAAGACTCATAATCATTTAAAATACTCTTTATGTATAGACTAACAAACTCAGAATATAAAAGGTGAAAGATTTATATGATTTGAAGAGAAATCAGAGTATAACAAACTCAGAATATAATGAGCTATGATTTACTTATGGAATTTAAATCATCCAAAATGCCACGTCTCCTTACCTGGTTTGCTAGTATGAAAGCTTTGTCTAATTGAGAATACCTCTCATCATTAACACCCCATGGCCTTACTGCTAACCTGAAAGGTGCAGACCTTTGGGAAAAACAGGTAAACAGGCCACCTTAAGTGAAACTATATCAGTTCTTCAGATTGTATACAGCACCATGTGACTAATTGCCACTCAAATTAATCAAAACTGAGCTTCCAATCTTCAGGCCCAGAACCTAAAGCAAAAATTTAAGCTGCAGGAAAACAGAAAATTGCATAGTTATTCAAATGAAGTTACTAACACTGTACTTCACAAGGACCAGTATATAATATTAGTGTATTATTATGGCACTTGAGATATGACTTGCTGCTGGATAGCTGACAAACATATAAATGTTTTTATGATTTCTAAGAAATACTTTTACTTAAATACTCATAACTGTTTACAGAAATGGATTCCGTTCAGTTGAAATAAATGTAAATGTTATTAGAAGCACTGAAGAATTCAGTATTTAAATTTTTAGGAAAATGCAGAGTGCCTTAGATCGCCACATTTTGATGAAGCATAAACATTTACTTCACTCTAAAAGAGAAAATAAATACATTCACATAACCATATGTACAATACAGTTTGGGGAATACAAAATAACATAACTGATGGTTTATTTCTAGTTAAGTATAAAATATTCAGAAAGGATCAAGAAATATATTCTAAACAAAATTATGCATTGTAAATTACCAAAACAGGACATTTAAAAATGTGTAGGAAGGAGAAAGCACTCTTCCCACATGTCTTAACTGTCTTCATTAAGTATGACAGATATTGCAGTGGTAAAACAAATAGCAAAATTCAATAACTAGAAACTGAAAACTACATGAAAGAGCTAAAATTTGTGAATTTTGGAAGTGTTCTCCATTCAAGTAAGAAGTCTAAACCTAAAATAAAAACAATAATAATTATAATGTTTACAAAGTCTTTGAATTTTTCAATATTTCTGTCTCTGCTTGAAGCACATGAAATTAACATAATATAGTCACAATTTGTTTCTTGACTATTTTATATGCAGTAATTTTTAATGAAGCAACTAAATTAGGCATAACTTGGTGCAGCTTTAATGTAGTTATGATGAATATATTTTACTTGATTAAAAATGATAAAACCAGGGAGCCTTAAATATTATCTTAAAAGATTAACTACTGTGTCAATTACAAATCTAGGAGGAAGATATTTATAAGGGAATAACTATTCTGAATTCCTTTTGTTCATTTCATTTAATTAACAACTCAATCAACTTTCACTCTTAATACCAAAATGTCTTAAAATATACTTTGGCTTGCAAAGGAAGGGCATACAGCAGGGCTGTGTCAATTTTAACATTGGTGAAGTTTCGGTCAGTAGCTCATTTTTTTCTTATTTAGTAGGAAGGGGGAAATGGCAATGTAGATATCTAATAAACTAAATAAATCCCTGAGTCTCCAATGTATTTTCTGTTGCATGACAACATAGACATAAATATCAGTAAGATTGAATTATTTGAGTAGGTTAGTAATGATAAGATCTGCATTAACAATAGATATCTGATGAATATTTGTCTTAGTGCCCTGAGACTGAAGAAACCCAGCAAACATTTTGACCTCTGTTTTTTAGGGTGATCAGCTAACCCAAGTATTTACAAGAGTCCCTACTACAGAGAAGGGAGTAGATGCTGTCCTACACATAGTGTGGTAGTTGTCCACAGAGAGGGCAAACATTGCAAAGGAGCAGTTCAGATGTATGTACTGAGTTTCAATAAAATGCAACCAAAAGTGTATGGAAAACACATGGCACCTTAGTGCAAATAACTTCTCCTAGCTTTCTTTGCATGGTTTTTTAAATAGGTAGATGGACTCAGGAACGGCTACAGGCAACTGTTTCCTACTCCTAAACCTTTGCACCACCTGAACAGCTCAGAAAGTTGCCTGGCTTTACCTGGAGTTCTGGAGTCCATCTTCAGGGAATCTTCCAAAAAGCACAGAAATACACGCACACGCACACGCGCGCGCGCGCGCGCGCGCGTACACACACACACACACACACACACACACATACACACTGCTCAGGGCCTTTTTAAAACGGGGACAAAAAGCATCTGAACAGTATTTTTAAAGCAAGTGGAAGATTCGCGGGAGAAAATGCACTGCGGCTGTGCTGAAAGTGAGGAAAGTGGTTCTGCACTCTTGTATCACTAGAACTGAGACACCCCGTCCAGGTCCTTGTACGCCCCTCCTCAGAGCTGCGGAGTCCCCTGTAACAGCTGCCACCAGGTTACGCCTAAGTACGGGGCCACAGGCGTCGCCAGAGAGGGACAGAACCTGGGAGCCGCGAGCCTCCGTAGCTCTGGGCCTCGGAAAGGACTGGCCAGCGTTCCCCCGCTAGGCTCTCGGAGACAGAACCGCGAGTCACCTGCAGATCCGTCCGACGCTCCCCCCGGCACTTCCGCCCGCCGCGGAGCCGCCAATCCTCAGGGGCCGCAGCCTCCCCACTCGCGGGTCTCAGCCCCGCCCCGCCTCCCGCCGCCCCGCCCTGTAGCCCCGCCTCTGAGAGCGCTTCCGGGCGCTAATTGGTTGCGGCGCTGACAGGAGGCGGGGCCTGAAGTCTCCGCGGAACCCGGGCCGGCGTATAAGCCTCTTCTCGGCTCCTTCTCTCCATCTCTCTCCTCTTTCTCTCTCGCTCCCTTCCTCTCTGTAACTGAACAGTGAAAATTAACATCGTGGATCTGCTAACAGGCACAGATGTCATGTGAAAACGCACATGCTCTGCCATCCACGCTGCCTTTCTTTCTCTTCTGTTTCCTTTTCCCCCTATTGCTCCTTCTCCCTCTTTGTAACTAACAAAACCACCACCAACTCCTCCTCCTGCTTCTGCCCTTCCTCCTCCTCCTCCTCCTCCTCCTCCTCCTCCTCCTCCTCCTCCTCCTCCTCCTCCTCCTCCTCCTCCTCCTCCTCCTCCTCCTCCTCAGTCCCAGTGATCACAAAAGAAATCTTCTGAGCCCGGAGGCGGTGACATTTTCAAAAAGCAAGCACACTGGAGAGAAAGAAAAAAAGCAAAACAAAACCCAGGCACCAATCGCCCAGGACATTTTTTTTCACCCTTTCTGAAAGCAAACAAACAAACCAACAGCCATCAAAACAGTCACCACCGCCACCGTCAGCGCTGAACCCGGCGGCGGCCCCCGTCAGCCTGCGGCCGCGGAGTGCGCCCGGAGGGATGGTGCCCGCGGAGCGGCTGCTGGTCGCTGGCCCCCTTCTCCACGCGTGCTGAGCGGGATTTTTGGGCTCTCTGGGGTTCGGGCTGGCAGCAGCTTCATGACTACGCGGAGCAGGACAGCGGCCACACCATGCGAGGTAAGCGAGCTCGCGGCTCCGAGGGCGCCCGGACCCGGCCAACTCCAGCGGATGGGCAGTGGGGGAGGGGAAGCGCCGCGCGAGACGGCGCTAGCAGGTGGGGCTGCAGAGGGCACGGGCGGAGAAAGTTGTGGGGAGGCGCCCGTGCCTCTCGGGAGAGTTTCTGGGACGCGGGAAAGCGCTTTTTCAGGAAAGGGGAGCGGCGCTACTTGCTTGCTCTCAGTTCTCGAGTTGCCCCAATCCGTTTTGCGTGGCGTTCTGCCTCGGGCGCAGAAGCGAGCTAAGGCTGCGGGAGCGCGAGGCGCGCAACTCGGGCACCCGCAGCTGGCAGCGCCCCGCGCGCAGTGGCCACGGGCGGAGGCTGGACGTGCAGAGCGCAGGGCGGACGCGCCTCGGCACACGCATTTGCCTGGGTGCCGGGCCCACGAGCGCCCTGGCCTCAAGCTCGTCCCTGCGCTCGGCTGCCAGCCAGAGGGTCCTGGGACTACGCGGACGGGGAATCAGCTCCTGAGCTCTCCTAGGCGTCACTTCTGCGCCATAGCCCGCCCGGCGCTATCTGCGTCCGCGCAGCCCGGGGACCAGCGCTACCCAAAAAAAGTTGTAGCGAAAAAGTTCCGGAGAATAGAGGCCGCGCCCCGCGCGTCGGCACAGGAATCAGGGGCTCTTGCCCTTCTGTCAGATGAAGGGCACCTGCGGGAGGCAACGCTGGTTGCGCCCTAAGGACTGGACCCCAGCCGCCGAGAGTGCGGGCCAAGGCAGGACCCAGGGGCAAAGGGCCGCTTCGGGGCGGCGCGCTCGGGACGGAATTGAAACACCTGCGGTGATCGCACTCTGGGATTCTTGAGCGGCTGACCGGGGACTCTGGGGAGTCATTTTTATGTTTCCTTCTCTTTGATGTGGGGGGACCTCTAGGTCTCCTGCGCTCTGTGCTGGGACCCCACACCCACACCCTCTGGTTGGTCACAACTTTACGAGTTTGTGGAAAAGACAGCCGAGTCTCCGTTTGTCTTAAGGATCTGAGCGCCCATAAGTACCCTTACCTTCTAGTTCCTGTTCCTGGCTACCCTGCTGTTCTTTGGGAGCTCTTTTCTCCCCGTCTCCCAACCTTCCGGATTCTGGCAACAGAAAGTTGGGAATAGTCAGCTCCGGACCTTCCCACACTGTCAAGGTTGGAAAGAGGTGACCGAGACAGGAAGCACTGGCGAGCACCAGGCTGCAAAACCTCGCCTTCCGACGGCTTCGTTCCTCTTCCACCATTCCTCCTGTATCTCTGAAAAGCTCCCCGAGAAACAATGAGCTTTCCTGCACCCCGCAGGCGTTGGGTGAACCCTGAGCGCGGCCTCAGAGGCACAGAATGGGTTTATCGGCTTGGACTTTTGGATGTAGCAGGAAAGGGAAGGTGATAGAGGGACAAGAAGAAAGGAGCTGCCCGTGGAATGCAAGAGGACAAGTGTAGACAGGGGACAAGGATGTACTGGTGGGACAGTGTAGATTAACCCTCGCGTGTGGTTGGGGGATCCGAGCGTGCTAGGTAGCTGGAGCTGATTTTCTGGGTTAGGGGTTAGTTACATGTCCCAGTAGCCAGATTCCTGCAACAAACTGTACTTGAGCAGTTGGCAATAAAGCACTGATGTTTAGCGAGAGCCTCCCCATTCTTCGGTTTTTTTCTGTCCTTCATCATCCAGTCCACTTTCCTCTGGTTTCCTTTGCTCCTGTCTGAAACTCCCAGCCTGTCTTTCCCTTTTGCCTCCCCTCCCGACATCAGCCCTGTGGCTGGGTTCATACTTTTTCTGAAAATCCTAAACCACGTGTCACAGCGGTTCATAGCGGCACTAGGACCTGGGGCATAAAGGCTGCTGGTTTCCTTCCTACAGTGTGGAGTGGGAAGGGGCGCAGAGTGTGCTACATGTTCGCTAGAAAGCTCCTACAGAAGCTGTCTGCTGAGCACAGTCCGAGTCCCTTACAGTTGTGCCTGTGGATGCAAGCAGTGAACTTAAGAAACAGAGTGCGACCCACACCCTTGTCCTAAAAGACACCATGCTCCAGGAGGCCTTGCACATTCTAATTTAGGGTACAGAGGCAGCCTGAGGTCCTGCTGGACCGAAAGAGAGGGCCAAGTCTCTGTCCTACCTTTCCTGGCTCACTTCTATCCCTTCACTGTCTCTCTACTGACCTTCTATCACCTTGGGGGCAATGCCCTGCCTGCATCAGGAGCTGTTATAAGAAAAGATACAGACTACTCAGAAGCTTGTGGGAGTTGGGATTGAACTTGAGTGTGAACTTGAGAGATGAAAGCCTGAAATAAATCCACTTCTGCTTGTGCTGGGCCACCAAGCAGAGTACATATGCGGGTGGGGCAGGTTTTGAATTTGGCTTTGTCCCGCATCCATCCCTCACCTACCCCTTTCCCATGGTTTCCATTCCCAGGTGATCCCATCAGTGCTTTGGTCTGATTTGCAGTTGGCCAAGTGTCCGGAGCCAGGGCGCTTTGTACAAAGCAAGTAGTCTGGAATTGAGTGATTCCCCACTGTTTCCTGAGAGTACTAACCCACCAAACAGAACCCACCACCAACTTCTTTCAAAATCTTTCCCCCACCCTGCTTCACCTGTGTATTTAAGAAAATTTATTCCCAGGAAGCTCTAGAGTAAGAAAAGGTTAAGAGGCTTTGATCTTTAAGTTCCTGGTCCTGCCTCACAGTTGAACTGAGTTCAGGACACAGAGGGGTGGACTGGGGTGGAGGAGCTTGTATATGGTGGTGCACAAAGCCTCTGAGCCTTTGTCTGCAAAAGGGTGCCACAGGAGCTCTGAGATGCTTCTGCCTTGATTGCAATCCTGAAGGAGTAACTTCTGAAGGTGAAGGGGAGGACTTTTAATTGGGTCCTGCCCTAGGTTAAAAAAGAAAGAAAGAAAGAAAGAAAGAAAGAAAGAAAGAAAGAAAGAAAGAAAGAAAGAAGGAAAGAAAGAGAAAAAGAAAAAGCAGTGCGCCCAGGTGTGGGTTTCAAGGCTGCTTCCTGACAGCTCTGTTGGGTGTTTGTTGTACACAGCACCAAAATGGATGGATTTTTCAGGCCTGCCGCGATGAAAACCCTGCTTCCAAAAACAGGGGCACAGATGTCCTTGCAATCAATAGGTGATTGTCGCTTGGGCGGATTAGAAATCTGGTTTTATGCTTGCTGTAAACAAGGATGAGGCTTGGCCCCTCTGAAGCACACTTTTCATCCATTATTGGCTACTAGGTAATTTTTATTAGTGTGAAACTTTGGGGTGCAGCTTGCTCTCAGAGGTACAGTCTCCCTCAAAAGTATGGAGTTCTGAGTGTCCTGCTGGTAGGGCCCTTAATTTAAAAAAAATCTCACTCTTCCTCATAATCTTCTTCACAAATTCCAATTAAATATTTCCAACTAAATATTTTTAAACTACATTCTACCTCCCAATTAAAAGCCATTGCTGGAAGGACTTCATTAGTTGTCCTTTAATAATTGCTCATTAAGTAATCATCAGTAAACTCTTTATTCCAAGAAAGTAATCATTCCAACAGTCTAAAGAAAAATCCCAAAGCTATGTTTCAAGGATTATGGAAAAATACGTATCCAGAAAAATATCCCCATCGATGAGTTCCCTTCTCTTTCCTCCCTTAAAAATCCTGGTTTAAAGAACAAGTGTTGAGACAGGCATGACTGACACGTAGGTGTCTGAGCTAGCTATGTGGACCACCTGCTTTCATTTTTCAACATTTTCACAGAAACAGGAATTTAGCAGCCAGGATGGGAGTATAAAGGAAAAAAGAATTAGCAAGCTTCATAAACAATGCAGATAAGATGAGAATTCCCTTGATGGCATTCATTTAAAATTTAGAGAAGTCCTTAGATTGTCCAACAACAGTGTTGTAGCTTTTGATCTTTAGATAATCTTTTAAAGATGGCTTCTTGCATCATTATTGAAGTGGTTTTCTATGCTAGTTCAACTTTCACATAAGTAACTATTTCATGCTCTTAATCAAATATGAATGTTAACACATACTTAGTAACAATTTGTTAAAGATGAAATATTAACAAACACCTTGCAAGGAATTATACAGACATATATTTGGATTTCTAAATTTGATTGTTTCTAAGTCATAAAACCTTAATTTTTTCCACAACAAGAAATTGCCTAATATTAAGGCTGTTTTCATGAAAATGACAATCAAATCGTTTTTTAAAAAATACCTTTTTGTCTACAAGTAGCATATGCAGAATTGCCACTAGGAGTTTGAAATAATTAATGCAAGAAGATTTTTGAGATAAAAAAATAAGCAAAATGTTTTTCAACTATGACTACGTATTTTAGAAACTTTTATTCACTTTTTAAGAATATAAAATGTCTTCTATAACTTCTATACTTTTTGCTACAGTAGTTCTAAGAAATAAAGTGGAGGTCTAGATTACATTTTTTTACTATGATTAATAATTTAAATAATTTGTCTAAATAATTTAAATAAATAATTTAAAGTACATATTATAACGTTCAGTTAATAAAGAATTTTAAATTTTTCTAGTAAAACATTGTTAAAATTATATATATACATATATATGAATAAAAAAATTAATGCCAAAATGAAGAGCATCAAATTCTATCCAAATTAAAGGTTCATAACAACATGAAGTAATTTAACATAATATTTTATTATTCTAGTAATATGAAAGGAATATCTTAAAACTAAACCATTTCTATGTTTATCTCACAGACAAAAAAACAAGTACAATCTTTTAATTACACAGCATTAAGTTAATTGACATTAATAAAATGTTGCACTAATGTTAAAGCATATAGAAAAGTAAATATTTTAAAAAGAAATTGTGCTTAATAATTAACAGAAGTTTCTGATTCCAGATGCAGTCCCACTATTCCATCCACCCTTATCTACAGGAGAGAAATTAAGCATAGTAACAAACTGAGTCGTTGTGGTATAATAAATGATGACCTGTGATAAAGTAAGCACTTTACACAAAAGTATTATTCCTGTCATTTTGTAATCATCTTCCAATTACAGCTTTTTGCAAATATTTATCTTACTTTGAATAGAATCTCTGACTTAACAGAATCCCTAGCAGATAATAGCAGTCTTTGGAGGAGTCTGTTGATAGACGCCGATACGCAATATGTGTATGTATATGCCTATAACCACCCACTCAGACAAAAAGAATGCATATTTGAGAGAGAAATCGTTCTTATCTTGGCTTTTACAACCAACTTCTAAACTCAGACATATTTTGAGAAACAGAAGCAACTTTTCAGAGCTCTCAGAGAGAAGAGCTGAATACATGTGAGTACTTGAGTCACATAAAAAAGGAACTGTTAATAGCGTCTATTTATAAGTAATCTACACAAAACTCTATTATACTACCTAATGATAATTAGAGGGAAAGGGAATCAAAGAATTGAGCACTGGCAGATAAATAAAATATTCCCTCTCAAATTAAGCAACAAATTCATAAATAACAAGGCTCATGCCATGGAATTGAAGGATGTCTCTTTTGTAATATAAGACAAAGGGAGCATAGAGGAATAAATATTGATTGAACTAATCATCTGATGAATAGAAATGAGATTTACCAGTGCACCAATATAATAGGCTATGTTAACTAGTTCTTTCATGGCACATATGCTGCCCTTTCAACCCCTGACCCCATCCATTCAGTTCTTAATGAGGGAACCCACAGGTGTTATAACGGCATTTATAGTGAATCAAGCTACATATAATAACCATGTGGCTAACTAGTGGCACTGTATGTGGATTCTTACAAAAGGAGAAATATTGTGTTCGTACTGTCATGAAATTATTGCATATTTCAAAGCACTTCGAGTGTTGGCATACTCAGGTGACCTTTAAGATATATCTGTGTGGCTATCAATGCTTCAAGTCCCATCTTTGACAAGGGAACTATATTAATGCTTATCTGAGGAGTTAAAAAAATGTTCTTCAACCTATACGTAACCCACATTGTTGTATACCTTACAATGTAAACATTTAAAGCTGATACCTGAAAGGAATGGTGTTTTATATTTAACATAGCATGCATGTTTTAGTTAGTATTTATTTTATAAGGACTGAAAGTAAATTATAACTGTACAGTAACAACTAGATAATAAGTTTTATTTTAAAGTTAAATTAGGATCTTCTTGTAATAAGCGTGCCCTTAGAAAAGATAAGCTGAACTTATCACTTTTGACAAAACATGTGGCTAAAAACTTATTTAAAATATGTTCTTGTAAAAGAGCAAAAGTAATTTGCTTTGATTGAAGCATATTCACGCAAGAATAGTGAATATTTTATTAACTGTTGACTTTGTAAATTGCTTTATTTAAACGGGTTTTCATTAATACCATTTTTGTGTGATTTGCTATCATATTATGTGATCCTGGGTTATATTTCCCTATTTTAAAGAACTCACCAACATATTAACAAAAGAACAAAGTAATCTGGTTGTTTACTAAGTTATCTCTTTTGTTGTTTGCTACTTATTACTGTATACTCACATAAACCAAACATCCTGATGCAGTGGAGAGCTTGAAAGGTTTGCAGTGTTTTAAGAAAACCCTTTCATAGATGCTAACTCATAGTGAAGGATTTTTTCAATAAATACTACAATCAATAAATTTTGAACTTTTTTAATTGTCATGAATGTGCAACAAAGCATCCTTCTTTTAAAGACCGATACACCATTACCTGGCTTGCTTAGACTCTGTGGAAGCCGTGTAATAACAGCATATTTATGACATTTTATTGTAAATTAGAAGTATGAGCACTGTTCTCTGAGTTTGAGCAGAAAATGATCCTTCAAATAGAAATTGCAAAAGCTTTTCTGAAAAGCCTTGGCATTTATAACCAGAAGTTGGCATGAAGTAAATATTAGCTGTAAAAGAAACTTCTATACATCTATCCACACTTCTATTTCAATTTTTTGACTGGTTTTATTAAAATAAAAATATTTTCAAATAAAAATTTCTCTTCTTGTTTAGTACCACCTGGGCTTGATTTTATCCAATTCTGAAAACTCTGTCAAGCTCATTGATCAATCCATTTGTAGGAGCCTAAATTAAGACTCACTGTCATGTATGGGAATGAGATTATCTTTCCAAAGCTGTTCCCACTTCAGCTTTAATTTTACAAGGGATAAGCTCAAAGATGTCATCTTTTATGTCCGTATATGTACATACTAAAGAAAAAGTACATGGCACACTGCTATTCATGATTTATTGTGCATCAGCCCAAAGCAGGGTACGGGAAGGAACCCAGGGATGCTCACGCTGCTAAAGCACAGCCAGCTGTGAGCTCACAGCCAGGCTTAAACAAGCAAGGGCAGAAAGGAATGCAGTGGTGTGGGTGATGTCAGAAATCAGAGCATCTCTCACAGGGGAAGTGACTTTTGACATGGGCCTCAGAAGGATGCATAGAAGTCCCTGTTTTGGTTAATTTATTCATGATAAATCTATTAAATTATTATTGGTTGTATTCACCAGCTTCTTTAGGTACTTAAAACTATGGGAAATTGAGTTTATTAAAGTAAGACTATCCAGAAAAGAACATATCCTATGCCACAACAAGTAATAATATTATTCTCAAAGCTCCTCAATAGGTATTTTTAAAGTCTGTGGTAATCTATATAATTACACAAAAAACATACTGAAAAAAGAAAAATGCCAGTATGAGAAAAAGGCCATAACTTGTTTAAAAAATATATCACCAAGAAAAATGTTAAAATATCCTTATACATTTTATTTTATAAGGAAAATTCTCATTTTTTAAATAAAAAGCTAGCTGATATATTAGTATTGAATTTCACTTTCTTTAATGTTTAAGCTATTATCTGAAAGTACAGATGTCTTCTTTAAGGCATGTTTTAGATTGTATGATATTTGTGAGAATAAAATCCAATGAAGACATGGTGTAGGCAGTTTTTGAGGACCATGGTGACAGTCCTCAAACTCTTCAATTCCAAAAATTTAGATATGATCATATTCTGAAAACTTAGCTATAAGATCAATACATAATGGCCCTGCTGACTTCTGAACTATTCTCTTACACGAATTTCAACAAGGAAAATTCTGAAGACTTTGAGTAATAAAAACCTCCCGTGAACAGCAAATATTGGCAGCAGGTCCATCCCAGCACTCTTTATGGGGGAATCTCTAATTAAGCTGAAACAAATGTCACTAAAGTTCCCAGAAAAAAATTCCTCTTTTGAAATAATTTATCATTCCAGGCTTATACCTTAGCTTTCATGAGCGTAGTTGACATGGGTCCTTGTAATGGTGCTAATTTACTCTGAGATTGTGGTGAAATCGAGTTTCTGAGCTTACAAAACTGAAAACACAGACCAGGCTGGGGAGACTTCAAGTAAGTAAATACCACTGTTTGAAACTTTCAGCAGCCAAACTGCCGCTGTTGAGCATCGCACTCTGTATTGGATGAATGCCATCTTCCTATTTCTATATAGGGAGCAAGACAACATAGTCACCTTTTCAGTACTAAGGACCAGATCATTTCCTTTAGTGCTGAAGAACAGAACTGGCTGTGCTCTTCTGTGGTAACCACATTCGGGTGGCGTGATGGCTGTGGCATTTGATCTGTTTGTTTCTTGGAATAGAGGGGATTCAAGAAGTGGCTGCATGACCCCATTTTAAGGACTTCCCTAAAAAGGTGAAATGTTAATTGTAAGTCCCTGTAACTTTTAATAGATTTGATTGAGTAGATATTTCCTAAGACAATTGGTTTCTGAACACCTTTTCCCCCATCCCTTACTGAAATTTGTTCTCTGATATCACGACTCCATGTTATGCATAGCCAGTATTACTATTCTGGATGGCAAATACAGATTGAACCTTTGGAAAACAGTAGCTTTATTTGAATTGTTATAAGTAACATAATTTAGCTTTTCTTTTTTTACTGTATCTTTTAAGGAAATATGCCTAGTACTTAGTAAACATTAAACCACTATTGTGATCTTTTCATTAAAACAGTTATTTAAAGGCAATCTTATTAAATAGGATCAGAATGCTTTGTTGCCTGTAATTAAGTCTCTGAACATCAAATTCAGACAGCTGTACTATTTTTGTTTGCCTAGCTAGTATAATGAAAAGAGTGAAACTAATCATTAGGTAAGTTAGATTTAAAATGTTCCATTTCACCTATCCAAGGCATAGACTACAAAAGTCCTTCATGAGAAAAAAAAAGTACTTCATGAAATCCATATTCTACATTTCCCAAGTAAAATTTCATTATATCTAGCTTGAATCACGATGAACACTGAAATCATATTTTTCATCGAACGAAGGTTAACAATTACACACAAGTTTAATGGTTGTAGACATGTTGATTTCCTGATGAATAATTTGCTATCATTATCATAGTCAGATCAAATAGTAAATTTATTACACAGAAAATTCCCTTTTAACTTATACATAAGTTGTGTCTGGCATATGTAAAGGAATTAAACACTTTTAAAGAAAGGAGAAGAAAACTTGTTCCAGATTTCCACAGTTGTTGAATATGAGCAAATGCCACACAGTCTGGTTGAATAGATGAACATTTGCTCAGGAAAAACACAGCATATCATGGAGGTACAGTACTTCCTGGAAATAATTGCTTTTACAGAAAATACTTTAAATTTGTTGATCTATATCAATTGATTTGATCAGAATAAAATTTGAAACAAACAGTATAATATTCTGGGGGGTTTTATTTAAATGCTCACTATTCTTCATTGCACCTTTATCTTTGTATATTCATTTTCATTATTGTTGTTAAAAATGTATTACATATCAAAGAAACAGGACTGTTTAAATAAATTTTGCCAAGAATGACTAAAGATATGGATAATATAAATACTCATAAGGTAGCTTTAATATTCTTCTAGTTATGTTGCTTTGTTTGATTTACAAACAATAGTAAAGATCAGTTCTGGCTTCCATCCATAACAGAGTCAGTTTAATTTCTGTTATTGGCTGTAGAGAGTGCTCTTTTGTGATGAAATAAATTCATTCTGAATTTCTTCCTATGTAAATTTTGTTGTGTCTTCATTTTCATTAATGACTTTTTGAAAGAATGTTTAACACACATAGGCAAACACACAGGCACACATATGCATATGTGTTTGTATATAACAAACACAAATTTGTAGATGACATTTCCAATACTGGATCAAGTTTCAATCCAATTCAACAAATCTCTATTATTGTACTCTTTACACTGGGTAACATGCAATAACCTTCAAGACAAGTCTGAAGCACACAAAGTAGTTTTCTCATAAAAGTCCTAAAGAAATCCTAATATAATATTTGTTCCATATAAATTCCTCAGAGGCCCACTTTCATCATGTCCTTTTTCCTTAAATGAGAAAAATGTATACCTTGTGCACAACTACTTGCTTAAAGAGGCTGATGTCTAAGAGATGGACCACGCCTTGACCAAAGAAGGGATTCTTACTGAGTCCAAGTCTGTTTCCAATAATCTCTTCCCAATCCATGCTATTTTGAACTCCCTTGGACCCATCATAGACATCAATAATCACTCTTGAAACTAATCACTTGTGAAGTCCAGATGCGTCCTCTGCTGTCACTTCCCAATATTGAGAAACATTAACCAAAATTCTCTCCAGTATTTTTATCATATAAGAAAAATATAATGAAACTTTTAATGAATCATAATACAGTTTACAAACTTGGGCAAACCTGGTTCTTCACAAATTTCATATTCGGTCTGTTATGTGAATATACTCAGTTGTCCCTTGGTTTGTCAATCCTGTTCTCTGGTTTTGGCGTTGTTAAGAGAGGGATTATCTATCTTTGGTCGTATGCATAGAAATGGGTTATGAGCCTGGAATACCAACATTTTCCCACCTGAGTTTAATTAATTTTGTCTGATGAGCTAGTATTGAAACTCTCATCAACAAACTATTTATATCAAAGGCCTATTATCATCTTTCTATGTTTTGTACAAGCATATTTTCTTAAGGAAAGAACCTTGAGAACATTAAGAAGGTGCTGTGTCTAATTGTGCCCACAATATAAAGGAAAAAACCAATTAAATCTGACATTAATTCTAAAGAAATGGAGAGTTCTGCTGCTTATAAAATATTGCAATTTAATTTGTTTTGCATTTTGGCTAAAACATAATATTCCTATATTCAGCTACCCTTTATATGATTAATTTTTATGCTTTAAAATTAAGCCCATTTTTATTTCTTTAAAAGTATAATTATTAGCCCAGTTGTATTGATTTTCCAGGCCTCTTCAGTTGTAAACTGTATTGTACAAAACATAACATGAAACATGAACATTACTATGGTTATTTTCCAGTCCTGGATTTGATTGTGTTATGTAATAGTCCTGACTTCCATGAGTCACCAAAATTTGACCAAAGATTGCTCTCAAGAAAGCAGCCTTCACTAGATTGTCTTCATCTCATATTTTGTGTCTAGTATGTTAATAACATCAGGTTGGAAAAGACTGTAGATTTATCTGCAGGGGTCCTCTTTGTTTTATTTCATGAACATACCTTTTCGGCTGGCTTTATTTTAGAAATAGTATCTTTTCTTCTACTCATTAATTCTGTCAGTCTTTGTACCACAGCTGCTCTTATGGAAAAACCCTGAAAACACTTAAGAAGGGAACTGTGTAAACTTGAGAGGAGCTGACAGATGCAGTCTCCTCTCTTTATAAATGTAATAGTAGGAAAATTTGATAATAATGTCTTGCCTGTGTTTTGTGCTGTCTACTTCTTAGTGAGCTCATGTAGATCCTATCTCGTAGACTCACTCCGCAATCTTGGGACTTATAGGACAGATACAAGACAGGAGTATGTCGGAGGAAGCTAAGCCAAGCAAAGCCCAATAAAAACAGGAGGCTCTTTTCAACAGTTTTAACATGTAGTTTTGCACTTCAAAAGAGTCTCCAATTAAAAACATGAGTATTTAGCACACTGCATAAATACAAATTGATAGAAAACATTTGGGATAAAAGTCAACCTCATTTAACACGTTAAAAAGTTTAGCGGCCAGGGAGATGGCTCAGTGGAATAAGCACTGCCCTGGCAAGTGCAAGGGCCTGAGTTCAATCCCTGGTTCTGCACCAAAAAAAAAAAAAATTTAGAAAATGACAGGAATATTTGCTAAATAGTAGTACGATTATTTGAAACATAGTGTTCTCATATTTTACAGTAAGAGCTTGTGTTAGTAAAGCCTTTGAATGTAAATCCTTAAAAGTATCACACTTTTTTCTAATAACTCCTCTTCTGGGACTCTTTCCCAAGGAAATAAAGTATCAATAAACCTTTGCATCTAAACACATGTGGCTAAAGACATACGAAAGCCTCACTGTGACATTTTCAATAATACAGAGAAAGGTTTGTAGAAACTCCTTTCATGACACATTTTCATATCATGTGCATTCACTGTATACACTATTATGTATTTGCCCTCTATGTAATAAACCTATTATTGTGTTTACATACCTAATAATATATCTGAGGAACTGGAGATAAAATAGTGAGCAAATAAAAAAAGTTTTCCTTGACCTCACTAAACCTAAAGACTAAGAAAAGTATAGAATGAAGAATTATACATATGTACTAAATTATGTTTTATAATTATACATATAACATATGTATAATTCCTCTAAATTATAAAGGAATGCATAAACAAGAGATTGAATTAAACAAGAATGTTTAAAAGGCACTTCTGGATATTAGGGCTTACAATATTATTTTCTTTTCTGTACTTTTAAAGTTCCTCAGAGTCTCTCTAGATTTAAGTGTCAAAGTGAATGGTCAGTCACTCTTTTGTAGCAGTAAGTCTATACCTTACCCATTTGCCTGTAGTCTTCTAGGGTGCTCATAGAATTAATGCTAAAAGTTTAATAGCTCATTGAGAAAATTAACCTACTTGCTATTTGCCCGAATACACCTTTATCCCCCCCAAACATTTATCAAGGGCTGATTGGGCACTTTTAAAAGTTAAATTAATTTTAAGTAGTTATATTCAAAGTTTGTGCCAATATAAACTCGATTCCTAAGTGTTGAAGATGCAAGGTGAACAGGGTTCAGTCCCATATTCTATATTGCTTAGAATTCAGCCTTCTTGAAAACCACATACTCTAATTCATGGTGGGCACAGGGAGAGAGAGAGAGAGAGAGAGAGAGAGAGAGAGAGAGAGAGAGAAGATGAGTAGTATGATAAGAAAGGATGGGAGAAAAGGCAGGAGGTGAAGAGGAAGAATTTTTTTTTTAATTTGACATCTTTGCAAAAAGCTGCATCCTGTTCTATTAAGCTGTTCTATTATTTTTTTTTTATGTACATAGGACAGGGTTTATAGAGTCTCACTACACAGATTGGACTCGTAGTGAGCCACCTGTTTTCAGCCTCCTAGTCTCTGGGATTACAGGAGCGCACCACCACGCCCAGTCTCCATCAATGAGTGCCCCAGGTGTGGGGCTGGCACGACATGTCAGGCATTGAACCCGCGCTCTGCGTCTGCTTAAGCAGACGCTTTAGTCTGCTGAGCTATCTAGACAGCCCATGCAATATGATTCTTTTATTTTTTACTCTGAAGGCTTATAGTAATATAATTCTTGAAAGAAAAACAGGATGCTCACATAGAGAGATTAGTCAGTTTGCCCCCATTTCGCTGCTCTAAGTGAACCTATATCTCTCCCCTCCTGAAAAGGGTGAGGCTTTGAATCTCTAGGGATACAAAGCACAAACATATTCACGTCCCACCAGAATGTGGAAGATGAACTAACTCTTATTGATATAATTGCAAGAATACTTTAAATATTTATGTGCTCTGAGGTACACAAGGAATCCCTGTTTGCCCTTAAGGTTGTTTGAAATTTGTTGGCCTTTAGTGGAGTCTAGTTCAATGTGATGGTCCCTGCTGAGGTAACATTCATACGTGGGCCCTCAGACACTAGACAGAAGTTTAAAATGGATGGTAATTTCAATCCCACAGGAACTATGTGGTGATGCCTACAGAAATTTTTGGTTGCCACAGATGGGAAGGTGCTATTACACACCATAGGTAGAGATCAGGATTGCCACTAATCATTCTTCTATGCACAGGATTTCCCCCAAAGCAAAGAATGGTCCTGCTTCAAATAGCCACAATGCTGCGATTAGGAATAACTGTCCCATAAACATATGTAGAGTTTCTGAGCAGAATCAGCTCCCAGATCATCAGTTTTCTCACGCATTCTCTGAGAAAGCTGCTTTCTGCTTTCTGTAAAGTAACGCCATTTCCAATGCACAAAAGAAACACTGAATTTTCACTCATTTAGAATCGTCCTATGTGCACGATGCCCAAGATGGTTGATGTGTCATGTTCTGACCTAATTCCTA
>NW_004524671.1:8799293-8808550 GCF_000260255.1 Octodon degus | reverse complement strand
GGGGGGGTTATAAATGAAAAGATTGAGACACTGAAAGTTCAGGTAATTTGTCTCAGGTCACACATCTAGTAAATCTGGATAGGACTTCAGACCCATCTGTCTTATCTCTGAAACATGTATTCTTCTCCAGTATTGTTAGTTTTTTATATATAAAAAAAATCTATTGAATTTTTATGGTCACACTCAAAATACATAAAGAGGCTTCAAAATGATGCTTGTGAACACTTAACTCAGAGTACAACACAACACTATACAATGTTGCCAAATGATACCTGTAACCCGCAAAAGCTAGATAAACTCAGAAAGAAAGTCAGTGTTAACAGTGGTCAGGAAGAAGTTACGGGAAGTCACTCTGACCTTCCAATTGTGTTGAACTTTTATGGCAAGGATTCATGGAGGAATTTTTAAAATGGAAGGACAGAATAAAGCATGGGGAGTACGTGTGTGTGTGCATGCATGTGTGTGTGTGTGCATGTGTGTGTGTGTGTGTGTGTGTGTGTGTGTGTTCATGTGCACCCATCCTTAAAGGAAAAATATCATGAGACTAACCTTTACTCTATCATTACCATGTGGTCGATACTGCCCTGGGCTCCAGGGAGACGACTTGGGATTCCAGGCACTGCAGTGAAGCAATCCCGGAGTCCCAATCCTCTCGACTCTGCTACTTAGCCTCTCTAAGCCTCAAAATTTTTGTAAAACCGAGATAAATAATAACCTGAACCTTAGTTTCATTGTACCAATTAAATCAAATGAGACAATGTTTGAAAGTGTTTAATCTAGTGCCTGATATTTAGCACTTCCTAAGTGGTGCACTATTGTTCCTGAATTTGTACAGTCACACTCAAAATATGGGAAGTGTTCTTATCTGCATGTTGCCCATGAGAAAGCTGCAGCTCCAGAGCCTCAGATTAATGTTTACAATGCATGGATCATTTTCCAACTCCATAAGGTTTCTGAGAGAGTTCTCATTTGCAAGTAAAGATCTAGTTAGACAAAGAATTAAGATGTGCTAAACAATCAAACTAAAAATTCTACTGCACTGCGATTTTCATTGAGACTGGTGGGGGCCTAGTGTTGGAATTTTTGATTTAAAAAGACATATATGATTGTTCCTATACATAAAATTTGTTTGTTCAAGCTTTAGGACTCAATGGACAAAGATAGTAGTCAAGCAAAAGACAAAAAGGAGGCCTAGAGCCTGGACGTGTGCACAGCACCAGTAAACCTCATTCCACCTTCGCGCCTCCGAAACCTGCCTTCCAGGAAGTGTTTCTCCTCCCCCCATGGGCTGTGAACATACCTCAGACACTGGACTTCAGTCTGGTGTTTTGGTTCAACTTTATTACTTTGACTTATTTACATTTGTTTAACCAAATCTAGGTGAAAATAAAATTCCAGATATAACATTTATGGAATGTAAGTTGCAATGTCTCTCCACATACTGTCTCACTGAACCTTAAATCCATTGTGTTTTCTTTCATAGCTATGGAACATTGATTTGCTCTTCAGAGGGCAACTCATAAAGGAATTCTCCACTTTTTACATGGGACAGCTCTAATATTTTATTTTACCATGTTTACAAGCAAATTTTGAAAAATCCTCCAATAATCTAAAATAGTTTAATTTTTCTTTCTCCTATAAAAATATATTTTTTCTTTTAGAAAAAACTCAAAATTTCATCTATTTTCAAATATAGATGTACAAATTGCATGTACAATTTATTCTTATAAGTGTGTGTGTGTGTGTGTGTGTGTGTGTGTGTGTGTGCAGATGTGCACTGTTAGGAATGGAGCCTTACTAAGCAGGCATTCTACTACTAAGCTGTACCCCAGTCTGCGTTCCCCCAGTTTTGGTGGTGGTTTCCATTGTAATGGAAGGTACCAACATCAGAAGACAGCCCTGCCTCATGATCTATTTAAATACTCGTCACCTCAGTAAGGAGAACAGAATGTGGTGCAGCTATTAGCACCTACTTAGCAGTCAAAGTCTGCTTTTTCAAGCAGATCTTATTTCTGAATATGAAGTTTAATATAGATAAAAGCGCTAATGTTTGAACCTATATTTGTATTCATAAAAAGGTATTTTCTAGGGCCTGCCAAATAGCTCAGCAGATTAAAGTGCCTGCAAGCAACCCTGGAGTTCTATCCCTGGGCCTGCCATTCCAGACCTGTCCCTGGGGCACGCTAAGATGGCAATTGAGACTGGGCATGATGGCACGTGCCTGTAATCCCAGCTCTTGGGAGGCTGTAAACAGGAGAATCACTATGAGTCCCGTCTAGTAGTGAGACCCTGAACACCCTGTAGACCCTTACCTAAAATACAGAAGAAAAAGAAAGACATTTTCTTATTGACATTTTTTAGTTAAAATAAAAGCTATCCACATTGATCTTCAAAACAATGAAGTTTCCCAAAGCCATTAATTTACTTTTTAGGATTCAATTTCTATAAAAACAAAAGTTTATCTTTAAAAAGCCATTAGAATTGATTTTGTATTGTGTGTAGGCAGGACTAGATCTCAGTGCCTAAAGCAAACAAGCTACCTCAGCCCTGAGACAAACATTCTATCTAGTTAAGGCTAGCTATTAGTCACTAAGAAACCTTGTGTCACATGTTACTAACTTTGCAAAAGTATAAATAAAATACCATTTTATTGTGAAAAATTTATTTTGTGAAAATCATATCAAAATGTAATATTATATAAATAAAAATGAGTTCTAAGATCCAAGGTCTCCCAAAAATTGATCTACATTTCTTCTCTTCATCCTAGCTAATTCATAGACACTATTTGAAAGACTATGGTGCATGCCTTATATGAATTACATCAGCTAATAATAAAAAAAAAAACCTTGAAATTGGTGGTATTTCATCCCAATTCACAGATGAAGAAAGTAAAGCATAGAGAAGCAAAGTAACTTGAACGAGTTCACCCAGACAGCAGTTGGAGGAATAATGATTCTAATCCAGACACTTTAGAGCTGGATGCTGCAAGCTGGCTTTCTTCTCTGGATGCATCTCCTCATTCTCAAAGGCCCTGCTAGGGTACCTACCTCTGGATGGCAGCCCTGACTCTAGCCAAGCCGAAGCTATTGGAAGGCTGCTCTTACTCACCCTTCTCTGTAGGTCATGCGTAATATTACGACTTCTCTCTTCTTCACCACTACCTGGGCATCTAGAATAATAGCATAAGCATCTATCTACTTATATGCATATTTTAAATTACCACCAATGCCCATCCTCTCTTCCTATTCCTCTTTTTCTTCCCTGTCCCTATTCCTGAGGCAACCTGTCATAATTTGAGACAGTATAGCTCACGCTCAAAGGCCTGCAGTATCCAGCACAATGATATCTTGCTGGCTCACAAGAAACCAGAATGCCAGAATTCAGTGGATATAGTTCTAGGATTTAAATCAGAAGACATTTTGCTCACCATAACTGTGTGCCCTGGGCAGGTCACCTCTTCACAGCCCCCATCCTCCAACTTTTAATGAAAGTGTGCAATGAAATTATCTCCATGATTCCCAACCAATTTCAAAATCCATAGGTGTAGGTTCTTAATAATTGCATTGCTTCCAGGATTGGTTTTGAGACATTTTTTATTTTGTTTTTGTTTTCAGTACTTGCAGTGGAACTTCTTAGTCCTTACACTAAGCTACATCCTTAATATTTTGTAAAATTTTTGATACAGGGTCTCCCTAAATCACTAAATTCCCCCCATTGGCCCCAAACTTGCAATCCTCTTGCCTCAATCTCCCGGAGTCCTGTGATTACAGGCTTGAGCTACCATGCTCTGCTGTTTTAATTTTTGAAGAAGCAGGCTTTTATTGACTAGGTAACTTGTATAAAACTAAACAAGAATAAGGTACGCACACCAGAATTCCACCTCAAGACCACATGATTCCAAAATCCTGAGTTGGTGTGTCCTTTGTGATTGAAAAGTCAAACAGATCTCTCCCCTAAATGATGCCTGCTCTTGGCCTTGCTGGCATAGGGTAAATCTCTATATGGTCCCATAATCTTATAACACACTGGTATGAGTTAGAAGTGTAGTATGGTAAGGGCCACAAATACCAAAAGAAAAATCTGTTTGTTCGAGTACCATTGTTAAGTGGGTCCTACAGTGAAATTTAAAAGTTAATTGCATTTACAATCTGGAGAGTCCATGAAACCCTTTCATAGAGTAGATTTGCATGGGGATGAAAGAAGACCAGAAGCCTGAAAACTTTCCAGTTTCCCTTGGCAGACCCAAAGTGCAGCAAACACAGGAATCTTGTGCTGATTCAAGATAAATATCTAGCGGAATGCACAGTTTTTCTCTGGGCCCATTGGCATGCACTGTGCTCGTGCGCATGCGCACGTGCACGCGAAAGGTATTTAGAGAAGCCAGGGTGGGTAGCTTGTGTGGGAGACAGGGGAATTCAGTGAAGGGAGACACTTTAGCCTCCCCTTCAAGTACATCTGCCTCCTGAGTACATTTACTTCCATCACAATGGACTAGAAGAGATCCTTGCTCAGTGGTGCAGAACCCTTGAGACCTAATTTAGCTTTTATAGGAAAATCAAGAAGAGCGAGCACAAGAGCAAGAGGAACAGAACAAAGATAGGAGTTTGGACAGGGAATATTGATACTTGTGGCCTGCTTCTGGAACTCTTTTAAAAGAAATTTTCTAAGTAAATGCTGACTTAGCCTTTTCTGTCAGTGGCAGGCCTAGCTCTTCCGGTCACACAATGCCGAGTCGGAATCCTCTTCGCAGTCCCCGGCAGCCTGCTGTCTCCGAGGCTTGGGTTCATTGGTTTTTATACCGTGAAGGTCAGGAAACATTACAGAAAAATAAATTTTCTCTTTTAATTTCTTAAATGTGTCCTCCCAAGGATGTCCAGAAATAGGAAACTTACATAAATGCAAATTAAAAACATGCCCAACTTGCTGAGGCTTCTGATCTGCTCAATCGCTTATTATTCACATTTCACAGCAATTTCAAGACCATCACCGCATCCTTTGCTCATTGCATATCAATTAAAAACACCTCTGAGAAGCAGGTACAATCATGCACTATCTGCTCTTCTTGAGCAGTGAAAGGTCCAATTTTTGCTCACTGTTGTTCCTCGCATATGGAGGTTTGGAGAGAGAGAGAAAGGGAAGATGAAAAGAGAGCTTGCTCTTAAGGGTTTCACAGATGATGAAGAAAGATATTTTTTCTGATGCCATTAAAAAAAAAAAAAAAACTCCATAGCCTCACTAGGCAATGATTGATAGGGATAACACCAGAACTTAGATAATCTTATTCTTCCTCATGTGCTGCAGCCATGAAGTCTAATAAATTGTCATTCAGAAGCAATTTTGCCACACAAATATAAAATTGCTAGTGCAAAGAGCTCAAATTACTTCTGTGGATGGCTGTAGCAGTGTAATAGTGAACAGCAGACTGTCTTTTAAAAAAATCAAACCTTTGAAAACACAGAGCTTTGAAATCAGGTGTTTTTCTGCCCTACTTACGTTCTAAGTCCACTGGGATCTGTTACCTATCCACCTGAGTCTCAGCTTCCTTACCTATCCAATAGGAGGATGGGAACTACTTTGGTGGATAGATACAAAAAATTACACAAGGCGATAACTACGAAATCTAGCAGGTCCTTAACTAGTTGCATTATTAGCAGAAAGACAGTAATGATATATAATATTTGCATTTTTAAAAACTGGCCTCAAAATGAACAAGATATATTATATGCATGCTCCAATTTCCCAAAATGAACATCACATTTCTAAAAAAAGTTGGCTTCACACAGTTACATTGCACTTAATGTGTCATTCACACTGTTTGGACAGGCTCTCTTTTCTGCACACTGTGAGCCCACCTGTAGTTCTGTTGATCTTGCATCTTGCCTGATAACAAGTTCAATCATTATCACTAATATTAGAGTCTTTCTCATCCCTGTAGTCTATTTAACTATCTATGGCTCTGCACCACTGTAGACCTCTTAGAGATAACAACAAAATAAGCGGTAAAATGCTGTGATAAGAAAGATTCATTAACAAGCTCTAAGTATTAAATTGAGGCAATGATCTTCATGCAGCAAACTCTATTTAATTTATTAGGTGACTGAATGCTAACTGGTATTCTATACCAGGTAGAACAATACATACGCATCATGTCTTTCCAGCTTTAAACTCTCTCCAAAAACTAAAATTTGAGCTGGCAAGATAGCTCAGCAGACTAAGCACCTGCTTAGGCGGCACAGGGACCAAGGTTCTATCCCCGGCACCACATACCTCCCTGGCCCTACCCCCAGACACACTGAGCCAGCCACCCAGATCAAGTGTGGTGTCACACACCTATAATCCCAGTGCTGGGGAGACTGAAAACAGGAGGATCACTAGAGTCTTCACTGCATAGTGAGACCTTATAACAAATGCATTAAAAATTTTTTAAATAGAGTAAAATTCGATTGTACCACTGCACTAATCACCAACCTTAAACTGAAACTCGTGGTTTTATTCAAGGAAGGTGATTTATTCAAATAATGTTTCAGTTTAAGGTCTAATCACAGGCCCAAGAGCATTCAGAAGAAGTGCAGCTGTAACAACAACAGGATTATACCTGGAAAGAAGAATTACAATGTATATTGAATCCCTTAAAGGTTTTCCACAACAGGTCCAGGGGTGATAACCATGAAAATTCCTTCTATAATTAACTAAAGTGTTCCTTTTCTTTCAGCATAATCAAAATGGAACAACCTTCAGATATTAGTTGGCTAAAAGCAGTGGGCCGTAGTTTACTCTGCTGTGTAAAATTAAATTCAGATTTTAAAATTTAACCAAAAACAAATTCCAAACATGTACATCAATGGATCTTTTTCAAACCTTTAAAGAAATCTTCACAGCAAATGGAAAATCTGAACAATGAGACAGTAACGTAAAGTAACTTCTATAGAAATCACCAAAACTCTGATGGTTAAGTTATCTGGATAATCAAAGAGAAACAGGCTCCAACAATTTACTCCTCATGCTTATTAGTATAAGGCTGACTTTTTTCTTTTCTTTTCTTTTCTTTTCTTTTTTTACCATTTATTTCTATTGGTCAATACAATACCATGAGTAAATATTGAATGAATGCACCAAGAAAAAGGAACCATGCTTTATCTCCCAATTTGTTTTTATTATTGATTTTATTGAGAAACAAATAGCAATGAGACAGTTTCAAAACAGCTTAGTAGGACAGTTTCAATAATTAATACATTGCATGTTGTCTTCATAGTAGTTATTCATAGTACAAGATGCAGACATGATATCCTGTCCAAACACTATTAGTACAAATCTTTCTTCTCATTGAATGAATTAAGAGAAAGTATCTGTATATCTATCCAAACTATTTGGTATATACAGACAAAATTGTCCTTCATTTATAGCCCCTTTTTTGTTTAGTTTTGTCAGAGATGGGTATTCCAATTTGTAACAACTTGGAAGTGAAGTTAACTTCCTCGGCATGGTTAGTACAAGAACATTGTATGCACTGGTGAAGCAGTATCCTTCCAGTCTTTCAGTTTTTTGTGGATGTGCTCCATGGTATTCTTTTATTTCTCTCAGTTTCTGATCTTAGTTGCAAGAGACCTAGGTTCTGCTTTTTTCTGATGTTTACTTTCTGTGTCATACCTTTAATACACTTAATAGAAAATTATTAATCAGTCCCATAATAACCTTTTTGCAACAGAGAAAAATATGAACAAATGGATAGAGGGATGAGTAGGTGGATAAGTGATTGCATGGATGGACAGATTAGACAGGTTTCTTCAGAAGATATTTATAATTACCAAATTTTAGCAGGATATTTAATAAATCTACTGAACTTTAGCTTCCCTTACATTTTAATTCTGTACTTTCAGCTGTCTAAAAAATTGACCACTTCTGGATGACTACATTTGCTGAACTTATTGATTTCATCTGAGCATGTTGAAAAATGGCCATCACTTGATTAATGTAGTAGGATTAAGCATCTTTATAAAAAAAAATCACTGACATCAAAATTTCACAAGCACTAGAAAAATAGAACGTAGAATTCATCTTCTTGTCAAGAAATACTAAAATTATTCTATACAGTGATTTTATTACAATGTTTTTTGAATTGTCTCTAGGAAGGTCAAATAAAGGCCAAGAAATTGAATTTACATTATTAACCCAAGAGTTGATTACAAACTGGAAAGGCAGCAGTGGTTGAGTGTTGACCTCATTAAGGATAAAGCTTAATTCTATGATTTTGCAAAAATAAATCATTTATGATGCGATGTATTGTCTGTCACTTTTCCCCTAGAGGATAGTAGTTGATATTCAGTTCAGTTACCAAAAAAGGAATAGCATAAATCAGAATCTATGTAGGTAATTCTTCACAAAGAACAACCTGTAAGCGGAAGTCATTCTCTGGCTCTCTACCATACCCAGATAATAAACGCAAGAATGGAAGGATGTGTTTTGATGAATAGACACGTCACTGTAAGTCACTATTAACCTAAAAAATAGAAGCAGAATGTAAAATGCACATAAATATCTCTTCTCTCGCTCTATGCGATGTTCATATACCCTAGCACATCGCAATGATTTATAGGGTAAAGATGGTGCCATTTGAGCTTAGGTGCTTAACAAGCAGTAAACGTTGAATATTTTTTTTTTCTCTAGATTTGATTTTGGTGGGTAGCTGTTGGTTCTCAAGTTCCTTTTCTATAAGCCTTTCCTGAACTTACATTCTCTTACAAATTTGTGTCTTTTTATCGCCTGTTCTTTCTTTATTTTTTTTTAAAGAGAGTGAGTACAAATTAGAATTAAGACAGAAAAAATTGCAATTGATACAGATTTTCACTTAAAAAAGTAAAATGAATTTCACAGTATTTGTTGTAATACATAGTACTGTCATCCAACCAGTTATTCATGTTACCAGATATTATTTCCTTTCTCCTCAGTTTCCCAGCACCTCCTGGTGCTCCTTCCTGGGATGGTTCCTTTTCTCTCCTCTTTTGCTATATTACTTTTATCTCTTCTTTCTCTCTTTTATTCATTTTGGCTCCTCAGTCTTTTAATTTTTTACCTGTTTATTTTGAAAGTTTACTTAACCCTCTTCTTCCCTCACTTCTTTAATCATTCATTTTCTTTCTTCCATTTAAATTTTTCTATGCATGGCAAACATTTCCTATCTGCCATTGGATTAAGGAAGAGAAGAACAAAATTTCTTACTTAAACCTTCCTAAACTGGGTTCCATGCAAAGTATGAGTGG
>NW_004524671.1:8795209-8799112 GCF_000260255.1 Octodon degus | reverse complement strand
AGCTAGAGCTTTCAAAATAAATTCTTTAAGCTAATTTTTGGTGCCCAATAATAAGAATGCAAATAGAAAAAATAACTTGTGATGTAGACAGTTCATTCAAAAACTTTTAACATTTAATTCTTTTAATAAGGACAAGTAACCTTTGAATTTCATTCAATCATTGAATCTTCTTCTAGAGTCAATGTGAACTGCACCTTATTTTGATAAATCAATTACACAGCTAAAGCTGTTCAGTTTTGTTTAGTCCTTACTTCCTCAGTGACGAAATACCCTTGGTATAGTTCAATGACAGGGTTTTAAATTTGCAGCATGGAAATTACGATCATGGTTTCATTATTACGTCAACCACATATGTTTTCAGAAAATATTATTTTGCAAGACCTGTGCTATTTTTGAGAGAAAAAAAATTAATCTTATACAGAAAATCAATTGATATTACCAACTCATAAGGCCAGTATAGTGTGAGACATGGGTTAGGTCTTCTCACGGGGTGCCAAGAGGTCATGGAAGAGGGACCTGCATCCCCCTTGGGTGGCAGGTGAACAGCTGAAGAAAGGTAGGGCCCATGAGAGGAAGCAACCAGGAAGGTCACTCTAAGCAAGAGCCATGTCTGAACGTGGTTCACTTTTTATTTGACATGATGGCTAATGAAATCAGGGGGAAAACGCCTGTTATAAGATGGACACTGCCATTGAATAATCATGATCTAAGCACTATTTTAAGAAATTTTGAATGAAGTATGAAGGATGAGACTCTAGTTAAAAGAATTTTTAACTTTATTTATTGTGAACTTTTCATTTTTTTTTCATATAAGATGAGCTATTGGTTCAAAGACATACAGGAAGCAGTTCTACTAATTTATAGAAGATAAAGTTTAAAGTTTATTCTATTTTTCCACCAAACTGCTTCTATGGTCTCTTCTTTATTTCCATAATGCAAATACTTTTCGACAGGCATTACTGACTCTTCCCTTGCCTGATAGTCAAAGCTTAGATCAACTACCATAACTCAAACATGAAGGGCCAAATTTAATTTTTTTTAATATTTGTCTTTCTTTTACATTCAACAATAAAGAAGAAAAATGACTGAAAACATTACATGGCCTGCAAAAAATCATACTTTGAAATCAACTATCAAAAAGTCAAATAATTTTCTTTAAATTTGATGAAAATATTTTGTAAAAAATATCTTTGATAAAAATCACTGAGTGTCTAACATTCTAATAACCTAACAAGGAAGACCTTTAGGAAAATAAATTATTATTTTCACCTTGGATTTGCTGTAGCAGAAAGGTAAGGGTGTACAATGTACTCAAAATTGCTCAATGAATTATATTTACTTAATGCTAAATCCAATTAGTGATCTACATCCCTAATGCTGATAAATAACCACAAAAGATTAACCCATGCTGTCTAATCTTTAGGTCAAAAATAATAATGTTAAATTCCTGAAAGTCAAAAAAATAAGCAAAATTTCCTTTTGTTATTGAATGGAGTAAGAACCCTGTGTTTATGTGCCATAATCCCTATTACAAACTATTAATTCCTTTTTAAGTAAAGCACAGAAATTATAGAAGTTGGGAGTTATACTGATTTTTCATTACTAACTAGAGATTCAAATGACATGTAGAATGTATTGTGTCAGGGCCAGAAGATGTCAGCTTTTTTGAAAAATCAGTAGGAAACCAAAGAATTGTACAGTCTAGTTAATAAAGTTAAGCAATAAGGTGGTAGTGCTTTATTTTTCCACTTTCCTAAAGAAAGCTGGAGACATAGCTTTGTAGTTAGCCAAGTCACTTTCTGTTTGCCATCTCTCATTTCGCATTTTATCAAACCAGCCAGAGTTTCCTTGCTGGATCCCTCCTAAAATGACAAGAGGACTCTGTGCCCACAAATTAGAATTTTCACTCTGAAAATCCAGTAACTCTGTGGGTGTGTACAAACCTGATTTAAGATCAAATGTTTCCACGGGAAGATGAGTAAATTAAACAACATGCATTTCCAATTTTATGATAGGGGCAGAATTCTGTTGTTTTTGTTTCTCATCCCCATTTCCAACCACACCCTGAAGAATGTTCCCCTCCTGTTTCCTGAAATCCCCCAGCTAACTCAGAATTTCTCTTCTAAAGTATCCCAAGTGAGCCAGGCTTGGTGGTACACACATTTAATTCCAACCTGGGCTACACATTAAGTTCAAGGCCAGCCTACATAGATCCTGTCTGAGAAGCTCCCAAAACAGCAAATTGTAGCCTAAGTGATTCTGACATTAATCCTGCATGACAGATATCACGAGAAAAAAAAAATGTGAACATGCTAGAGTCAATTACTAAGATTTTTGTTCATTTTTGTATTTTTTTTTTTGATACAAGGTCTCGCTATGCAGCTCAGACTCATAGTGATCCTCCTGTCTCAGCCTCTCCAGCACTGCAATTACAGGTGTGTGCCACCATGCCTGCTTTCAGGGCCAGCATGGTGTGCCCAGGGTTCTGAGGCTGGCATGGAACGTGGTATCAGGGGTCAAACTTGGGTCCTTGTGCTTCCCAGGCAGGTGCTTAGACCACTGAACTATCTCCCCAGCTCTCATTGAGCTTTTTAAAGTAAAAGACAAAAGACTATGATTCAGTAACATTAAGAAAAAGTAAAGTCTCTTATGAATTTACTTTTCAATTCCTTATATATACTCATTTTCCCAGTAAGAAAACTATCCAAACTGCAAAAATCTAACCTAATTTGGAATCACTTTAAGTTTTACTCAGCCCCTGGCTGACATCCTCAACACCATCAGGAAAATTATTTAAAATCAAAATCAAATCTCTGATAGATGCACCGTAAATATTAATAAATACCCACTTCAACAAAAACCTCAAAATGATTCTTACAATAAAGGTTGAGGTTCATTACTCTGGTGAAAACGCATGGTTTCCCTTAGGAAAACAAAGGCTCACATTTAACGCCACAGTTCAAGCAACCTGTAGGAAAAAGCAAAAAGACTTACACAGACTCAGCTGCACAGTTTGTGACTGCGAGCCTGGTGGGGAGCTCCAGTTCCAGGTTCTGGGCAGAGTGGATCCACAGATCCAGGCTGCCACCCTCCATGGGTTCATCTTCCCCAGACTCAGGACCAGAGTAGACTAGAGCACAGTGCAAGGTAGAGCACACCGTCTCACCACGAATTGGTGAGCAAAATGAGTCTCAACAGTGATTGGATCACATCCCAGTAATTTGAACGTAGATGAAATAAAGGCCAAGAAATTGAGTTCCTATTATTATCCGGTTTGTCAGCATTTCCCGTGCTCTGTCCAGCTACTGATGAGGCATGTGAGAAAGCCAATACACATTGCTGCCAACTGCCAAACAGGAAAGTCTGTCAAACTTTGAGGAAGACACATTTCCTTAGCCTACAATGAACCATGGTTGATGTCATGGTGTCATGATTTCTGGGATGGAAGGACCTTCTGATAGCATTTTATAAATTTTTACTTCAAATCAAAATAGTAAACAACAAAGAGAGCTGTGATGGGTTCTTATCACTGGAAATGCTCAAGGAGCCCGGCTAGGTCTTCCAAGGCAGTTTGCAGATATAAGCTTCATTGAGTAGAAGACTGGAGTTAAAGATCTAAGTTCCGCCCTGTGCTAACTTTCTATGTCAGTATGTTTTCAGCTCCTCAAAACAGACTATTAGGTCAAACTGTGCTAATTAATTAAAAGTAGTCATAAAGCTCATGAGAATTTGAACTAAACAACATATACATGGGCAGTGAATCATTATTAGTTACTAGAAATGCATTTCTCATTGTGAAAGGACATTATTATTAAAATTTTAAATTAGAAATTTACTCTCAGGCATTTTCTTAATATGTGAAGAGGAACTTTACTTACCATCCTGACCTACAGAAAACAAGAC
>NW_004524671.1:8792791-8794879 GCF_000260255.1 Octodon degus | reverse complement strand
CAGATACAAAATGGACATTCATAGTTATACCCCATCAAACAGTGTTTCAAAGCCCAGGAATATATCAGTGACAAACGAGATTAAAAAAAAAAAACTAGCCTAATAAAACCTATATTCAAGGAAGAAATAATTAAAAAGCAAAATCAGTAGTGTTTGTAAGGATGGCACAAAGAAACAAAGTCAGGAAATGGCTACAACACCAGCACAAGAGGTTGTGTGGAATTACTATTTTTCACTCACACAAGCACATTTAGTGGTTTAGAATTAACAGGCTCAGTGTCCTTTTGCTTAAACTCATAATTTTATAGGACAGACAACAGTGTGCATTTTGTCTAAGATTTCCACAGCGTGAGTTCAAGTTCATTCCCGTTCAAGTAGTGCTGTTTACACTGTTATCACACTCGGCGGTCGGATTAGGAGGTGGCACCCTTTGAACCCGTTTGCCTACAAACCAAGTTCGTTCTTCCAAACATCTCTCTGGATCTCACCAGTAGCATGTTCATAGAATAGCAGGAGGCTGACTACACTCTCTTGAAGACAGATAGATGGCTGTTGGTGCTGTCGGGAGTGATGACGCGACTCCACGTGATTTCCAAATAAGGTCTCAGAGCTACTCTTCCAAGACAGAGATCTATGTAGACTATCAACAGATGACCATAAATATAGTGTGCTATAATGTATTTTAAAATCATCGCTGTGCTTTTAAAAGAAACACCAAGTCTGTCACTTCCGTTTCCCTAGACTTCAGTGACATAAAAGCTGAAAAGACCATTTTATCTACGAGGGGTAAGAACCCGGGATGCTTTGAAGGAAGAAGAGCAAAAAAATTACCCAACTTGAGTAAAACTGTAATTTACATAAAGGGAGAGGGGGGTTCTTAGAGCCCGAGTGTTGAAACACTTTTAAAGTGCAGCTCTTACTAGAAGTAACTGTGAAAATACGACTTGTCTAGCACAGCTGCTCCCTTCATAGTTGGTTTACTGAAAAGAGAAAAATGTTTATTATGGTTAGTACTATGAGCCTGAGGCATCAGCGTCTCAAGTGTCTGCTAATCTCTCCTGCACAGCCATCAGTCAGTGCTGCAGCCTGGACATTTAAATGCCTGAGTCGCTCATGCGACCCAGGTCCTGTTCCCTCCCCTCTTGTAAACTGCAAACAAATGAGGGAGAGACAGAGGCGGGTTCTGGGTATACCGAAAGTCTTCTCAGCACTGTAACTGTGGCTTTAATGGGGTGTTTGCTACCATGCAGGGGTACTCTGACCGTTATCTCTTTTGAACACAATATCTTCTTCTTTTGCAATAGTGCTCAAAGTATTTTCTCCTTCAGCTATAATTCGGCGGGAGCATGTGTTGAGGAGCTATTAGGTGCCAGCTTTCTTTCCTTTGTTTTAGGTCTTGTGGCATGGGGGGTGACCAATATTTGTTGTGTCTACTCTGTCCCTAAGAGTTTGAGCTTTGTTTCTCCTGTAATGTTTACAACAGTTCTGTAACATGAATACTGTTAGTTTCTAGTCCAACTCAATTATTTGTATTTCCATGAGATTATATTAAGGATTAAATAGTGAACACCACAGAGGTGAGTACATTAGTAAACCCCAAATAATTGGTAGCAATTATAATTAGCAAAGCATCGTAGTTCTTTTTTTCCCCACATTTATGTATAAAAACAGTTATGCCACAAGCACTGACAAAGCATAATGCAATGCTACAAAGTTGACACACATATATAAAACACATCTTCATTCTCTAAAATGTCAAAGGGCATCCATTAAAACATAGAAAAAATCTAAATACATAGGGTTATTTTTACTGTAACCTTGTACATATTATCATTATATTTTTATGTTTTTATTTTTTAAAGAAAGTACAAATTAGACTTAAAACAGAAAAATTACAAATGATGCAGATTTTCACTTAACAAAGTAACATGAATTTCACAGTATTTGTTGTAATACATAGTGGTGTCTTCTAACCAGTTATTCATATTACCAGATACATGCATGTAAAATTGGAAGAAGAAAGAAAAAAAGAAAGAAATGTATAAGCATTTAAGAAGAGAAAAAGTACAATCAATTGAAAACAGGAGA
>NW_004524671.1:8769991-8791246 GCF_000260255.1 Octodon degus | reverse complement strand
AATGCAGCTTATGGAAGGATGATGAATTCTCAGTCTTGAAATTCACAGTGTCAAAATTATTACCATTTAAAGTCACATCTTGAAAAATTTTCACGAGAACTCATGCTATGTGATGTTTGAAACCTATAAAAATCTTCGGTGTTTCTTTTCATCTAAGTTGTCACTTTGTCAGATGAGTACAAATAAAAGAACACATAACTCTCTGGAGCTGTTTACAATCAGAAAACCTTGTGTAAGGTTTATTTATGTTTAATTAGCTATCCATGGCCTTTAAAGTTAGTATTAGTTTCTAAGAACCAAAATTGAGATAATATTTCTATAGTTCTTTCCTATGTTATTCTGTACATAACAGAAATGACCAAATGTGAATGCCATTCTACTCTGTAACAGTTACATTATCTAGAGAGGTGTATATAAAATAATTTGATCTAATAGACTGTCCATCCTAGGCTGCCTTTTCTCAGTGATTAGGTCTGATATACAGCCTCAAAGCATCAATCTAACCTTAGTTTCTTTCTTTCCAGTCCCATTCATACACCCTGGTTATTCTTTCTCAAAAGGTTTTACTCTTAAAAAGAAATCTCAATACTATACAATAATGTACCATAGAGCACGCTACACTATGTTATAGTTTTGTGACACTGGTGGAGAGCTACTTTCTTTACTTGGCTCAGCTATTTATTGTGCTCTTCAGGAGTAAACTCCTTAGCTTCACCATATCCTTTATAGTCAGTGTAGCCTCAGAATGACAACGTCTGAGCTTGAGGTTCAGACCACTCTTGGTAAGTATGCATGGTGCAATAACATAGGCTAAAGGTAAACATGTAGCTGCTGTGATGAACCTTATTTAACCTTAGTTTCTGTTGGATTTATTTTGAATAAGTTGCTTAAATTTTTATATTGTGAAAATATCGATTTCCAGTTTATTTTTCTAAAAATCCAAAACTCTTGGCCCCTGAGCCAAGGCAGAAATGACAGCCGAGTCCCAGCTCTCAGGGACCTTCATACTCTATGTCCTGTTGCCTGCTGGATTCAGTTTACTTGCTTTCCCTCCTGCCTAGCCTCCGGAGGCGTTTGAGTTTGCTACCTGTGCTCCATACAAACATTGTTAGAGGACTTTCTAACTCACTTTATAGAAGTGTCTCATATGTGTCACTTCCCCATGAGGAAACATGATAGATGCCTTGGCTGATAGGATCCAGCTGGTGTCAGAATGTTCTTCTTCTGGCTTTCCTCATATTTATGCAAAAATGTAAAGGCCGTCTTTATAGTCCTACAAGAGTCTGCACTCAGTTGGTCCCGCTCTTGGAACATGATGAGATCTGCGGTTTTTTTTTTTTTTTTTGAAATGTTCCATAAAATGTCCTAAAAAATTACTCACAGTGGCAGTGACAGCGACATCCCAACCTGGAAGAGTGCTGACGCTGGCAACACTGGAGCAGAGGCCCCTCGGGGAAGTTTCAATCACAGAACAGCCCTCCGAGGGTTAATAAACAAACTCTAGAGCCTCTTATTTTGCTGCTTTAAAAAAAAGTTTACTCTCTTACATTTTTAAGAATTAATGAATATGGATGGGCCTATCAAGCTTATTTAATTTATTGAGGTCGATTGCTAGGCTCAACCTCAGTGCAGAGAGACAGTGGCACCAGTCCTTAAAAGTTTAGCTCTGTATACATGTCCACGAGCTACACCAGTTACGATTCATTAGGAAGAACCTAGGGATTTTTTTTTAATCTGTAAGACTTAAGAATACTGATTTTGTTCTCTTACTGAATAGTCAAAAGTTGGCAATGTTCTTTAAAAAAAAAAAAAGAATTGCCCACTGGGGTTGTTAAGGACTCATTGAGAGAAGACATTGCACCACTGACTCCTTTATGTATTCAGGTATTTAGGGGAAAATAACCCCCCTTAAGCAGCGGCTGACCGCTGCGATACCCAGAGACCTGTGCTACTGGCCAAAATATTCACCTCTCCCTGGGTGCTCCGCAACACCTTGTATTCAAAAGTGACTTTCGGTGAAGTTCTATTTAATAAGTATCCTTGACTATGTTTGCAGTTTCTTCCCTATGATTAAAATGGCCAGGTTCATACTGGGATAGAGAATAAACAAAATACCATTTAACACTCCTGGATGGAAATGAGAGAATTCCGAGAACCAAGGTTTTGTTTTTTCCACATGGAATCCTGAATGGAGGTTGCTTATTAAAGGACACTAGTTAAATATGATTGATAACGACTTGATATTATTTCTTTTCATCTTATTTCTTTTTTCCCTCTTTAATCCACATGAATAGTAATGAACACAGCTGAGTGAATGAACACAAAAGCAGATAAGCCACTGTGAGCATTTTATACCCTCCACTCTAATGAGGACATTGTCTTTAGCATCATTAACGAGTTTTGCAGAATCTGTAACATTTTCATAGAACCCCATTGCAGCTTGTTTAAGGGTCATTGGACCATATTGTGCCCTTGGCATGAGAGTGACGGGTTCATTTTTAATTACAGATGCTAATTCTAATTAGCAAGCCTGGAGAAAGTCAGATTGAGTTCTGTGTGAATTTGTCCACCCATTTACACCCCATATGCTAACTCATACCCCAAAAACATAATATAGAAATTATTTCTGTGATGCCTAAGAAAAGATGCTGAAAGAGCTGCTGTAGCCTGTACAGTAGGGTAAGTGTCAGGGAATATTTTGCTGTAATGATCGCCATAATATTTTTCCTCTGTAGCTACTGTACCCTGAAGTGGCTATGTCAGGACATTATTGTTTCTTTTTCTGTATTCTTAATCACAAAACTGGGTTCACAATTGGATTTGGCAGCTGCCGAGCTACCCTAATATAGCAGCAGACGAATCCAGGAAAAGAACAGATCTATCACTGTATCTGAATGATCTTTCTGCTTATGCACAGTGACAAATTCTCACCTCTCCATATAGATCGGCGGGCTCTGTAACCCGTCAGTCACGCATAAGTTGTGACAGCACATCACAAGATTGGCAATTTAGAGTCCTGGAGAACAAGGTGGAACATCCAGGTATTTTACATGAAAACTGCAGCCTGTCCCAGAGCAACACAGGTGGGGTGTGTGTGTGTGTGTGTGTCTGTGTGTGTGTGTCTGTGTGTCTGTGTGTGTTCTTTATCTTACAGAAGGAAACATATTGTTCTATTCGCTTCACCAAAATAGGTAGAGAAAGAAGATGAGATAGCAAAGGTGCAGAGGAGAGATTCGCGTTGCCCAGGTATCCAAATCTTTTCCCACACACTTCTGAATCATTCCAAATGGCTCAGGTGAGGTGTGCCCAGCTGACAAGAGAACGTGACATGTCTTTGAGAGGACAGGGATATGCCTAGGCTAACAGTGTAGAAAACTCTTGGCAGGAAGTGTCCAGTCTTCTTCTTCATGTTTCTAGTAAAATTCCCTCTCAGGATGATTCTGTTTACTCTAGTGCAAGATAAACCCTCACACTTTCATCTCTCAGTTGAAGAACTTTGGGATATGTCTGTGATATTTTCAAGGGTTTTTTTAAAACTTCCTTTGTCATCCTATATTAAGCATTTTAACAAAATTAGAGGTCTGCCTGCTTCAGAATATTTCAATGTACGGAGTGGAAATTATTTCCATGGGCTATGGAAATTCAGAAGGTAGAAACTTGCTAATAAAAGAAATCTAGTAATAATGTGTGTACGTTGGAATTTATATTTATTAGTATTATAAATTAGATGTGTTTTATCATTACTCATTTATAAGAAGTTAAATCTAGGAATTACCCATAGATAAAAAATGATACAAGACTTGCTTATTATCTCTAAAATACAAGAACTGAGACAATTGTAGATATGTGTCTCAACAGATGCTTCTAAATGGTAACAACAAAATCAATTGTAGAAGGTAAATTTATTAGAAAATCTCATAGAATGGAAAAAACATTTCTGCTTACATGAAGTATCAAATTTATCCACTAAATTACTTTCACTAAGCAAAGACAAGGCCTTATTTAGTTGATGATTTTTCTGGTTTTAAATTAAAATAACACGCTTTTAGAATTAAGAAAGGGAGGAGACAGCTGCTAGACTTTCTATGCTGAAAAGCTAAAATATTTCATCGCAATTCAGTAGGAATTTAATCATGGGACGGGGATATAGCTCATCTGCACAAGTACCTGACTGGCAAGCACAAGGTCCTAAGTTCGATTCTCTGTACCAAAAGAAAAAAAAAAAGAATTTAATCGTGAAGAAGAGAAACCAGAAGCGAAAGAGGAGACCAGGGAAGCTGTACCAACTCTGATGTTTTTGTATAGAATAATAGTGACAGGTGTAAACCCTCTCCGTTTTAATACACAAGTTATTTGAGTTCATCTAAGTTCTTGGAAATAAGTGAATAGAAATCCTTCACCTTTTCTTAAGACATTAAATTACCATTTGTTCAAATATTTGGTTAATTATGACTGTAAACAACTCAACATCCCACCTTCTGGAGCAAACTCAGTTGGTGATATTATTATAGACCAATTGCTCATGCAAGTATCCTGCAGTAGTAACACCAAGTCGGTAACTTTAAGCTTCCAAAAATGGACCATGTAGCTGGAGTCATTTATTAAGTTGTCCCTGTGGCATTGAAAAGAAAGAAATGTCTAAGGATATAAAAACTACAAAGAAGAAACATCAGCTGACTCACCCAAGGTCACTGGCGACAGAGCAATAAGGACAGCAGTTCATACTTGCTGTTCATAAAGCTTTTAACTCCTAAAAATAAAAAAAAAAGAATTTTAAACTTTCCCAAAATGTCTTAATCATTCTCCTGGTCCACATAAGGAAAAATCATATTGACCTTGAACATTTATCTTTTGCATTCATTTAAGTTGATTTCCAACCTCCATGCGGTAATAGACACAAGCAGGTGTAAGACCCCTTTTCCAGGTAAAAATCTGGGCACCACCTGGTTAGGTGACTTACTCCAACTTACAGGACCACTTAAAAGCTGAGCTGTAATTAGAATGAAGGTCTCTATTCTCCTAGTCTAATGTTGCTTCCCAGGCTATCAGGATGTGCCCTTCTTTACCACGTCTTCCTCCAGCTCCCTGACACAAGAACTTTTCTCCTTGGGACTTGGAGAATAAAGACTATACATCCCCTTACTTATGTAGTTAACAGAAATGAATGAATCATTAATGTATTAAGCATCTAAAAGCAGAGGAAGACATTTTCTGCACTGGGCTTTCTAGTTCTTAAATGTTTTATTTCTCTCCTACTCTTGCTTACTCGGAGAGGAAGAAGAAAAGAAAAAAAGAAAGAAAGAAAGAAAAGAAACCCCATAAACATCTCCTGAAACTTAAAAAAGGCTAATTTGTTTTCTCCTCATGAAGCCCTTAACTCTATTTAAATATTTTAAAAAATCTTCAAGCAGGTGTTTGTTTTCTTAAAAACTAAGAATGACATTTAGCTTTATTCATTCTGCTTCAAAAGCAAGCATTTTATTCATTAGTTCAAAATGAAACATTTTCAAAGAGCTTCATTGCTGACTAGTTGCAAGTTCTTTGAACTTGTAAATGTCATTTGATGAGTTTTAGAAGCACAGACATAAAAATAATAAAAAGAATTTTGTTAACCATAAGATACACAATATTCTTGTTCTCAAGAAGCATTCTTGGATGATTTTTAAGTAGTGAGAGAAACAATGTCACTAGAGGGGCTGAGGATTCCGCACAGTGGCACAGGACCTGCTTGGCAAATGTGAGATCCTGAGTTTGATTCCCTAGAGAAATCTGTTTGTTTGGTATTGTTCACCTTCTTCTTGATTTAAAAAATCAATGATTAAAAACAAAACTGTAGAATTTAAAAAATCAGAGAAAACATTTTTATGAGATTATCTATTTGGCACTCTTTATAACAGTGTTTTATTTCAGCACTTCAATGTGTATTTCAATTAATAACTGCTAACTTACTAATAATTATTAATTACTATACAAGCCAAATCGTAGAACTCTAGGAGACATGTACTTATATTCATATGTGTTCATTACGCCTCTTGTGCTGCATGAAATAATTTTGAGTACCTTGTAGCAAGAGACAAACATGCAAAAATTAAACAAATAGGATTAAAATAGAGTTCAATAGTAAGAAGGAAGTAATCTAGTCATAATGAATAGCAAGGTCCTTGGAGTCTGATAGAATGGGTTTGGATCCAGGCTTGTCTGGCTGAGTGACCTTGGACAATTTATTCCACCTTTCCTATCCCCAGTTCTGCAGCGGATAAAACAGGCATCGTAAATAATGTCCACCTCAAAGCAGATAATGGTGACTGCCGTTGTTTTTAATCCCTGAAATGTCTTTGCTAATGGAGTCTACTGCAATTAAACACAAAAACAAAATTCTGACCTACACTCTCTGCCCCACTCATGATTATATAGAAATACAAAAACAAATGCTGAAATAAAGTTGATTTGCTACAAGGTTAGAAAGACCAAGCTAAATCTGAAAACAAATCCTGCAGAATGGCATTCATGAATACACCTCTTACATGGAGTGACCCCTCAGAGAGGCCAGCAATCAATTAAGAACCACAGAAAACATTTCAAGTCAGCATCAGAGATAACAACACACCTTTATTTGTAAATGCATACATGCACTTTATATTGGATTTCACTTAGATGCTGCTGGTTTCTTATTACAAGAACCTCTAAAAATACAATATTTATAGGTAGATAATTCTAAAATACTGAAGATTGAAAACAAGCATGCAATAGTCCAATATTGATTGATATTCAAATGAGAACAAAAATTAAAGAAATAGACAATGATAATAAAAAACCCTGCTCACTCCAAATGTGAAGTGGGACTTTCTATTAATAACTTCTGTAAGTATTTACTGAAAGTGGGCCATGCCAAAGAGCTGCTCTATGTACTGGGCTACCGCATTAAGAAGCCAGACAAGGTTCTTGCCCTCCTAGCGAGTGCTGTTCATTAGTTCAGCAGGGGAGACAGCCGTGATCAAATCAACATGACACAAATGGCAGTTATTGATAAAAGCCATAAAAAAAGTAAAGCAGGGTAAGGGAATGAAGGGCAGCGGGAAGGCCAGGACCCTGTGAGTTGGGCCCACCTTGTACTGAGAATTTCACATTACACATTCAGGTAGATACAAAATACAACTTTCAAACACCATTTCAGAAGTCTTTATGTTTTACACATAAACTCCCCAATCATCTACCCTCTTCAACCCTTCAAAAAAATGTTTCTGAAGAAAAATGAAGTGATTTTGCTTCTTGATCCAGCACTAAGTTATTACCTAGACTCAGATTTAAAATGGGAAAGATTATTTTGTTTGAATACAAAGTGAATTGTTGTTGTTGTTGTTGTTGTTGTTGCTTATTTGATTGGTTTGGTCTCCTTTTGCTGGGGAGGGCCAGAGTGGCAGAACAGAAAGGCTGGAACACACAGAATTTACAATCATTGTTCTTTACTCTTCCAGCAATAGGAGAAATGACTTATATTTCACTGGAAAAGCTATACCCACTAGATGCTTTTTAAAAAATCCTGTTATGACTTTGCCCTGTGAGCCCACCTGCCTTCTCTACTGGACAATTCTTATTACTTTTCTTGTGCTTCCTTCTACTTCCCAGCTGCATGAAGGGCAGCCCTCACTGGGCTGCAATTTCTTCATCTGCAAAATAAGGTAATAGCATCAACATCAAAGGTATCAATGAGTTCATATTTACAAAAAATACACAAAAGAGTAGCTTAGCTGAAATATGCAAGCATATGTTTGTTAAAAATTAGACATACCTATAGAAAATAAGAAAATATATTGGTAATTTCTACTTTTATCATGCAAAAGGTAGAATGCAGTAATCTCTATTTTGTAACATGGCTTTTTCACTTACATATTTTAAACATCTTTTATTAGTAGTACAGAAATCTCCCTCATTCTTTTTTACATCTTTCATAGTATTCCACAGAATAAACATACCATACTTAACATAGCTACTACTCTATAGAAGAGCTTTTGGGATAATGCTTCAGTGCAAAAATTCATAAATATATTGTTTCATAGGTGAACAGGAACATTTGTAAGATAGATTTCCAGAAAAGAAATTACCAATTCAAAGGGTAAATACATTGTTTACTTTATAAATGCTCTCAAACTTCTCACAGCAGTGGTTGTACCATGTTGCACTGTACAGAAATCTATGAAAGCACTCGAGAAAACATTGTTTAACTATTTAAATACATATTACTGAGTCAATGAAGATTTTTGAAGAAAGGAAGAAAGAAAGAAAGAAAGAAAGAAAGAAAGAAAGAAAGAAAGAAAGAAAGAAAGAAAGAAGAAAAAGAAAGAGGAAGGAAGGGAGGAAGGGAGGGAGAAAAAAGGGAGAGAGAAAAAGCAAAGGAAAAGTCAGGGAAGGAAGAGGGGAGAGGAGCAGAAAGGAAATAATAAAAAGTAGGATTAAAAAGTGGAATAGATCATAGTATTAAATTTTAAAGGCAGTTTCAAAGGATAAAAAGTTCTAGTGAAGCTGGGCATTGTAGCACATGCCTATAATCTCAGCATTTGGGAGACTGAAACAGGAGTGTCATTGCGAGTTCAACAGGTTGGGTGGCAAAGTGAGCTCAAGGCCAGCCTCAACTGCTATGCAGCTTGCCTCAAAAAGACAAAAAAAAGAGGGCCGGGGAGATAGCTCAGTAGAATAAGTGCTTGCCTGGTAAGCTCAAGGGCCTGAGTTCAATCCCTGGTTCTGCAAAAAAAAAAAAGAAAGAAAGAAAAAAAGTTCTAGTGATTGAAACCCAGGTTTAATGTCCACGGCAAAAAGGTCAATCCTCCTGCAATACACAAAGGTCTTTTACCCAACCTGCCTTCACTTTCTGAAACGAGGTCTATTTAACCTGTAATGAATTATTTCCTAAGCTAGTTTCTGAAGTTTTAGAGATGAGGCAGTGCTGGGAAATGGGCTACTTACAGTTTTGCTGCATGTTTAAGTTTTGAGAGATTTTCAGTGATTAATTGTGAAGTATGGTTTAGGAAAAGAAGCTTTGACTTTAATGAACTTATTAAAGATAAAGGAGGCACTTATCATTCCTCCTCCCTAACAGGAAGAATGAAGGGGACATTTAAACTGCCCTGTCCTGGTGCTGTCAGCAAACCCTGCTGAGCTTCCCCTATGCTGGGGGAGAATGGGGTGGGGCGAGGCTGTGCAGGGGACCCTAGAGATCTGTGGACCTCTCCTGACTGGGGACTCTAAGAGAGACTCCCACATAAAACTGGGGAGTCAGTTATGCCACTACCTGGACAAGAAAGGAGAAACACTTTCTTGAGAAGTCATAACTACAAAATTGAGGATAGGTACCCCAGATTTACACCATGCCTGCCAGTTGCAGATGCCAGCAACAACAGCGCAGAAGGGACTCCACAGAAGAGGTGCCCCTCCACCCACAGCTTGGCCTTCCCATTCAAACCTGAAGAAACAACAGAAGCCCATGGGCTCTTCTAATGTCAAAGAGCCCTCTTTGTTCATCCTTTATTATCTCCCTCAAAGATTTATTGAGCTATTTTTTAAAATATGTGCCCGCCCTCAATATAGGGACATTAGATCCATGAAGTCAAGAGGCTCTTTTCAAAGGGACACTCCAGGTAAACCCAAAATCTAAGGAATTTTGCCTTTCAAATAGAAACTTCAGCCTGCAAGAGGAAAAAGAAAAGGAGTTGAAATAATGTACAAGCGTTAGAAGGAAAACAGACTGAGTCTGCGAGTGGCATCTGCCTGATCACTTCTGTGCACACCGAGGCTGACACCACCCTGTCTCAGTGCTCCTTAGGAGAGGGTGTTTTCCTTTGTAGTACAGCAAAGGAGATTTAACTTCACAAGACTATGAGAGGAATGATGGGAAACATGTCAGCTACATCCATCAATGCGAAGCCTGCTTTCATCTGCAATCTAAGTCAGGAAATGATTGGGCTTTGGTTAAGCAGAAACCCTTGAAACCAGAATCAGGCTGTTAGAGCTTCCGTTTCCAGGACCCTGACCTGGGCTTGACATTGGAGAGACTCTCTGGGGATATGGCACCAAGGACTATGGTGCTGGCGACCAGTGCGCTGTGGACACACACAGTATCTTTTCACTTTCTGATTGTATCTTCACTCCTCAGCCTCTGCCCCGCCTCCTCCCAATATTGCTGCTTGCCCGGGGACCTCTGTTGGCTCCATTCTCTGCCATTCTCCTTCTGCTGTGAGGACACAACTATTGATGTCGATCGCTCGGTGTCACGTGGCACAGCCCGAAAGCATGCACACCAGCACAGCTAGCTCTCTTTTCACTCCTACACGCTCAAAAAAACCGTTGTTTAGTTTCCTGTGAGCCCAGAATGCCTATGCGCGCAACTAAGTACGGAAAATCATTCAAACAGGGAGCTGGTGATGACTTCCTGCCTCTGTGCTTTGCACCCAGTGGGTCTACATAAATGAGTCAGTGCACAAGAGGGAGGCGGTCCTGATCCCAGGGCCTGATTCTGTGCTATGGGCCACTCACTGGCCGAGCCTAGGTCTTCTCCCACGTGCCTTTGTGCTGATTTTTCCTGCTCATGCTCCTGCCTCCCTGGACTGTGGTGCACTGCAGGAGCTCCCTGAAGTCCTCATAGAGGGAGTCCTGTTGTGACCAGTGTTTTCCATCTAACAAAAACAGGTACACAGATTCCTCTCTCTCCCGTGTGTACAGGACAGCTAAAGGGAGGGTTTCCCTCACGCAGCCAGATCGAGGAACCGTTCGACTGAAACCCCACCTGCAGAAGGATCACTGATGAGATGGCCAGGTCCCCAATACGGCCCAAGGATGAAGACAGGGCTTGGAACATCCTTAGAACTTGCATTCAGCGCGCCCATTAAGCAGCTGGGTACAATCGGAAGCTCAGCTCCTTTGAGGCGCATTCACCATATCTTAAAAATTGGGATTAAGATATTGAGATCTGCAGTACAGGATGCCTCAGCACTGAGACACTGGAATGCGTTATGGTTTGTAGTGAAACGACCCCAAATGACTCAGGCACCCGTAGGCGGGGCTTTTAGAAGTTGATTGGTTGATGGCAGCTTGTATGTACTTGCTGTTAGGCGATGGTATCTGGTCCAGAAGAGGTGGGTCATGAGGGCGTTGCCTTCCAGGGTTTATCTTCTCCATGCTCCACCTCTCCTGATCTCTCTGCCTCTTCCCTGCCCTGCCTTGAGCTCTTTCTCCTCAGCTATACCCCTCTGCCATGCTGCCCCACCTTGGAGGCGTTCTGGACTGAAACTGCTACAAACCTATAAACCGTGAGCCAAAATAAACTCTACCTCCTTTAAACTGTGGATGTTGGAAGTGACGAGAAAGTAATGGAAACAGAATGTATTGACATTTTCCTAGAAATTTAATAGGCAAGGTAAATGTAAACTTGGTCCTTACTTCCATCGTCCCAAGGCTTTGGTGCAGCACACTTTTTGTGAGCAGGCGGTGCTTTTGTCAGTGTGTTGTCTAGCTAGTATTAGATGGCTTCTAGATTTATTCACTAAGTCTCTTCCAATTTTGTATTTCAAAAAAGATGACCTGATTATAGTGTTATGACCTGAAAGGTTATTTCCTTCTTTTCTTTCTTTCTTTTTCTTTTTTTTTTCCCCTGTGGATAGCTCAGCCCACCCTGGGGACAGGGCTGGCAGGGCATGTGACGCTGGAGACTGAACTATGACCCCTGTGCTTGCCTGGGCTAGCCTAAGCAGGTACTTTAGCTATCTTGTAGGCCTGGAAATATCATTTTAATTCCAAACATTTCTGGTGTAATACTGCTTCTATTTAAATTAATTAGCTTGTCATCAAATTTTTCTATTTTACTCTCTCTCTCTCTCTCTCTCTCTCTCTCTCTCTCTCTCTCTGTTTCTCTCTCTCAGTTGACTTTTTGAGATACTCCAAGTCTATGAGTCTACATCAGTAGTAAATATATCTAGCATTGTCAGAGCCAAACCATCTCTGATTCAGTGAGTGGGTGGATCTAATTCTCCAGCTGAGGTGTGTGGTATAATAATATCTAAGAAGAGTATCTGAAAGTAAGAGAACCTGAATGTCTCTAGAACAGAAATAAGCAAAGGCAAAGATCACTTAAAAAACTGGAGAGAGGTTGCAAAGTAAATTGTCTGATTAGACAGAGGCATTTGTTGAGGAGTGAAAAGTGTTCCCACAACAATTACACTGACATGCTTCATGTACATTCTTTGCAGACTTGTACATTAGAATACTAAGCTGCTATGTAAAAATTAGAGTTTGATCACCTTATTTTTATTCGTAAATTTTTTTGCAAGAAACATGTGTTAATTTTCCAATATCTGAGACAAATGAACTTATAAGGAGGAAAAGTTTATTTAGGTTCCTGGTTTCCATTCATCATCAGCTTGCCCAGTTGATCTTGGGTCTGTGACAAGGCAGAACCTCATGGTACAAGCACAGGTTGGAGAGAGCTGTTCACCTCATGCCAGCCAGGAAGCAAAAGAGAGAGAAGGGGTAGGGTGCCTGTGTCCTGTTCAAGACCATGCCCCAATATTCGAAACCCCTTCTAGGCCCGTCCTCACACAGTGGTGCCTGCCCCAGGCTGGTCATCAAGCCTGCAATACATGGGCCTGTGGCTGTGTATTTAAAAGCAAACTGTAATAGAACATATACCTGTTGTCATCACCATGGCCAATAACAGATCATTGGTACAACTTTTATACCAAGGCAGAGCCATAGTCAATATTTGGGTTCAAAAATCTATCTAACAAAATGCAATAATATACAAATGATAGAAGAGGACTTGACAATAGAAGAACATTAATAGGTTGCTAATTAGTCCAAAAGAATCACAGTAATGACAATTTTCATACTTGTAGAAAAAGATATAAAGATACAACCAAAGGAAAGAATGCAGGCTTTGACCTATAATCTTACAGATGAACTAGATAGAACAATCTAAAGACGACTTATGGGAAGAAGCGGACCGCGGCGTGGACATGGGGAAACAAAAGAAAACAAGAAAGTATGCGACCATAAAGCGAATGCTTAGTCTCAGAGATGAGAGACTCAAAGAAAAGGATAGATTAAAACCTAAAAAGAAAGAAAAGAAAGATCCTAGTGCTCTAAAGGAAAGAGAAGTCCCCCAGCATCCTTCCTGCTTATTCTTCCAGTATAATACACAGCTGGGCCCACCTTATCATATCCTGGTTGATACCAACTTCATCAACTTTTCCATCAAAGCCAAATTGGACTTGGTACAATCAATGATGGACTGTCTGTATGCCAAGTGTATCCCTTGTATAACTGATTGTGTAATGGCAGAAATTGAAAAATTGGGACAGAAGTATCGAGTGGCCCTAAGGATCGCCAAGGATCCACGGTTTGAACGCTTACCTTGCGCACATAAAGGGACCTACGCAGACGACTGCTTGGTGCAGAGAGTAACTCAGCACAAGTGTTACATTGTGGCCACAGTTGACCGAGACCTTAAACGGAGGATCCGGAAGATCCCTGGAGTTCCTATCATGTACATTTCTAATCACAGATACAACATTGAACAGATGCCAGATGATTATGGAGCCCCTCGATTCTGATTCTTATAAGACAAAGTTCCTCTGCCTCCTTCCAACCAACTTTTTGGTTTCAGTTCATTCAGCATGCTGTAGCATGAATTATTCACCCACTTGCTGTATTATCAGGGAGAATGGTTAAATAAATTCTCTTTTTGATGCTTAAAAAAAAAATAAAATAAAATAAAAATAAAGACGACTTATGATTTCAAACTATGGTGATAGGGGACAGTAATGTGGTCGGTTTTAGATAGAGTATGCAGTTCAGAGGTTCCAGTGGACAAGTGATAGAAATCTGAGGTTACGTTGCGAAGGGGGAGATATGCCTGTTTGGGAAATTAACTTTAGAAAGCTCATTGTTGAAACTTTAAGCAGCAGATATTTGTAAGGAAAGAGGTAAGAAAAGACATGAGGAGTGAGAATCCTGAGGGCTTGCCTACGGTCAGGAGGCAGAAAGGGGCAGAGATCTCAAAAAAAAAAAAAAAAAAAAAATGCAGTAAAAAAGAGCAGAACTCATATAGTACACCATCAGAGAAGCAAAGGAAAAGTTGTCTTGGAACATCATAAACTGATGGAAGTATCAGAAGGAAGAAAGCGAAGGAAACGCCACCGGCTTGAATGATTAGATGTTTAATCATTGACTGGCTTAGGGGGGATATTTTAAGAAATTGGTAGCAGGCAGACTGCTGGGGCTGTAGCCACAGCTTGGAGCAGCTCTCGCAGCTGCTGGGTGTTGGAATCACCTTCAGCTTGGATGGTGGTGATGTTTTATGCAATGACTAAGCGCACCGGCATGGAGCTGCGATGTGCTTGGACTGGGGGGCCTAAGTCTCCTGTGTGTGAACTTAATGATGATAAAAATACAACACAAAGGGTCGTGTTTTGGGGGGCTAAAGCTTGTCGGGTGGTTTGATTTTTATTTTGTTACAAAGAGATTCTTCCTCATGTGCACAGGTTGGTGGAGAAGAGGACAACACTGGAAAGGTACGGCCCCAAGAGCAGAGCCAGGTTGCGAACTGAGAGTGAAGAACCCAGTTTTCCATAAGGAGGAAGTGTGCTTCCTGGCGGGGGGGAGAAGGAAGGGTAGGTGGGGTGCATGTCAGTTTGGAGGTGCAGAGGAAGGGTGTTGGTGATGTCAGCTTCAGTGATCAAAATCCTGTCAGGTAACAAAGCATACAAGATGCTCTATTCCTCTGGAAGGAGACAGGCTTGGATTTCGAGAATCAAGATTGGAGATAATTTGACACAATAGATTTAGGAAATGCTAAGAAAGGACTTGCAATTTGTCTTGGCTACTTTCTTCTCTTGCAGGACAAAATACCAGACCCTCAAAATTAAGGGAGAAAAGGTTTATTTAGCTCACAGTGCATGGAAGGTTCAGTCCATAATCAGCTGGCTCCAAGGCAGGGTGGCGTGGCAGAGGGGCCACCGTTCAAGGTGATGGAGGACAGTAAAAGCAGCAAGAGCCAAAAACGAAGAAGCCAGCCTCTTTTTCCCCTTTGCATTGTAAGCAGGCTACCTGCAGCCAGGGCAGAAGTAGCACTCACACCATCTCCCTGCCTTCCTCTTGCCCAGAGGTAGGATGTTTACAAAGTGAGGACCCTGGAGCCCTCCTGAGTCACTTAGTTAAACTTCCAAACTTCTCAAGTTGAAACAATGTATCAGTCATAACACAGTGTTCTGTAGTGTTGTCAGGAGGCCACGCTGAAATGGTGTTGTTGTGCCCAGGCCAGAGGCGGTGCGGCAGTGAGCGACAGGGCTCTTTCCGCAGCACCACAGGTAGAAGGAACAGCAGGCACCAAAGCCCTGGGGTCAGAGACCGCCTGGTACGTTAAAAGCGTAGCAGTAAGCAAAGGGATGAGGACAAAGTATTAATAGGGAAAAGAAGAGACCTATGGTCCTTGATTACATAAGATCCCCTACATCTCTGTAAGAAATTTAGCTTTATCTTGAGCAAAATGGGAATCCACATGAGGTCAGAGCAGAAAAGGCGACATGATTTGACTTTAAGTTTTAAAAGGGTCTCTCTGGCAGCTGAGAATAGGCTGTAAGAAGGTACACGGGGAAGAAGCAGGGAGACCAGCCATCAGGCTGCCGCACCAATGGAGGAGAAATGATTGTCTGGGGCCACCTCTCAGAGAGGCTTAATTATTTTCTTAAGGGTGCCTTTCCAAGGTGGCTTTTTAAAGAAAGGACGCACAGGATGGCGGATCTAGTGAATGTGTGTTATAAGAGATCGGTCAAGAATGACTCCCCGTTTCTATAATAGCTGGGGGGAATGGCACCGCCAAGGAGGGATGGCTGCGGAGGGGAAGAAAGGTTAGGACGGTAGCTGAGGTCGGTGAATCAGCGGTTGGCGCTTTGTTATTCTTGCAATCCTCTCCTCCTCTTATTTGCGTTAAATGGTTAGGATAACAAGTTAGTTTGGGAGGTTTTCTTGCAAATCGAGGAAGTATTTTCATAACTCTAGCTTCTCCACAGCAGCCGTTTCTATTGGCTGAAAAGCATAAGAAAATATAATTCCAACATAACACAGAGACAAACCCTATACTGGAATTGAGCTTCCTGGTTAAAAAAAAAAAAAAAAGAAAGAAAAAAGATTTTCTTTATCCCATGGAATTCACTCTTTTTTTTTTAAATCCAGATTAAATCTTTTTAGTGTTTCTTATTTTGCAATTTACTTTTTTCAGAGTAAGTGGATTTACAGAGTAATCTGGGCAGCCCACAGCTGCACAAACAGCACCTTGCACAGCTCCATTTGCATCCGGCCCTCCTGTCCCTGTCCCTGGGGAGTCCAGACACAGCTCAGGGGAGAGCGCGGTGGGGGGCAGGGGAGGCACCGGCACGGCGGTCAGAGGACGCTGTGGGAGTTCGGAGTCCTGGGAAGAAAACAGTGCACAGAAAGGGATTTACCTTTGTGACTAGATTGGGGAATTCTCTTCTTGCTTTCTGTTTTACACCTAAGTACAAAGATGTGTTCCTAGTTTTTGAATCTGAGATCATACTATAAACAAATGTAGTATTCTAAATATATATATATATATATTCTTTTAAAGAATATAAATATAAGTATGTTGAGAACACTGAGCCTAAAACCCTAGCCCTGGGTCATGCCAGGCAAGTGCTCTATCTCTGAACTGCACTTCCAATCCTCATTTAAAACATTTTAAAATTTTCTCTATGGTTGTGATTATTTCTCATAAATTTGCATTATGACCCCATGATACACATAATAGGGACACCGTATTTATTAATGGCATCATTATTGTCTGTCTGTGTTCTTTAGAATAAAGTCTATTACATATCTTACATATTATGTTATTCCTATCTTTTCTTTAAATTTCCAAGGCTTTGTTTAAGTTAAGACCACGTAAGCAACTGGTATCAGTATTTTAAACCTTTTGGACTATGCTGCTCCATGATTTCCAGGAAAGCCACGCCCCTTATATTCTCATTGTGAGGACTGCTTGCCTCAGTCTCCCAGTTTTAGGAAGATGAGCTGTTTCTAATTCTCTTTCTTATGACCATAAATATAATTGAATCAATTTATAATATATAATTGTAATACATCCCAAAATTCCTTCCTAATATTTTCTGAAGTATTGTGAAATGTTTGTTTGGCATCTTCCCACCATTGATTCATTCGATATTTTAAAAGTAAAATTTGTTTTTAATATCCAACATTCTTTCAGTCAAATAAGAATGACCCTTTGCTTTTAAAATGTGATTAAAGCAAAGTCACTTACAAATACCTGCTGGGTGACAGGAAAGAACAAAACGCACTCTTTGCAGAAAAGCAAGCTTTTCATCCTTAGGTGAGTCATGGTACGTGGCTCATAGCCTGGATGGCAGCTCAAGATCACCTGACTCTCCATTTCCAGAAAGACTCATTTTGCAGAGCAAAGGTGAGGCTTGGATAACTGGAAGCTTTGAGAGCTCCACACGCGATCTCGTAGCCTAGTCAGGCTTGAAAAATAAGTTCCTATTAGCTTCCGATGGAAGAGAAGTCATTTTTATTTCCAGCTCTCTGCAACTTCTTTCTAATTGGCTAGTGCCAACTTTCATTCCTTTTACCTTTCAATTACTACTTCACAGTACATTTGACAGAAGAGGAAGTCGCTTCAAGCTATTTTCTCTTCTCTTATGTAGCTACTTGGGAAGAGAGCAATAGTTAGCCCAACCCAGTATACTGGTCGTTATAAACAACCAAATGACTGTTGAGGAAGTACAGCGAAGCCACTCCCAACTAATACGTTTCTAGGTATAAAATGAATTTTGAAAACTACCAAAAAGTAAGATATCTGTAATAATTTTATACTGCTAGCATGTTAAAATGATATATTATTAATGGCATATTAGATTAACTAACCACATACTTAGCTTTTTTAATGCATCAACTGCAAAATGTATGAGGTTTGTATTAGATCTGTCCAATAATGCTAAGCTCCAGTAAGGCTGACCCAGAAGATAAATTAAATGGGTTGTTTTCACATTATTAGAAATTAATTTAGAAATATAAAATTATACAGTATAATTAGAGATTTATAAGAGTGTGGTTTAGTCTTAGGTGTATTAATAGCATAGATAAAAATCCCTTGGAGTGATTACAACATGAAAATTTTAACCTGAAAAAATTATCATGGCTGTCATTTGTTTGATTTTTAGGTTTCCATATTGTTGTTGTTGTTGCTGTTCTTGTCTTTTTGAGACGAGGTCTCACTATGCAATTCAGGCTGGGCTTGAGCTCATTTTGTAGTCCAAAGTGAGCTGATCCCAAACTCACAGCATCCTGCTACCTCAGCCTTCTGAGTGCTGGGATTACAGGTGTGCGCCACCACAGCCAGCTTTTTTGTTTTAAAAGTTTATTATCAAGTGCTTTCCTTGAGTGGAACATGTGACAGCTAGCGTATTCAGTGCTGGTTCTCCAGCTGGAGGGGCTGTCCTCTAGAAGGGACTTGTTCTGGGAAGCGCAGTCGGGCTAAAGTATTGCTACAGAAAAGGCAAGGAAAGGACACAGGTGGTCAGGTGACAGGAGAAAAAGAGCTCCCACAGGGCAGAGGGCGGGCACTGGGGTAGAAACAGGGCCTTGAGGAGCAGAGTGGGCCTAAGCGGTAGAGGCCACACCTGCAGAAATTGGGAGTGAGAATAAGAGAAAATTTCTTATCAGAGTTTTCACTGTTTAAAAAAAAGACAGATTCAGAAGTAGTAAGAATCTCATCCGTGGAAGTAACCAAGCATAAGTGGGGAAGTTACTCAGCATAAATGGGGGATTAAAAGTTTTATATTATAGTTTATAAAATGTTATTATTAACAGCAGAGACTCTAAAAATAAGCCACTTATGTTTGGACATTGGCTGTATATTTGCTGAATATCTTACCTTGAACAAATCAAATAACTTCTCCGTGTTTTAGTTTCCTCAATATGATAATAGCAGGAATCTTAAATTTGTTGTAAGAATTAATTATTAATATGCTAATAAATAAAACATTTTTAAAATGTCTATTATGGAGCATGCACAATATAGTCAGCTAATTTAATGTATGCTTATGTTTCTATATAAAGCTAACACTTCTCCCATATCATATTTATATCATTTCTTTTCATTTGTTCATTCAACAACAAGGGTGATATTTGTGGGGATGAATCAGTAAGAGCGGAATGTTAGAGGTTCAGAAAGTTCATGTCTTTGGAAGGCCATGGAGGATTGCCTGGGCAGATTGGGAGGTGTACTGTGTACAGATCTAGGATGTGAACCAAGAGGATCTTGCATTCAGAGGCAGGGCTTTTGGATGGTGACTTGATCCTGGAGTAGCTATTCTCATCAATGGACTCATCCGCTCAGGAGTCCATACCTGGCGGTGCTGTTGGGAGCAGGGCCTGGTCAGTTTCAGGTCCCTGGAGGTGTGAGCTAGAGGGTGGACCATGGCTCCCCTCCTGGTGCCTTGCTTCTTTCCACCGCCAGGTCTTCACGAAGTGAGCAGCTGTCCTTGGTATTCCCTCCCACCAGGTCATTTCTGTGCTTGAGTCTGCAGCCTTGGGCTGAGACTTCTGAAGCTATACGCCCAATTAAACCTCTCCTCCTTTGCGTGGTGGGTGTCGGGTTGCTGGGTTGGGAAGACGCCTGAGACAGAGGTGAAGAAGCCTTGGTGGAGAGCTTGGATTTCATCCTGAGGCTGAGAGTAGCAGTTGGAGGGGTAGGGTCTGCAGCGTAGTGGGAAGCCCAACATTGGGCCATCCTGACCCAAGCAGATGGGCTGTAGTTGTTATTTTTTTTCTCTCATCTAGAGCCATTCCCAGGAAAAGTATGTAGCTTGACTTATATTTTGTTTCTGACTCAGAAATCAAACATTTCATTTACTTGCATTTTTGAGAATTTAGTCACAAATGCTGTTAATTCTGAGCAAGATTGCTTTGTTTTACAAATAAGAATTTTGAGAGACCCAGAGTAATGAAATTCTTTTTCTAAAGTTTTATTTTGTCAAAAACAGAATAAGACTGAAAACAGGAGGATCACGATAAGCCCAATCTGTGTAGTAAGACCCTGTAGACCCTGTACAAAATACATTTTAAAAAAAACAGAATAAGAACCAGAATTTACATCATATAATTTAATATTGACTAGACTGACCACACTTGTATCCCAAGCACTAAGTATACCATTCATCAACAGGGGATGTGAGGTTTGTGGCACAAATGTGATTTTAGATACCAGAAATAAATGAATTCAAAGAGAAACTATGAGTGTCATCACCATAAACTTAACAAATGAATTTCCCCCATATCTAATTTTCACATTCATTGATTGACAACTTTCTTCTATTAAAAAAAAATGATCATATTTCACTTTCAAGTAGAAATGTATCAATCACCACCTTCTGCTTGATCTATCAAGCAAATAATTTCAAATAAAATGGGAATTGAATGGATTTCCACTAAACCCCAAGAAGACATTTATGACCAATACTCAGTGTTTCGGACTTGTGCAAGACCCGCAAGCAATGGTGTGCAGCTCTTTCGGATGCATAGAGACTTTGGAAATCACGTTGTTCAATTGTTCTTAGTGATTCTTCCATCGGCAGTACCAGCATCACCTGAGAAATTGTTAGAAATCCAAATTCCTGGGCCCCACCCTGTAGACCTGCTTAATCACACTGGAAAGGTGTAGCCCAGCAAGCAGGCTTTGACAAGCCCTAGAAATGAACTCAGTGCACCATTCACTGTGATGACCACTGGTATCCAAGTTCTTGATTGCACAGGTGAGACTCAGAATCAGCGAAATAAAGTGATCCCCTTAGGATGACCCCACCTAGCTTCAAAACCAGATCTAGAACCCAGGCTTCCTGGCTCTTGGTCCTGTCTATTTGCATCCTGAACTGAGCTTCCTTCCTTTCCCTGTGACCGAAACCTGAGCTGCCTGGGCCGGGTCCATTCGTCATTGTTTTTGTCTGTGCCTTCCTATCCTACATCAGCGAGAGGTATACTTCACCCAAGTGCTTGGCTCTTTCGTTTCTTTTTGGACAGTTGCAAGAGTTTGTTGTTTGGAAGCTGCATAAATAATGAGCAGGAACAGCCAGCTCTATTAACCATGGCTAACCTTAGAAGGGAGTTTAGAGCTACCTGAAGCACAGCCTCTTCCCAACACAATTTGAATTATGAGAGAGAGAGAGAGAGAGAGAGAGA
>NW_004524671.1:8721346-8769891 GCF_000260255.1 Octodon degus | reverse complement strand
AGAGAGAGAGAGAGAGAGAGAGAGAGAGAGAGAGAGAGAGAGAGAGAGAGAGAGAATACAAATAGAGGTCCACTATTTTCACAAGCATTTATCTGATTGTAGCTTCAATACAAGCTTTCTGTTTGCTTATTTGTTGAATGAATTAATACAAAAGTCCCAGTACAAGTGGAAAGACAGTTGAAATACAAACCTGCAAATCCAGATGAGCAGTGAATATTTGGTAGCACCAGGCCATAGCAGAGTACCCCCTGCTTTTCTTGCTAGCAAGATGGCATTACAAATTCAGTCCCTGCTAAAAAGAGATCTTGTCATCCTAGAACTTCACCTGGGCATCTCCTTTCTGCAGTTGCTAATATGACCAAATATAGTACAGTTACCCCAACATTTGGGCAATGTTACTAAAGGGTATGATTGAGGGTGCCTGTGTGCAGAAAAACCAAGCAAGGAAAGACGTGGAGAAAAACAAATGACCCTAGAGGCAAATTCAACCCTGGGAATTGGCTATCTGAAGAAATCAGTCATTAAAACGAGGCACATGCTAATCGAATGGCCTGGCCTCCCCTCCTGTGCCCCCACAGCCCCCTCCCAATGCAGTTTATTCTCCTAAGTACTGTAACTACAGGCTGGCTGCCCTGTTATGTAAGGCTGAAATCAGAGCTAGCCTGCAGTTTGTTTTAGCCCGTCACAGACGCGGGGCACTGTGTTGCCCTGGACAAGGCTGTTCAGCATAGCATATGACTGTAAATCTTCTTTTTCATGCACCACAGTGGGGACCTTTGTCCAGGGAGTGATTTAGCAGCTTTTATTAGCCTGAGAAGCAGCCAGCAAAATCAGGAGACATTTAAAGTGGGAGCTTGCTCATTTCAATGGGGAAGAATCCAGAAACCAACAGCTCTTTGAAAATTACTTTTGGTAGAAGAGAAATAAGACTTTCATAAATACAGAGTATGTTTCTCCATAAATTCATTATTGTTCAAACCAATCCACACAGAAATCAACAAAGACTTCAAGTCATAACTGTTAAACAAAGTATCTTTAACTCCTTTGAGAAAGGGACTAACTGGGTCAGATGGAGGTTTAGTTTTAGTTTTTTTGAGGAATCTCTATAGTGATTGCCATAATGGTTGTAATAGATTATATTTACACCACAAAAAAGATAAAGGAGTAATTTGAAGAAAAATAAGTGCACCTTGAGACCTTGATGTCAAATGAAATAAATCAGACACACAAGCTTAAACATCTCATGGTTTCTCTTAGAATATGAGAAGCTCAAATTATAAATAAAGAGCAAAATAAAAGGCAGATGATAGGAAATAGGGTGATAGCTCTTTCTCAAAGGGGCAGGAGATCAAGAGATGAAGGGGAGGGGAGGGAGAGAAGGGAAAAACGATGGAAAAGGGAATTAAGACGTGTTCTGCACATGTACCACCTCCCCACAAGCAACACAAAGATTATCTACTGCAAACATGTGCTGTGTATTTTGAAGAAATCTTCATCCCGGGGGCAGCTTCGAGTATGTTCTTCAGATCCTGGGCTACCCAATGCTTTTAAATTTACTGTAATTCCAATTAGAGTTTAGGCTCAGGGGTTGGCCGCAGCTGCAAATAAGAGCTAATACGGTTTCATTCCACTACTTATGTATTCTACAAATGCATGCTTGACATGGAGCTTGCATATGATGTGAGCGTGGGAAAATAAGAAGGTATTAGCATCTGTAAGACCCGCAGAAGGTTCTCAGGGAAGTCACCTCTCCAGTGCATGGAGCCGATTCCACAATTCAGGCTGTGTTTCCATTTTTTAAATGTATTTTGATGATGTGTGTGGTTTTTCTTTTCTTTTTTTTACTAGTTGAATCATAACATATTGATGATTCTTTATTTGTGGATCTTTGCAAAATTTTAATATTTCTCTGAGATCCATTTTTTGTTACAAATTGGTGGTCTTATTATTTTTGCCATCGTAGGTTTTAAATAAGTTTAAAACAATTAAATACCAAAAATCAAGATACTTATAGGCATCAGTGCAGAGATTTTCAGTTGAAATTATTTCTTTAAGTCTTTCAACTCCTTGTAGAAAGACAAAAGCCTTCCGTGAATTCAATTCATTCACATAGCATACTTATTGTTGATATATATTATTGTAGAAACACAAGGGCCTCTGCTGTAGGTCCCAAGACCCTCTGGGATAGTGAAAGAGAGTCAGATGACACTCAGAGAGTAAAAGGAGCCCTTCAAAAGGAACTCTTGCTTTTTAAATGTGGCATAAATGATCTTATCTGTACAGCAAGGAGTTTGATCCTGATTCACAAAGAGCCCGAGTTATGCAGCCAAAGAAAAGTGGAGCCCCGGCCATTTATCTGAGGATTTGAGGACCATCAACAGCTACCAGGGAGATTGTTCTGGGAAACAAAGCCCACCCTCCCCTGCATTATCTGATAGCACGGATGGTCTTATATTTCCCAGATAATTGCACCACACACTGTTTTGCTTTGATAGGTCATAGCAATTGGCTGATCTGCCATGAGATAAATGGGGGTGGGGGGAATTTACCAGGAAAACTACTCCTTTAAAAGTTTTTACCTATATGCCCTCATGGGTGCTTTGTGTGTTAGCAAGTGTCCATCAGAGTGGGAGTGGTAGGCAATGAGTAACAATCTGATAACAGAGCTGGATGGGGCTGCAGACGTGTGTGTACATCATCTCATGATTGCTGCGGTGGCCAAGACCCAGAAACTTCACAATTTTCTTTACAAGTTATTTGTTAATGTCAATCCTTGGAATAGATTCTGGGTGTCCTGATTCATATCTCGATAATGGTTCCTTCCTGTTGTGAGTGTACTATCACAGAAAGGCTGGCATTCCTTGCCTACCCAGTATTCACTGTCCTCTTCCTGCTGTGTACCAGAACTCAACCCACCACCACCACCACATTCTTTGTTCAGGAGCAGACTGTTTACTCTGGTCACTCAGAGGGAGGCAAAGTTGATTCTGTCCCCAGCCTTCTCGTTGGTTGAATCTTAGTCTGCATAAATCAAAGTATCTTGTACCCCTCACCTGGACTCTGTCTGGAAATTGGGCTTATCCCATTCCTCAAATGGCATTCTTGGACATGATGGTCAGCTCAAAACAACTGATGAAAAGGACTTTTTGTCTGTCTCTCTTGCCCCTCCACAGACAAGAATAAGAAAGCAGATGGGTCCTGGCCCTCCAGCATCTATCTTGAAGCAAAAGAGTAAGGCAACCCTTGTATAGGGAGTACAGCAGCTCTGGCATAATAGCCTGAGCTTGAATAGGAGGGGGCTGTGGAAGTTTTAAGTGAGCTAGTACACTGAACTGTTTTGGCCAGTTTAACTTGGGGCATTTGTGACTTACAGTAGGAAACATATTACCTACCACATATTCATCCACTTAGATATGTAATGTACCTACACATCTGACTCCAACAAAGGAAGCTTTTTCTTTGACAGAAGATCTCGCTATCATTGTTAATTTGCCTCCCCATAAGTTTGACCTTCATTATGGTAATGACCCAGAATCCTTTAGGACATCGACATCCTTCACAACTCAAGACACCAAGACCAAACTGTTCTAGGCCTTAGAACGCAACAAACATCAGCAGAGTTACGCTTATTATATTACAGTAGTACATACAAGCGTAGCCTTGTTCATCACAGCGCAATTCACAATAGCTAACTTATGGACGTGACCTGTGTACCCATTAATAGATGAATGATTAAAGAAAGTGTAGTGTATATTTGTAATGGAATACTACTCAGCTGCAGAGAAGGTCAAGTTTCAGCCATTTGTATGAAAATGGATGGACCTTGAGACCATAACACTAAGTGAAACAAATCAGGCACCAAAAGTTAAAAATGCCCTGGATTTTCTAATATGAGAAACCTCAAATATAAATCATTTAAAGAGTGGAATAAACAAGAGATGCTAGAAAGCAGGGAGGTGGACTGTGGAGATGGGAAGAGGACGTGAGGTAAAAGGGTAAGGGAGGAGGGGAGTAAAAATGACCAGGATGCCACATGCATGTGTGCACCAGTTCCCTAAGATGATGTGGTTGTTGTGTGTCACAAACTTACGTGAGTAAGACAATAGCAGAAGCAGAATTTTGCTATATTCCTTTTTGCCTATTCTTGGAGGGGGTGGCTGTCTTTGCTTCTCACCAAAGGAAAATCACACTTAACTTCTTTCCAGTTGCTCATACTTGACACATTTATTGGTTCACTCTGTATTTTTTCTACAGGCCTGAAGTTGATAGAACTTAAGATAGGACAACCAATTCCTATATAAAATTTATAACATATTTAAATGAGGAGGAAATACACACGACCTATCATAGTCTCACCTGAGATAGCGAACAGTTTTGCCAGGTGATTATGGCTTCCTGTCACAGAGCATACATTTTCATTAATAACGACACATTGATTATTTTTAATCAATAGTACTTTCACTATTAAAAGCCTCCTGACTAATGTTATATTCTATTTGAAATACAACGCCCCACAGAGATACACTTCCTTTTGTGGCTGCTCCACCCATGGCTCTGCCTGCTCACTTGCTGGTAAACCAGAGGGTAAGGTATTCATCTGAGCCTGCATGGTAGGGTGAGGTTCAGAGCTGGGGCCGCCAGTGCTCCTCCAGAAACTGCTGTCCTTGTGTTGGCATCTCTTTGAGATATGCCTAGTGTTTATGCTTATCTTCCCTCTCTCTCTCCCTTTTTTCCTTAGCTCTCATTTGCCCTTTTAAGACTAACATGATACAGACCCATAAATTAGCTTTATAACTCAACTGAACTCAACTGAAAAAGAGTCCTGTCTACCCTACACCACATTCCCTCACTTATCAATGAACCCGCACTTGTTGAGTCAACACCCTTAGGATGGAGCACACCTATGAGCAAATTGCTAGGACGTCCAGTGCAGAGAGCTGGGAAGACAGAGGACAAAATAAAGTGCTCCAGCCTGCTGCTTCTCTTGAGGAGATTTTCAGCTTCTGTGATGTAGTTTTACATAAGCCTGAGGACTGGTTATTTGTCAGCTATCCTGGGACTTTTCTCCTGAAAAGATCTGAACACTTGTCTGCTAGTATAATAAATATCTCCCTTGGAGAGACTTCATTAAAAACAGATACATGTAAGTGGTCATTGTTAGCAATGATTATGAAAAGAAAATTCTATGGAGAATGTGACTGACCTATTTAATTAAGACTTCAGTCTCTTGTACTAGAACATAGTTGTCAAATTGAAAATGTCATATTTGTTATCCATATTTAGTTGAATGAGTAGGATTTGATAACCACCATGGGCCAGTGGGACAGAATATATGAAATTACTATCTGGAAAAATCCAAGGCACAGAAATTCTGTACAGCATAGTTCCTTTTATATTTGAGGGGAAGGTTTTGTTTTATTTTATGTTTTCCTGATTTTGCAATCCTGGGTAGCAAACCCAGGACCTTATACATGCAAGGCAGTTACTCTCCATCGCGGACCCTATTTGTGTCCCTTTAGCAAATACTTTTATTTCTGCTCTATACCAGAATGTGTTCAATGTATCTAATGCCCTGGACAAGGTAGATTAAGGGTCTGTGCAAGGTCTCCTAAATGCCAAGGTGCAGAATTAATGGAATGCAGACACCTCAGAGATAAAAGCTCCTACACTGTGACATTGAGACTTGCCTTGTGTGGAATTACTGGGTAACAACTTTTCTAACCTGGGGCCCAGAAATCTCCACAACCTCCATGGGTTCTTTGTTTACTTTTTTGGCCTGTTTTTAAATCTCTGTGTATTATTTTTGGTTTTAATATACCAAGTTTCACCTTTGACTTTGCACATTATTGACAGAGCTAGAAATTTGATGAAATTTAAAAAACAAATCCAGATATTTCAGACTGGATATACACAAAGACAGGACCTGTGAGTGCTAAAGTTCACAGAGGCTAGATGGATAATAATAGTAATATTCTGGTTTTCTGTGACATCTTTGAACCAAACAGAGGAATACACCTTCATAGCAATATTGAAATATTCATAACATTCCCACACAGGAGATGTAATATTGTTACTCTTCCTCATTTATGAGTAAACTAAGGCCTGCTTCTTTTTAAAGTCACTGTTCAAGGTCATACGGAAAGTGGCTGAATTAGAACTCTCAAGGTCTTCAAGTGGAAACTCTAAGGAAAGGTCCAAGAAATCCATGTAAATGCCATAATCCACATTGTGAGCCATTTGAATATATTAATATCAAATAGCCATAGGAAATGAATTCTGCTTGAAATTCACATGCTTCAAACAGCTAAGGCAAAGGTATTTGAGAAATAGAAGGAAAGTGAAACACGTGTTCTTCTACCGTTCATCCATTTCTATTCTTCTATTCATCACTGTTCTATAGTGGCATTTGGGGCTGTCAAGGTTCTCATACACCATGTTATTTGAGAGTAAGAATGTGCCACTAGACACATCCTTTGACTGTTTTCCTTATAAGCTACTCTATAAAGTTCAAATTGCCGGTCACACCTTCAAGTGCAAGGTATTTTTAATCTATTGTGTGCCTGTGAGTGTGGTTTAATGAAAGCACTCAGAATTTGAGTGAAGGCAGACAGCTCATTGTGGCATTGTCCCTTAAATCTCACAGCAATATAAGAATGCTCCCCAACACAGAGGGGAACACGAAGGTGTTGTAGCTCCATGAAGCAACAATTGCTATACCCCAGTCACCTCCAACTCTAACCCAGGGATTTAAATGGAAAAAACCAGGGGAAAAGTATAACTAGGATTCCTCATTCATAGAATTAAGAAAGCAGAAAGATTCTTACAAGTTTCAGTTTTAGGAAAAACACTGGAGAGTCTTACAGAGAGAGATTAGAGATTGTTGGGTTAAACTTCAAGCAGTTTCAAAATGTCTTGGATACCTTTTGAAATATATTTAATAATGCATTTTTGTAACTTATCTAATAAGATAAAATAAACTTATATAAATAATAAACCTGAATATTTTTGTAGATAAAATATTATTATAGGATTCACTTACCTATACTTTCAGAACTATTTGTCCAACTAACAATTAAAAGCAAAATACATAAACGCTTCTATCCTACAACCAAATGAACCTCTGTTTCAAGTCCTCTCAGAGCCTTGGAGGAGTGCACTGTTCAATATGATGCTGCATAAAAGTACATTTGGTCTTAGGAGTAGGGCTTAACATGCAGCATGAGTCAGTGTAGCTCTCAGTCTAGAAGTAGAGGGGAGCTGTTACCCCTTCCAGTCTTCTGAGGCTAATTAAAGATAGTGTCACTTCCAATGAATTCAACTTTTCTTCCATGCCTGTGTAAGGGAATAAACCATCCTCTTCTACTTGTTTCTAGCAGATGAAAATAACGGCATGAAAGGCTAGAATCAGACTGCAGTAAGGGAGGCCTCTAAGCTTGTGGGGTGCCTTCACTGAGGCTTTCAAAGAGATGGGGGGATGGACCACTTGATCTCATCAGTTGGCTCTTCTTGCACTGCATGTTTCTCTGGTTCTTATTCTGAATGTTAATCAAGAAGATGATTGAAATACTAGGGCACATAGTGCAGTACCTCATTGCCTCAAAGGATATTTAAAGTAAATATCTTATTTGGTGTAAACAATATAAATTTATGCAACTATACTTCCATATATATCTGTAAGTATCAACTAACTAGAGTATGAGTTTAAAGTTTTAAAATGTTTATGTTTGGTATAAAATAACATTTGAGGACTTAACATACTGTGTTTTATTCCACAAAATTGGAGACATTCAAGCTAGTACTTTATAGGCATATTAAGGAGAATTAGTTGCTAGCACTAATTTATTTTTATTTCAAAATTATTTTTAGAGTCATACAAAGGTATAGACCTAGATTCACACATACACTCTTTACCTAACTTCCTCCCATGTTAATAATTTACATAACCAGAATACTTTCATCACAAAGAGTAAATTAACACTGCTACTATATAAGATACTACTGATAAGGTACTGACCTTGTTCAGATTTTGCTAGTTTTTTTCCTTTAATATGTTGTTTATTCTCTTCCAGAATCCAAAACAGAATATCACACTGCATTCACTTGATGTCATGTCTCTTTAATCCATGAGAGTTTTTAATATTTTATTTTCTCACAGACATTTGCTGTTTTGTTCAGTACTGGTCAGATATTAGACAGCATGCCTCTCAGCTCTAACTGAGCTTAGCTAATGTTTTCTCATGAATAGACTGAGAAAACTCTAATATTCACTTTGGCCTGAATATTAGAAAAGCCATGTTTGGTCCTTTCCTGTGCCTTCTACAGAGGGTGGTTCATGTTAAGAATAAGCGATATTGTCGACGATATTTACCTGATCTGTTTGCTCACGGGAGGGTCTTCCAAATCACTAGTAAGCTTGACTCTTAGACCATGCAAAAAAGTCTAGACTCAAATGTGCTGCATATTTGAGTCTACTATTCTGGTGCCCACCGCTGAGTAATAGACATGACTCCAAATCATACTTATGAGAATATGCTCAGATATTACTCTTGGTATTTCAAAGTTAGATCCATGAAGCAGGAATTCAAGGAAGAGATTTTACAATGTGCTGTACACTCTTCTCAGTGTGTATATGGTTTAACAAGCCATCCAATATATAATATTTCCTACTGAGATGAATTTCATGCCGAGAACAGATAGAAAGATGAATACTCACATGCGTTTGAGAATCCTATCTGATAGCAGGATTAGAACTCTGGGTGCTGTGGGAGGTCTCCTAGCCACACAGCAACTGATGGTCCCTGCCCAACCTGATGTGCCAGGTGCACCTGACCTCTTCTCCATGCTCCATGGACCAGTGCTGGCCCAGGTGGCTCAGAAGCAAGAAAAGAATGTAAAAGCAAGATCAAAAAGGAAAGAAAAAGAATGAGATAATTTTTGAATAGACGTCAGAAAGCAAGAAAATTAGAACTGAGTTCAGAGAAGGTCCTCACAAAGAACCAGCAGCATACTCAGCTAAAGGTTTTGAAAACTTTTTTAAATAGTTTTTGATTTTGACATAATTTTTGACTTATGGAAAACTTGCAAGAATACTACAAACCAGTGTTCACACCTTGTCCCAATTTCCCAATTGCTAGCACTTTATCACTACTGTTTTCCTGTTTTCTGTCACTCTCTCCTACTTCTCCCCTATCTGGCTGTGTACACAAGTGTATGAACACAGACATTCTTTTTTTTATGTATTTAGTACAAAGTCTACAAGGTCGCACTACACAGATTGGACTCGTAGTGATCCTCCTGTTTTTAGCCTCCCAAGTGCTGGAATCACAGGTTCTCGTCACCACGCCTAGTCTCAGTTGCAGTCTTAGCATGTCCTGGGGTTGGGGCTGGAGCAGCATAGATCAAACCCCACTCCCGGCACCTTCCTAAGCAGGGGCTTTAGTCTACTAAGCTATCTGGCCAGCCCTAGACATTCTTTTCTTTTCTCTGTGCGAGTCAGGTGAGGTGTGATGTTCCTTTGCTTCCTTAAGTATTTCACGATGCCCCAGTAGAATCATCAAAATCAAGAAATCAACACTATGTGTTACCTAATGCACAGGGCTTATTTATAGTTCACCTACTTTTGTCATTTCTTATAGCCAAAAGTTTTTTTAAAAGGCTTGCCTGGAATCCATTTTGGTATCACACACTGTTGTTAGTTGTCATGTATCCTTAGTCTTCTTTTATTTGGGATATTTTCTCTGGCTTTTTTCTTTTTCTTTTCTTTTTTTTTCCCTGAAATTGACAGCTTTGAAGTAGAAAAGCTGCTTGCTTCATGGCAAGCCTATCCATTTGGGTTTTTCCAATGTGTTCTCAGGGTTAGATTGGCAGAATATGAGTTTTCATTTTTATTAGTGCAGAATGATCTGCCTTGCAAGAAGCTGGTAAAGGAACACAGCACACCTTCATTCTTTCTTCATCCCTTCCCTCCACCTCCCTCCCACTTCTCTCCATCTCCTTGTCCCCTTCCCTTTTGCAAAAGATCTATCTCCATGTTTCCTATTATCTTTTATTTTGCTTTTCAATTGTTTTTCAATTTCTTTATATTTTGGGTTTCTCATATAAGAGAATGCAATATTTAACCTCATGTGTCTGATTTATTCCAATTAACATTATGGTGTGTAAAGGCAGTCATTTTTCTAAAAATGATTCTAGTTTATCTTATTTCATTGCAGAGTAGTACTCCATCTGCATAAATACTTCATTTTCTTCAGCCATTTGTCTATGTGTGGACACACAGGATTCTTCCCAGATTCAGCTGTTATCAATTGTGCTGACAAAAACATGGGTGTGCATGTGTCACCTCAGTATGGTGTCTGGCACTTCTACAGTGCTAACTAGAAGGGACATAGCTAGGTCAAGTGGAATTTCTAGTTTTAGTTTTTTGAAGAACCTCTATACTTAGCTTCATAATGGTTGCACTAGCTTACATTCCCACCAACCATGTAGAAGGGTTCCTTTTCCCCTGCAGCCTCACCAGATTTGTGATGAAACCCACCATTTCTGGAGTGAGATGGAGCCTCAGTGTTGCTTTAATTCACCTTTCTCTGGTGGCCAGAAATGTTGAGTGTTTTTTCAAGTATTCATGTCCATTTGTACTTCTAAGTGATGCCTATTCATTTCAGCTGGCCATTTTTCTATGGAGTCTTTCATTTGAGGGCCTTAATGCTTTTGAGTTCTTCTATGTTGTAAATATGATAGATTGAGATTTAATAGGAAATCAGTACTAGCATCATTTCTTAAAGATGTGACAAGGCCAGGTGCTTAGGCTTCAGTTGGTGGCACGTAGAGTGGGACAGCAAACATTAGGAGCAACTTTTCTACTTCTAGAGGCTCAGCCTGGGTTGATGGTTCACCACCATCTTGGGGCAGTGGTGACTATCACAAAAAGGTTGTCTTTCCTGTAATGGGCACTTGGCAGATCAAGAGAAGCATCTCTTCAAATTTCCTATTGTATTCTCTTTTGGTGGCTTGCTTTATTTTCTGTTATTTGAACCTAGCTTTCAGGACCTAAACATGAGAATTCCAGATATCAGAGGAACTATTAATTGAAGACACTCCTCCTTGGCAAAGACACAGAAATATATTCACTCAAAGAGAACTCTGCGTGCACAATCCTTTATCCACAAAATTGTATCCGTGACATTACTTTTTGATCATTTCTTAAGAAGAACCAATGATTTGATTTTAATAGTCCCTCTTTGGCTTAACATTTAGTGATTTCAGGTAAGAGAACGTATTTTTGAGACAGAGCCACATCAGAATTGGTATGTTGGCTAAAATTACATAAAGGATAATTTTGATCACTTTTTACTGTCAGCTTCCTCTTTAGTTGGCTGATGTTAGCATCAGAGTTTGTGTCAAGGATCTGTGTCTTACCAATCAATGTGATTTTATTTTTAAAGACCCTTGAATAGACACATAGCCTCCAAGAACCTGAATTTATAGGACACCTTTGCATTTAGTCAAAAAGTAGAATGAAAAAAAAAAAAACTTGTCTTAACATCTTAAAATATGCCTTTCCTTTAAAAGCATTTTGTAAATTTTTTTGAGCTTTTGTGCATATGTGTTGGTAAAAAGAAAGTCGTTTTTAGATTCTATATGATCATTCTCTGGACACTCATCAACTAAGAACGTCCAATTTCATCAACTCCACTTGGGCTTAAGTTACAATGCTCTTCTTGTCCTGTACATGAATATTACAACTGCCGAACTCAGACGAGACTGCCCTGATTAATGACAAGTACTCTTTGAACAAGATGTTCTGATGATCTCCAATCCTAAAATTCTGCTAAAAATGTTACATAAAATCATTTCCTGCATCACAGTCTTGCTCTCATGCCTGGACAAAGTGGAAGTTAAAAAAAAAAAAGTCCTCAGTTATGTATGTATTTGTCATCTGCGGAAGGAGATAGTAAATCGAGTCCCTTTCTCTTCTGCCCTTACTGACCCCTCTTACCTCTTAAGGATGAAAGGATGAGCGAGGAAATGATAAAATCCAAGATCAGACAAATCCATTAGCTGAAATACGTCTCCATTAATGCTTATGATCAAACGTTTTTGCAGCTCTTCAGGTTTTGCAGCTTTTTGAAACCTAAACTTTTTAAATTAGAATTTCAAAATAACCTGACTTCATATAGTGATTGGATGGATATGAAATAGGACATGCATGTTTCCTCTTATGTTTTGAGGATCTATTATTCATGGTGTTTTCTATCTTATATTAATAGTATCGGCCTTACTAGCTTCTGTCTACTGCTATCAGTAGTTATATGTTGCTACAGTGATTACTTTTTTGCTTTGGGTCTGGGGGTTCCTTTTTTATTCTTATTAGTACATTTACTTTTATTAGTACATGGTGAGTCCAGTCATTGTGCGGGGTTGGTACAAGCACATAACACAGTATTTTGCATACATTTCCTCTCCCCTTCCCTTTTCCCCTCACTTGATTTTCCCCAATATTCATCTCTTGTAATATTTCTTTTTCCTCAGTGGGTTTGAAAAACTAGGTAACATATAAGTTTAATACCCAAGTTAAACCTAGCAGTCATTGGTACTTCAGATACCCAGCCAGATGGATGTTATTTGATAGGACTGGTCTTCTGAAGCAAGAACCCAAAATAAGACAGCAGCTTCTGCTTAAGGGACCTGGGTGGTGGCTGGTTCAGGTTTTCCAAAAGCTGTTGCTTTCCTGACTTCCTTGAGGACAAGATTTCCCTTTGAGAAAATTCCCTAGCCCAAGGACAGCTTGACGGATTCTAAAGGAAGGGAAGAAGTAAACAAAATTTCCTGAGACAAAATTGAATTTTCATTTTTTTCTTCTTAGTTGTTGAGATCATATAACCAAGGTCAAAAAGGGGGGAGAAATTCAACAGAAGTGGATTGTAAGAATAGGAAAAGAGAGCTCCCCAAAGCTGGTTCCCAGGAATTGAGCAAGATCACTGGGGAAAGGGGTAGCAATAAAGAACCCACAGTTCTGACAGGTACTGTCATTCCCCAAGCAATGATGCAATGATTAATTTAGTAACATGACCTCCTCTTATTCTCTGCATAAGGAAACATTACCACTCATAAGAGATAAAGTCTCAACCATCTTATTTTCACAATTCTTTTTTTTTTTTTTTTTTTGTACTGAGGATTGAACTCAGGGCCTTGTGCTTGCCAGGCAAGTGCTTATTCTACTGAGCTATCTTCCCGACCCCTATTTTCACAATTCTTAAGCAGCGTTGTCCTTTTCCTGCTTTCATTTGAAGGCACTGCAAGTGCCTGTGCTGCCTTTGCAGTGGAAACATCATGAAAGAGATCACAAGTTTTGACCAATTATAGGCTAAATTTCAGGGACTGTCAAGAAATTGGTCATTGAGTTTTTAAGCCTGGTATCATTTTATTTTACAAGGCAGGGTTTCAGCAACTCAGAAGGCCTGCGAAGTGTTCCTTAACCATAAATCTGTGACATAAATGGGTAAATTCTTATATTTACGAATCTGACATGTCATTTCCAAGTCTTCCTTTTCTCAATAAAGGAGACAGAGTCCAGATAGCCTAATTCTTATAACACTTTTCACATGTTCAAAGCCTGTAGTTCTGAAAAACAAAACAAAATAGAATAAAATTCAGCACTGGACAGCACTCCCCAAAGCAGTTTGGCTAGGGTGGAAAGTTTCCTTCCCCGCTGGGCCTGAAGCAGGTATTTATGTAAATTTTCTGAAACTAGGAACCAAAAAAAAAAAGCATTGTTGCCATTGAAGCAAGGATACAGAGGTCACTAAAACTAACGAAAATTACTAAAATATATATGATTGTAAGAATAACAACAACTTCTTTTCTTAAGGAAACAAACTGAAAAGTTGTTAAAATAGAAGAGTGACTTGAATTGATGTAATCACTTGCAGTGCAGTGAACACTTAAAATCTTAGTCTAAACTTGCGTCTTGAAGTACAAATACATACAGAAATATTTTCAATTTCCTTGGATATTTACAGTGTCCCAGTTCTACACTTATGTATGAATATCTTCACACTTTACCAAATATTACAAAGCACAACCTCTCAAGAATGTCCCCATTATAACACTCGTCATCTAAGGACTCAAGCGATTTCCCCCCAGTGAGGCACTTCAGGATATTTGTCATTTGGGCACGTGGTTGCTGCGATGAATATAAACCACTGCGATGCAGTTGCGCAAGTAAAGCATCTGTCAGTCCGCTTCTGTCATGGTGCACAGGTGGAGGAAACGTAATAGGCCGTGAGAAATTGAAATTGTTTTTATTATGCAGGTCCCATCGTGAGATTTTATTAATTAATTCAATGGTAAATCTGTCTTATCTTAAATTTTATCTAATAAATCTTATATTTACTTTTTAAAGATTTTAAATCTGTGAAATGCTTTTGTAAAACATGCTGTTAAAATGACTGTATTCAAACACATCAAGAAGGCATAAAATTAAAGTGCATTTATTAAGTTTGCTAACAATAGCAATACTATTTTTTTTTGCTAACAAGTCCATTATGGTGTCACTTACAAAATGAGACTAATTTAAGATAGTTTATCACATATTAAAAAGTTCATTTTAATTTCTGACTTATGGAGATAAGATTAATTCTCAAGTTTGATGTTTCACCTGGAGGTAGCAAGTGGAAAGACCCGGCACAGACCCCAGGCTTACAGGGGGAGTGTGGGCTGTTTTCTACGTCTCTGCTCCTCATCAAAACAAGCTGGTGACCTCAAAATTATGCTCAAATACTCTGAAATTTTGAGTTTTGTTTAAAATAAATTTAAAAGACCACCAAGAAGTGATAAATAGAAAATTATGTGTCACTTTTTCACAAGTGTGACTCTCTGACAACTATAAGAGATACAAATTTCTCTTTCTTTGGCTATATTTTCTCTACCAAATATTTGGAAATAGTTGAAATTTTTTATTGGATATCTTAGATCTCATTAAAGTACTTGATCAGGACCTCTTTTTAATTTTCTTCTTGTTCCCACATACTTTAAAAAAAAAAAGCACAATAGAAACCCTCAGTTGCTGTTAAGTACAATAAAATTATACCAATCTATTTCTCACCTTTAAAATTCCTTTTCCCCTAAAAGAATGACATGCAGAATGACCAACAAAATAGATGCGCTTCTTTAGATGTTAAATCATTTCTACTGAAGGAATTTCTTCGCAAGCATTTGTCAAACAGCTTTGTTCCATCCCTTCTCCCGTTTTAGCATTTGTACCATCCGATGCCATTATTTGTTAACTTGATAGAATGCTGCACACAGGCATATATGTGCTGAATGTGTAAATGAATATGTATTTGTCATCTTTAATGTATTTGAATTTGGCTGATGCGCCCATAAAAAAGCCTCCAGCATATTTGCATAATTAAGCATAATATTATGATAAACCATTTCAAGGGGAAACGTTGGTCTTACAATCACAATATGTTTATTTTTTAACCTTGTATGTTCAGAATACATCTGTGAAAGACCTGGAGGTATGAAAGGGTAGCTTTCCTCCGTGAAGAAAGGTGAAGTGCTATTTTAATTAATCTCATAGATGCCAAAAAGTAACTATATGACACAAATATTAAATATGACTCATACAATTTCAGGGGCAGGATTGCCTATTCTGTCCAACTTTCACATAAGAACTCTAGGAAGTGGTGTCGATTGGAACCGAAGCGTGTGATGGCTCATATATCGGGGTGCACGTGGGGGGTGAATGAAAGTGTCTACATTTTGCACATCGGTTCTGAAAAATAGCCTTCTGTGTGTATATTTGAATTGTTTCTTTTCCAGTGAATATTTTAGTACGAGGTAAGTGATGGCTGATTAGCAAGTGAATCCTTGGAAAACATTTTAAATTTTATTATGGATTTTTCAGAAATAAACTTCGAAGTGTGTAAGTTCTGAGAACCATACTACAGTTTTGAATTAACAAAATAGAAATAAAAGCATATCAAATGCTTATTATTTTGGTAGTGGGGAAAAAAAAGTCATGAACCGAATAGAAAATAATTTAACTTATAAAGAAATGTATGCCTTAGTTTCTTGCCCAAGGCTCTGAGGTCAGTACTGTAGTTACTAGTGCCATCGTGTGGCTGATGCTGGCATCGACAAAGTATTTCCTAAAACGTGGTTAAATCACTGTCGGCAAAATAAAGACCTTTAAATAGATGTTGCCTGAATTAAGTTTTAAACGAAGAATTTTCCCTGTGCTATGACTAATTATTTGTCCCTCAGATTCTACTTCCTTTAAACTATGGTGTGTAGATATGTGAGAGCTCAGAATACTACGTGGCAGAAAGCACTCTCTCTAGAGCAGAATATTTTACTACAGCGCTTGCTTCTTTCCATTTTATTTTTTTCTAGTTGGTTAATTCTTTTACTAGTACATGTTTGAAATATACAATAAACTCATTGATCCTAAGAATTGATACAGAGCAGATGGCACGTTGCTTCTTTTCGATTATAAAAGCCTGGTAAAATTTAATTATTCGAGTTTGGGAGGTACTGTTTTCTTCAAATGAAGTTACAATTCTCTATTAACTGACCCACAGTTTTACTTGAAAATGTTACCACTGTTAAAATCATTTTAAAAGTTAAGTCTGTATCTCTCATTTTGCTTAAATTAGTTGTTGTTGTTGTTGTTGTTGTTGTTGTTGTTTTGCTTTTGTTTAGTTTGTTGTCCTGGGGTCGGAGCCCAGCACTGCATGCTAAGCAAGCACCATAGCATTGAGCCATAGCTCTACTTTCCTTTATCAATGATATTATAGGAAAATATTATTATGCCAGAGGGTACAAAATACCCAAAGTTAAGAAGTATTTTGTCAAAATTCCTCTTGATTCTTAATAGAAAAAATATAAATTTATTTCAAAAACTATCACCTTAATTTCTCAAAGGAAAGTTCTGAGATATTTTGTTGTTGTTGTTGTTGTTGTTGTTGTTGTTGTTGTTGTTGTTATACTAGGCATCAACCCCAAGGGTGCCCCATCACAGAGTGATAAATCCCAGCCCTTCTGATTTTTCATTTTGAGACAAGGTCTTGCCAAGTTGCCTAAGCTGACCCTCATGCCCCAGCTTTCTGAATACCTGCACTGGGCAGCACTGGTGTTTACTAAGGTGACTTTCACCCCTATAGTGTCATGCTCCTGTGGTTGATACAGTAGGAGAAAGAAGACATCAGTATAGCCCTGTCTTGCTGGAGCAAAGGCAAGTGTGCCAGGCAGGCTTTCCCACATGGGTGTAGCAAGCGCTTGCTGAGCCTTCTTCCTCACTGAAACAGAGGGGCAGATCCTCTGGTGCTCATTACCGAGGGGTGCCCATCTGTGCACCTCTCGCTGCTGTCTGCTGCTCCTGTCTGGATTCCACCTTACATTATATTGCATAATACAGAGCCCTCTAGGGACTTTCCTTTCCCTATCTGGGAAGGAATTCTAAACTCTAACGTATCAGCACCTGAGATATCAATTTGTGACTTTGGCTGGGGTTTAGTGAAAGCCAGTTCCCCAGAGAAGCTCCTATTGTACCTTGCGATGCTAAATGAAAAAGCTCTCTTTCTCTTACTGTTTTTTTTTTCTCTCTCTCTCTCTCTCTCTTTAAAATTCAATCTGCTAAATTCAATGGGATGGGAAAGCATAGATAACACTTGTATAGGCAAATGTCACCGGTCTTAAAGGCAAATGGAAATGGTAGGTACTAGTGTTGATGAAAATGTTATAGTTAGTTATGTCTCAATATCAAAGTCACAGGAAACACAGTCTTTTTCAGACTATGAGCATATCCCAAAGAAAGCACAGGGATGAACTCCTTTTCCTGGGCTGAGACCACAGGGAATCTGGGAATGAGCCTCTACCGCCGAGTGGCTATTTTTGGAGAGAGCCAAGACCTGCAGTTGCCTGTCATCGAGAAAGATGCTGCACTGTGATAGCCAGCTATTGAACTGGTGGCATTGGCAATTGATGAGGCGATGGTATCAGCCTTTAAGTGCAGGTCACAGGAGGGAAAAAAGGGTGCTCTTCAGGGTAACAAGATACAACCAGCAACATCACACTGCCCTTGCCCAGAACTAAATTAAACCCAGTAAGGAAAAACCCCTTGGAATATTTTTCCCTCCTACACTTGGGGCCAGTCTTGGGACTAATTAGCTAAATTCAGCTGAAATCCCCTTTTTCCTCAGTAGGTTTTACTTAATTACTTCATGTGTTTCCTCATCCAGGTGTAACATGACAATGTAAGTTAAAACGAGTCCCAAAGCTACTTCATGAAATATATTCCCAAGTTTCCCTCATGCGCACAGCACAGAGGATCAGAATGTGAGGAAATTTCTCATCAAGTAGCTGCTCAAAAATTAGCAAATTGCAGCTGAGCTTGAGAGGGTAACTTTCACCCTTCTGAAACTTTTAATTGTAGACCATAAAGGTCTCATATATTTTTATTAAATTATCTTGGTCAAGCGCTCCAGTTTGGCAACTTACAAGATATGTAACTTGCTGCAAAAGTATAAATTTTCCATACATGTTTCAGTTGTTAAAAAGACCAGCAAAGTTTGACACATTCTTTTTCCCCATCTTAACTCTATTGGTCTCTACTTTTTAAACAAATTATGACATGGTGGCACAGAGCATGATTGTCACTGCTAAGGCGGGTTATGTCAGACATGGACGAGGGGTCCAGCAGCCCCTTGTGTTGGTCACGCATGCAAGCGGGCCTGCCCGTTCGTGTTGGCGCTGCTGTATGGATGACCTCATTGCTAGGATTCGCTCACTAGAAATCCAGCCAGTACACCTCCCTTACTGAGTTGGCTGTGAGAAAGTCCAACCAACAGCTGAACTTCTGTTGTCAGAAAAACTGGGCCTAAGGATGGCCACAAACAGGGTTCATGTTCATTGGGGATGCACTCTTTGGCTGTGACACTGGCAACATGAAATTGAATTCGGTTGTCTCTGGCTTCCTAGTGATTTACACTACTTCAAAAATTCCCATGGACAAAGCACTTGGCTAAAAACCTCCGAGTTACAGTCTGATTTTCCGATTCCTTTGGGTTGCTTTTCAGAGCAAGCGCCAACTGCCAGATTGTTTCCATAGATTTAAAGAACTTCACTCAAGCAAGGTCGTGAGGAGGGAGGTGAGTGAGGAAGGCACGGGGATTTCTGTCCTCAGGTGCCCTCGAAGCACGTTCTGAAACCTCTGTGGCGCACATTGAAAGAAAGAGCAACTGCGTCTCTGGAGACTCTGCTGGCTGGACAGGGTATCAAAGCTGTGAGGGGAAATAAGGTCTGTGGTCAGGATAGGGTTTCAGTAAAGCTAGAGGCACCCTCTCAGAGAGTGTGGGAGGCCAGGCCATTATCTGAGCAGTGTTTTAAAGCAACAGAGGAGACATTATGATGCCTGCACCTCCCCAGGAGGATGAAGGCGATGTCGGTTCCAGGTTTCCACAGCTTTGATTGCTCGCTCACCATTATTGCTCTCTTGATCGCCCGGCAGACTCATTAGGAAACCCTCACCCCCTCCAAAATGGAGCAGAGACAGCTCTGACTCATCTGTGTGCCTCCCTGCTATCCAATCAGCAAACAAGGAATTAGTTGCCAGATCCTCTGTAAACATAGTACCAGCCAATCAATAAAGTGTCATCTTAATTAGAGGGTAAGTTTATGAGACAAAAGCGATCCATACCAGTATTCTGATGTGTTGTATCATTGTAGTACTTCATAATGCTTTCTTTCAATGTTTGTCTTCAGATTATCTTCTTTTAGCCCATAGAGAGTTTTCTTTAATACCACTATCTTCATTTAAGTGATTGCATGGAGATGTGGCACTAGAGAACTCCAAAACAGGAACAAAGGAAAGCGTGGAGTCTGATAAGAATATTTCGACCTGTATGTCTCTGACAATCCAGCATTCCCCATGTTAGAGTGCAACCCAGCGTATTTAAGCCCAGTAGGTCTGACAGAAATGAAACTGGGGAAAAACATCTGCCGCACTGCATCTCCTGTGACTGATGGGTATATCAGTTACATATATAGACTCAGAACTTGGAAACACCACAGGAAAGCCTGGAGCTAGCCACCCAGCTGAGATGGTGGGCCATCGATGATACGATTTTGACATTGATGAGAAAGAAGAAATCTTGAAATTCTAGTGATTTCTGGAATCATAAAAAAGAGAAGGGACAGAGAGGAATACCTAGGTAGGAGCACCATTAACAGGAAGGGTCTCCTCCATGTCATCTGGGCTGATCATACTGGTCTTACATAAGTCTGGAGCTTGGTACTGGCCAAAGGCAAAGAAGTGTTTGCTCAGGAGGAACATAGGTAGACAAACCAATTGGAAAGTCACTCTCAGGGTGGTGCTGTCCATTGAAAAGCTGACTAAACCATGTCCAAGATGTGTAAAGATGACTCAGTTGTCCGTACTGCCCCCGTAGGCTCTGTGTGCCTTTCTGAATGATGAGTAAACCACAGTTGTTGTGCCTCCATCCAAAACAATCACCTTGTTTATTCTCAATGATCACCCTGTACACAGGCATAATCCTCTTGCTTCACAAATGAGGAGATGGAGTCTCAGCCTCGGGGATGACTTGAGAGTTGCACAGGGAAAATGTCCACGCAGCAGGCAGACTAGGACCAAAGGGGAGCACTAGGCCCAAAGAGACCAAAGGGAGCCATTCAGACTTTCCCTTCTCCTTCAGACTGTTTTGTTGCTGCAGCTGAGTGATGCCACTCTCTTCACCAGAGAAACTGAAAAACAACCTCTCCAGGAATTTACCAAATTGTACAGTAAATGAGGAAGCCAGAAGGATTTGAATCTGTGTGCTTAACAGCCAAGCCTGTGATTTTTATGGATTGCCTGAGCTTTTGCTAGCAATACAGGTTGTGCTGCCCTCACCTCAGAATCTGAAATCTGAAATGTGTGAAAATCTAATGCTTTATGAATGCCATCATGATGTCGCTAGTGGAAAATGCCACACTGACCTCATGAGATGCGTCACAGTCAGAATGCAGGCACACTAAAAATGCTGCATAAAATTACCTTCTGGCGAGGCCCACAACCTATATGTGAAACAGACGAAGTTTGTGTTCGAACTCGGGGGCCCCATGCACAGTACATCTTATCATATTGATGCAAATATTCCAAAATTCAAAGAATTTGAAATTCAAAACATTTCTGAGTCCCAGGAATTTTCAGACAAGGGATATTCAATGTGTAGCAACTTTTATTTACTATTATAACCTCTAAAACAATGGCACCCGCCTGGACATTCAAGGGGCGTTCATTCCTGGGCTATGAATAGGCTTTTTCAAAAGGGCCAATTATGGAAGCCTTGATTGCCACAATGCATGACACGGCTGGCAGAAAGCAGTGGCAGTTTCCTTTGCATAAGTTAGAAGTTTACCTCTTAAAATCTTGTATAAATTAAATATCAGAAAGGGGCAGCTTTGCTAGAGGACTGGAAGGAATATTATACTCCACAGAAGGAAGGACAAATCCACTACAAAATTTTATGAGGATCAAATAAGTTAATGAATGTGAAGCTACTTTGTAAATCAAAAAGCCCTTTGAAATATAACCTACAGTGGTTGTTATTGTCACACGAGATTTTTCTGTCTCCATTCTTAATAAAATAATGATCTTCCTCAAGGCCCCTAAGAGCCCAACCAAAAGGGTGTGTTTCCAGAGTAACGAAATGTAAAGGTAATTGAGGATGTTCAATAAATATTAAACAGCCTCGCTATTTGTGGGAGGCTTCAAGTACATGATTAAGTTGCAGGTGATAGTAAAGAAAGCCAGCATGATCTTTAATTATGAACTACTTGTTAGATTTGATTCCAGTAAAATGCAATTACCTTGGGGCTTCTGGCTGTAATTTGCAAGAGGTGATGTTCTCAACATGAAACGTTTTGCGGACACACGTTAGGCTCCATTGTTTGGGACCATCTCCGTGGGTCCTGGCTCCTGTCTGGAGCAGCTAATCACCATTAACTTGGCGAGCTTTGCAGGAATCCCCAGTTGTGCGCCTGCCATTCTGTGGCCTGCCTTGAAGTATCTAAACATCACAGAAGTGTGGATGAGGGCAACCGTAGCAGACCACAGTATTAGCTGGGCTCAGGGAGAAAGGGACTTAAAGGGAATTCAAGATTTCAGAGTGGACAAAAGAGAGCTCAGTAGGAGGGAGAAACTGAAATTGTCCTTGTCCGTGTTGCCATGATTATAATGCAAACATTTTTTTTTTTTTTAATGAGCAAGGAAACCTCTGGATTTCATTTGGGAAAGTTATGCTTCCGTCTGTGTAGCTTTATTTTAAATTGAAAATTTTTAATCAGTGTGTAGTTTTTTAACCTTCCCATGGAAGCAATTGGTGAGCTAAGAGAATGTCATTTTGAAAGCCTTTTTTAGTTGCATGCTGGGAGGGTTCCAAAAGCCTTTTGTTAAGAACATTGTTGTGCAATAATAATAGCTAACGCTTAACTAGTGTGTCCTATGTGCCACGCTAGCAAGGGCTGAATCATACATGTTGGCTCAATTCTCACAATGAAGCCATAGGGAAATTGAGGTGCCATGCTTTTTAGTTTCTCTGTGATCACATATGAGCTTGTACTATGAAGAGGCAGCTTTTGTGTCAAGGTAATCTGGAGCCAGAATCATTGCTCTTCCGTACCTCACCCCTCTACCTCCAAGGCTAGTGGTGTAAGGGTTTCAGGCATATGCAGGTTGTGAGAAATGCCATGCATACGTGTGTCTACACAGTCCACCTAAAAGCAATGTTAATGATGAAAATATTTACCCAATAAGAACTTTACTGTGTATCTTCCCATGCACGAATCAATTGAGTTTTGCTTCTTTCTTTCTTTCTGTGTTCTTTGGTTTCTTTCTGTACGATTAGATCTACAAATTGGATTTAGTTTCTTCACTAATATCAAAATGGTTCTGTAGTGGAGTTCCTTTTAAAAGTGAACCTGGTATCTTTTCTTTATCTCTTAAATTATTACTACCTTAAATTATAGTCAAGAGCTTACATGTCAGATGGTCATTAGTCTACTTTTAGAAATCTACTGGGTTTCATTTGCTTTACCTCACTCTAAATTTGTTCTGAATAGCAGTATCAATCATCAAAGATGTGATGTTTCAATGACTAATATTAAGCCATAGGAAAAGCCATGTGTCCATTGCTGTTAAGAGAAATTCTGTACTGCAGGTATTCAGTTGTGAGGAAATTTGTCACATGGTGTTCAAAACCAAGAGTAAAATGCTTCTTCAGATCAAGTTCTTGGAAGGGGAATCGGATCTGGGTATAAAGTTAAGTCAGGCAGAAACACAGAAACCAAATAATACTGGGTTTGACCCAGCCCTCCTACTTCACAATCATGTAGCTTTCAGATCCTTGTCCAGTCCTGTCCAATGGAGCTAACGACACTGAAGATATGCTGTGAGAACTGAGTGAAAATCTGAATAAAGGGCCAGGTGATTAATTAATTGTAATATCGGAAAGTAACTCTTTCTGTTCTTTCTGTTAATGTTAGTACTTTAAGCAAAAAGGACAATATAACCATCATGAAGGATGCTCTCTGGCTCCTCAGGCTTCAACTCAAAATATTTTGAATAATAGTATTTAAACCCCTAAATACTATCTGGCCCAGACAGACAAGATAGTAATCCCTACCCACCCTCCCACTATACAGATGAGCAAGTTAAGGGCCCAAAGAAAGAGGCTTGCTTATGTTTATATACCCAGCAAGGGATAAAGATAAAATGGGAACTAAACACTCTGCTTCCTCAGACAGCTTTTCTCCTATTTAAATCTTAGGCCAGTAGAGGTCAGCCTAGAGCAGTCTTCTTTCTAAACAGTCTTGTTTCCAGTCACCTCCAAGAGCCTAAGATAAAATAGAGGTTCTAGGAAGGTAAAGAAGTACAGGGTGTTCTTGGTCAACGTGGTTCATGTGAGAAAGAAAGCAATAATCATTTATAAACAGCCTGATGAAAATTGAGATCAGACTTTTTTTTGGAGAACATGTTTTCATCACACTAATTCAGTAAAGCATATTTAAGTCCCCAGCATGAAAGATCCTGGGAATCTTGTTATGACAACCAGGAGATGTAAGTATTTTACCACAGGAATTCTTAAAATATGTCTTAAAATGATATACAAAAAAATTTTATTCTTAATTTTAAAAGTTTACAACAATTAGTGGATTCCTTCAAGTAGAGCATGAATACCATATTCCATAAACTTGGTTAAGATGGAACCAGGCCTTAGTCTTCTCTACACTACTTTCATGTAAAGTTTTTCTGCTTATATCATCACTGGGATTCTACTGTTCCTGCTGAGGCTGCCTAGCTCACTAGTGTGAGTTCTGATTGTCTACCAGGTCCTCTGCTTGCTGATGTGTTTCAGCACATCCCTGCCCTCTCCCTTCTTCCTGTCCTGCCTGCTTCAAATAACCAGTCAGCAGTTACTTCCATGTGAAGAAAGAAAGCTCACTGATGCTGATTTTATTTTATTTTATTTTTTATTTTGGTGGTACCGGGGATTGAACTCAGGACCTTGCACTTGCCAGGCAGGTGCTTATTCTACTGACCAATCTCCCCAGCCCTGACTTTGATTTTAAGTATAGCACCAGATGGGTAAACCTACCCCAAAATATGTATTGAATTTGTCAGATGCACTTGAATATTTATAGCTGACCATCAATTCCTAACTTTTTATGATTTTCTAATGTCTACTCCATTATTATTTTTTGTTTTTGGCAGAACCAGGGATTTGAATTCAGGCCCTTGCACTTGCCAGGGAAGCGCTTATCCTACTGAGCCATCTCCCTGGCCTGTCTACTTCATTATTTCCTTATCCAGATAAATACATAGTTATAGGGGCCAGAGAGATGGCTCAGAGGAATAAGTGCTTCCCTGGCAAGCACAAGGGCCTGAGTTCAATCCCCGGTTCCACCAAAAAAAAAAAAAAAAAAAAAAAAAAAAAAAAAAACACATAGTTGCAAGTCATAGATAGTTTATTTAGTCCATAATGTTTTAGTCTTTCAGGAGGATATGATAGTGCTTTTATTTTTCATTAACTATTCTTTTAGTTGCACAAACTTACTGGATGCCACATAATAATTCAATACATCTAATGAATGAATCAGTGTAATTAACATTTCCACTTCATTAAACAATTAATTTTTTATTAAATATTTTAGTCTTTAAAAAAGAATTCCCATTTTATAGGTCACTTAGCAAGTCAAAAATATAAGCATTGACTTAAAAGTAGATAGAAGAGGGCCAGCCAGATAGCTCAGCAGACTGAAGGGCCTGCTTAGGCAGACGCAGGGGCCAGGGGCTTGATCCCCAGCCTGCTGTGCCAGCCCATCCCCAGGGCTCACTGAGACAGCGAATGAGACTGGGTGTGGTCATGCCTGTAATCCCAGTGCTTGGGAGGCTGAAAACAGGAGGATCACTATCACTACGAGTCCGATCTGTGTAGCGAGATCCTGTAGACTCTGTACTAAATATGTAAAAAAAAAAAAAAAAAAAGTAGATAGATATTAAATTCTTGGAAAACAATAGCAAATGTGTTATTTTAGCTACTTGTGTCATGATGTTTAACACATTGCGGACTGTGTTTTCACTTTTAACTTTTTCCTTTCTTTTATTTTTCTCTTCTATTTGCTGGCAGCATCTTTAGACATAGTAAATAGGCTAAGTGCCCAAAGCCTTCACCTGCCCTGAGTGCCAGGGACCAAAATGAATCCTGATCTGTGGCTCACTCCTTTTCTCCCGGGCTGTTGTTTTTTCTTTGCTTTACTTTACTTCTCTTTGCTCTGCTCTGTTTTATGGCACCCAGGGCCTTTCACTGAGCTATATCCCCAATCTTTTTTTATTTTATATTTTCAGACAAGATCTCACTAAGCCATTAAATTGCCCAATCTAGGCTCTACTTAGAGATCCTACTGCCACAGCCTCCTAGAATACTGAGACTACAAGCATGAACCACCACACTCAAGATTCTTGTGGTTTTATTAAAAGCTGTAACATTCAGTGCACATGAGTTGGGTTGACACAAGTATAAAATACTGACGTAAGCAATGCTTCTGGATAAGAAGCCTTATTTGCTAAAATATGGAAACTGCAAGGCTGAAATTGAGGAGTATTTTCATTGACTTTCTTTCTATAATGTCACACTGCTCGCAATTGCAAGGAGTAATCCATAAATCCTGAACTTCAAGAAATTGAAAATACTGGGTTTGATTTTCATTCATAACAGTCAACCTTGGCTGTCTTCCATGAAGGGGCAAAGTTTCCTTTGCAAAACTTTATTTGGCCACAGCACATTGAGGCTAAGAGATTAGAATAGCTTTAGCAGCTCTATGAATCCACTTTCTATGACTGTAGTAAAATACCTGAGATAATTAACTTATAAAGAGAGATTATTTTTGGCTCACAGTTTTAGAGATTTTCAAACCAAGGTAAGGCTGACCCACTGCTCTGCATCTCTGATAGAGATGCTAATGACGGGGGGAGGGTTGTGTGGGGCCTACTCTGCTCATCTTATGGCCAGGAAGCAGAATAGAAAAGAGGAAGAGACCAGAGGCCCACTGTGTCCTCACAGGAACACAGGGACTCCAGCATCTCTCACAGGGCCATACCTCCCAGATGTTTCACAGCTTCCCAGGAGTGCCACATAGAAGACCAAACATGCAAAACTATAGGCCTCTGGAGGACATTCAAGGTCCACACTGCAGCAAAAGCTTTTCCTTTAGGAGTAAAATTTATAAACAGCACAATGCAGTATATCTGAGCAAGACTTTCACTGGAAGGCGTCATCGACCAGTTTAAGATGATCCTCCCTGTGACATACAATGTCCAAAATAGGCATGAAATACAGTGGGATGTTTTCTTCTGGTAATTTCTAAGCTTATTGTTACCTCTTGCCAAGATTAGCATGACTATTCAAGAACAGACATTGTTCCAGTTGCTCTTCCTTTAACTGGGATCTGATGACATATTTCCAAAAATTATTGTCCAGCAAAAACAGTGCAAAACCAGAAAATGTCACTTCTTACGTCTTTTCTGTCACCACAATTCCCCTCAGAGAATTTTATTATGATTTTTAAGTAATACATTATTTTTCTGAACAGAAGGAAAGCCCAACAACATGTACTCGTCGAGAACAGAAGAGGTTGACAGCACAAAAAAATAAAAAATTTAAATTTAAATTTAAAAAAAGATACAAAGGAAAGATCATTTTGTATTTATATATACAAAATAGTTAGGATAAATTTACACCTACCTTCGCTTAACTCAATGAGAAGAAAGAGGTGTACTAACAGTGTTTGGATAGAATATCCTGTCTGCTTCTTGTACTATGGATAACCACTAAGAAGATAACAATGTACAGTGTATTGACTATCAAAACTGTCCTATTAATCAGCTGTGAAACTGTCTCATTCATATTTATTTCTCAATAAAAAAATAAAAATAAAAAAATTCAATCACCTCTCAAAAGCCCTACCTAGAGCACATGGGGCTATACAGATTTGGACCATGGACCACTGAAATCTGTAGCTAGTTCTATATTCTTTCTTCTACAATTGGAATACAACTTGTACAACCTTCTTACTTTTTGTAAGTGGGTCAAATAACTTTATAAAGACTTTTCAAAAAGAAATCACTCGATATTTGTAAAGATAAATATTCTTGTAATATTTTTATCATCATAAAAAATTCAGGCACCTTTAGGCTAGAAAAGGTACCTATTTTAATCTAAAAAAAAGGAAGAAAAGAAAAGAACAGAAGAGGCAGCTAGGTCTATCTTCTTCAAGGTGTCAATCCCAAACAGTTCACAGAAATCATCCCAGTGTAATAAGAACCCATCTGCCAGTGATTTCTAATGTTATACTCTTAGCTAGAAGAAATAATTGAAATAAATCATGCCTTGATTACTTTCTGTATAATTGAATTCCTATATCAACAAAAATATCAGGAAGAAAAATTTCTCTAAGAAGTCTACAAATGAGTAATGGAAACTCATAGCTCTTTTAAAACCAAATCATCCATTGACTCCCCAAATAGAAAGGAAAATTTGCTACATCAGGCTGTAGGAGTGACCTAGGAGTTTATATGGGGAGGCCAAGGGACTCCCTCAGTGCCCATTCTGAGTCCTCAATCACCTGGTAACTCAGAAAAATGCCACCTTTCATAACTTCTGTGTCCCTAACTTAAAGTAAAGATGTATTCACTAACTTCTCTCATCTCTCATTGAAAAATCCTCACCAATATCTTCTTCTGTTTTGTTACTTTGTTTGGTTTTTTTTTTGTTTGTTTGGTTTTTGTACCAGGAATTGAACTCAGGACTTAGTGCTTGCCAGGCAGGCGCTTGTGCCACTGAGCTATCTCCCTAGACCATCCAATATCTTCTTAAAGATCCTAGGCATCATAGGAAAGGCTCCATGCAACTGCAGGCACCAAAGATGCATCTAAGACAAAAAAGGATAGTAGTGAAGAGGTGGTGGTATGAAACAGTACCCACCAAATCTACTCTTTCTTGAGCTGCAAACAAATATTCTCTATGCTCTCCTCTCTTAATCAGCTGACTAATAAACTAAGATCAGTTTCAGGAGGGAGATGGAGAAGAGATCATTTACTAAGGAAACCAGGTTTGTTTTGCTTGTCATATTTTATGCCAGGAGCTTAAGACCAAAGGAAGGCTTCCATTAGGAAAAGGGTTTTGCCAGAAATGAATTGGTTATCTTCACGGGCTCACTGAAATGACAGGAACTATCTCCAGATGCTTCAGAGGGGAAAGTTAGCAGACATCAAGCCAAAATGCAAAGAAGCAAGACAGCTTAGCCATAAAAGATAATCCTAAATCTCCTCTTCCAATATCCCTGGTTTCCCTATTAAGTGTCAAGGAATCTGTATCTACATTTCCCAGACTCTCGTCTCATAAACCTGCAATGAAATCCTTCTACAAAGGATGAGTCCTTCCCAAGAGTCAATTGTGATTGGCTATTGAACTCAGGGCTACTATCAGGCATTAGACATGAGAAATTCTCCTGTTGGAATAATTATGTATTCTATGTCTTTATTTCTATAGAGTCTTAGAAGCACAAAGGCACCTGCTCTGCACTTTCTACATGCATAGATTATTATTTTACATTTTGAAAAAAAATAGCATTGTTATTTTAGTTCTTAAAAACTATACTCATGAAGTGAAATAAAGAATTCAATCAAAGAAAAATCTGATTCCATTTGTGGTGACAATATAAATATTCCATCATCTATTTGGTACCCATTCATAATTCTCCTTGAACTTAGCTTCATTGATAAAATATTGCAGTTTATCAGAAGGAATAACATCTCAAATAGCATTATGCTTTAAGTGGGATAGGAAAAGTATGCAACTAAGCAAGTTATAACAATACTTAGGAGATCACATCAATAAGACCCCATTTAGGGGCCAGGGAGATGGCTCAGTGGAATAAATGCTTACCTGGCAAGTGCAAGGGCCTGAGTTCAATCCCTGGTTCCGCCAAAAAAATAAAAAAATAAATAAGACCCCAGTTTAGGTTACAATGATGAGCCAGTTAACCATTCTTGGGTAATTTACTTCTTGCTTGATCCTTATACCAATTTTTAGCCAACCTCTGGTATGGACACAAAGTTATACCCAAGGGAGTTGATCAAATGATTAGAAGTTTTCACATGCTTTAGGAAAATGATGTATAGCCCTTATCCTAGGGATGGCAGATAAGGCATGCCAGCATCCCTGAAAAACTTGAGCCAATTATCACATTAAGAAAGTCCTAAGAATGTTACAAATTAACTGGCTGCCTGTCAAGTAAATCCCAAGATATTGTTTGGTCTCTGCAGTGTTTTAAACCCTAGTTCACTATTTACCAACATTAAAAAATTGGAAAATATCACTCAAAACATTAGGGTTGTTTTTGCTTAGCAACAATCCGGCTAGATCTCAGCAGCCCTGCTCCTCTAGGCCGAGCATGTGCCACTGGTTTGCCTCAGTCCCTACCACACCCCACTGTTTACTAAGCTTGTCTCCCTGCAACCATATACCAGGCCCACCTCGTAGCCTATATGTGGTGCTCCCTGACACAGACGTCAGTTGTGGGACCTGAATTCTTTGTAGAAGAAGAGAAAATCCACAAATTTGGTAGGTGTCAAAACTTTTTCTGAATAAATGATGGAAAAGGAAAGGGCACTACATGTTCAAGAGAAAACATACACAAATGACGAGGTGGAGAATGTATAATCACTCCCTCTACCCACTTTCTCTCCCTAAAAGTTCCCCAAGCCTAGCTCTTCTAAGATTGCCACAAACCCACTTTCCTATCTAGGGATTACTGATGTGTTTCTCCTACAAACTTATAATTGCCTCAATAGATAGTTAGGAAGTGCTTCATAGATAGTACTTCCATGTACCCATTCCGGCAATTCCCATGGCTAAACAAGCCTGTGCACCTTCCCTGAGCTTTCAATCCACTTCTAGCACACAGCCATGGGTATTCTCCTGCCTGTCCCTTTATGACATTGTTTGTTTCCAAGTCTGCTTTGTTTGAGTTATTAATTCCACAGGTAATTGTTTATTGACTGAATAATTGTTTTCCCAAGTGAGTATTTTCAATAAAATAGACATCTAAAAGGTGATGATCAATCAGGACATTAGAAGAGCAATTCAGACCATCACCACGACCACCACCACTGGACTTTCTTTAAACCACAGGGCAGAGCATGCACACAGCTCAGGTCGAGCCCTGAAGGGGTAAATACTCTGCAGCACTAACTCCCAACACTTGGCATCCTGGAGGCTCCCTTAGCTGAATCCAAATGCATTCAGTGTCAACTTGGGTAGGCGCTCTCCAAGTTAAGCTCTACGCTGCCTAAGGCAGAATTCTGCATTTGCCCAGCTAGAAAATAAACTTACCAGGAAATGGCCCAAGTACTTTGATGGCATAACTCAAATTTACCCAACTGTCTTTGTGTAGAGCTGACAAATGTGCAACTTTTCTGCAAGACAACACTGGGGAGGGCTTGGGTTGCACAGTTCCTCTATGTGCCACTGGGGATGGCCAACCTGGAGCTTTGGGCTGCACGGGGTGAAGATTTAAGAACATTAGCATCACCACGTGGACTGCTACTGATGGGCTTAGTGCCGTTAGTCATGCAGAATTTTTTTCATACTCTGTGCAAACTTAGCAATTAAGTGGATTAGTGGGTTTTATATAAAATGCTGCTGTTTCCTTCCAGCAGCTCTTCTAGATAATATTCTGGAGTGTGGAGTTCAAGGATATATGCTACATATCCTTGCAACCATGACCTCTCTATGCCTCGGTTTCCTTGTGCAAAACAGGTATTGCAATAATATAACCACATGTGGGCTGGTTGTGATGATTGCATGAAATAATATATGGAACAGACTTACAATGACAGAAAGCACTTACCTGCATGTTAGTTCTCATAATCCTCCAGAAAGCATGGTGTGCTTGGCTCCGAAGAGCAGTCTAGGGCTTTCCTAGAGCCACGAGCTGCATTAGAAAGGATTTCTATTGATTCTCTGAGGTGGGAGTCTAGTGTTCTTCACATCAGTTCAATATCACAGAGGACAGCGCCATTAAGAATGCGCTTGGCCAGACTTCCGCTTGGTGCGTGTAATGTCATTGTTCACTCACAGTGGCGACGCGTGGTCTGCAACCACTTTGGTTCCCTGTTAGTGACTGCTGTCACAGAGCCTTAGGCTAATGGAGCTCTGGGCAGCAGGGAGGCTGAGCGGTAACTGGGTCTGCCTTCAGAGAGGATCACAGGGTATGTTAACAAAAAGGTTCTGACACTGGGCCTGGCTATCAATGAGCGGGAAAATGGGCTCATGCTGTGGAATGGGCTAAAAATGTTGAGACACTGGTGGTTCTGGTGACCTGAGTCTCCATCCCCTTCTCAATCTCAATGGTACAACCAGAGATGCCCAGGGTAACAGCAGAGCTCTCAGGCCTGCCTGAGACTTGATAATATTACCTTCTATCGGCAAATGCAACTATATTTTTTAAATTCAGGTGCTTTACTGAATGCATTGGTAGCATTTATCACTGTAAGACCTCCGAGTCAATAGATTTTGAAAGTATAATTTGATGGAGGCCTGAAGATGTACCCACACTAAAGCAGTTCCTTTTATTCAAAAATTTAGAAGCCATTCTCCCTAGCGTGAAGTGGTGAAGAGAACACAGCTGACAGGCACAGTTACCTTTTGCCTATTCTACCGTTAGACTATAAAGAAAAGCCTTACTCATACTAGGTCATCAACTAACCCTTTCTTTCTCTCTTATAAAAAGCTGTGTACATGTCTGGTGCATAGTAACATTCAATTCTCACCTTTATATGCTCATGAGCATTTTGAATATTTAAAAATAATCTACACAACACTCTTTTTCACAAAGGATATTAAAGCATAAGCTACCCATAAATTTACCCAAGTGTTAATGGTCCACAGATGCCAATGGTATATGAGATCTAAAGCTAACATAACTTACATGCAGAGAAATGCATTTCATTTATTTACATTCATTTTATTGTTTCAGGCAAAATTAAACTGTATGTGAATCAGTGTGTGTGTGTGTGTGTGTGTGTGTGTGTGTGTGTGTGTATGCACGCTTATGTGTTCTCAGAGTATTTTACTTCTGAAATCTTTATTCCTGCCCTTATGTTATAACCCGCCACACTGGCAAAGCTACAGTATGTTCCCTGAATCTAGCAAAGGTTATTTGTGTCTTGTCACCTACTTGAACTCAGAGTAGAGAAGGGAATATAAGAACAATAGCAATAATGTGGGATAGTATCTCAGAGGAGATTGGTGACATAAAACAAAACTTTTAACTTGTTTTTAATCCTTGGATGAGCAGCAGTGCCCTATCCTGTCTGTGTCACTTCCGATGCAGCTATTTCTTTAGCAAAGCTCCCTTCTGCAAGCTGGACCTGGTATCCAGCGAGCACCTCCACCCCATCTATCCACACTCTTGGCACAGCCATTGGCTCCCACTGCCCGGAAGAGCAGATTAACTTTGAATTTCAACTTTGCCCAATAATGAAATGAACAACTGGTTGTAAACTCTAATTGATATGGAAAAATGATAGAAATAGATATAAACTAATAAAGATCAGACAACAGGATGAGTTCAGACTCATGGACACATACTTGGTCTGGACTATGACTCAATGGCTTCAAGATTTAGGTTTTCACTGGTCACATCTATATTCCCAGGAGATCCTGTTCGTATCCTCTCTTCCCTGACTGCCTCTCAATAAAATGATCAAATTCTATATTAAAAGTTGCTATTATATGAAAACTTCAGTCACTTCTAAAAATGATCAAATTTAGATGATTTCACTTCTATAATGATTTAGGAACTGTCAGACCACATGGGTGAACCTAGAATTCACCCAAGTATTAATGGTCCACAGATGCCAATGGCACATGAGATTCTAAAGCTAACGTAACTTATATGCAGAGAAATACATTTTATTTATTTTCACTGAACATACCCAGTGCCCTCTTGCCCACTTTATGTGTTGCTGTCTATGTTCTTCATTCATGTACATCAGCTATATCACAATATATAGCCCAGTGTATACTGCCTAACAAATCAGCCCAAAATTTAGGGGCTTAAAAAATAACCACATATTACCACCTGTGACTCTGTAGGTCCGCAAGGCAAGTCTTGTCTTCTGGGTCACCTTAGCTGATCTCTAAGCTTACTCCAGACCCAACCATCAGTGGTGGTCCACTATGGTCTCATTTGAATATCCAGCAGTTGGGAAGACAGATAGTCCCAAGGGCCTCAGATGGCATGACTTTCTTTCCTGAACTGTCCTAGGCTTCTTCCCATGAAGTTTTTGGCTCCCAAAGAGTGACAGGTGATGGCAGGGCCCAACACATGAATATGCGAATCTCTGCTGCCCTCAGGTTTGCCATTGTCTGTTAACTAACACGAGTTGTGTGGCCAGGGCTAGAGTCCAAAGGAGAGGTGCCACTATAAACCTAGAAATGTGGATGTAGGTTAATGTATGAAACAGCGAAGGCCATCATTGCAGCCACCCTTCAGTCCATTCTAACATGAGAGTCCCATTAGTCACTGGGTTGTCTTCTTCAGTATCTTACTTGAAAATCATTCCAATGCCAATCTGCACAATTTGTGATCATCTCTCTCCTTTTACACATGATTTTTAGATTATACAATTCCAGGCCACTGGTTGGATTTTTTTTTAATAATAAGGCTTCTTCAAACTGAAAAACCAACTTTCAAAATATTTACTGAAGCCAGGTGAGATATTGTAGCAAGAATAGTAGACTAAGTCTACACAGAAAAGCTTTTCAACCAGCATGAAGGGCAGCAAGTACAATGATGAAGACAAGCCACTTGCTTCTAGAAGACTCAATTTCCTCCCATAGAAATTGAGAGATTTGAGCTGAACCTCTCCTAGGCTCTTATATTCTATAAGACATCTGGAATATTGTGTAAAAATACAAAAATAGATTCTGTGGCTCAATAAATATATGGATATATTGTTCTCCGAAGAAAACACGGACCTTAGGAAACTTGGTTCAATAAATTGTGATGTTTGCCTCAAAAGAAATCAATATCTAATTTTTCATCTACACATAAAATAATCCTTCTAAGCACTGAGTCTACCTCTCACCCTAATAAATGTTATTACATATGGTGTAATATTATTACAGATCATCATTTATTATGGTTAGGTATTCTTTGACTTAAAACAAGGGTATTATGCACTTAATTCATCATCCAGTTAACGTTACTTCTGAAGGAAAGATAAAAAACATTTCTCATTCTTTTGGGGCCATTAGTACATGAAATAGTATATTCATTACATAAGAAGTGGAGCTTTTAAGCTATTGATGGAATCTTATTTAGTCCGCTAAAGCACATGTATTACCTTGTTGTATGGGTACAAAGTGATCTAAAGCAAGATATCTTTCAGTCCTCCAAGGAAAACAGTCATATATTTGCCTGGCCTGCTTTCACTATTAATGTTTCTTATTTCTTTCTGTTTTCCTCCGGATTTGGCTTTGCTAAATGAATTTTCTTTTGCTTTAAATAAGGAACTCAGAAAAAAATAAAGACTCTCCATGCAGGCTTGTTAGGCGAGTGATTCCAAGCATCATTTTCCTATAGAAGGAAGCATGGTGGTAACGTTCACGGAGGACCGCAGGTAGCACTCACCTGAGGAGGATCCGTTGCAGAGGATCTTACAGGGACCCTTTTATCTGCGTCAGAGGTCAGAATATTCCTTGGCATCTTTGTCCTCCATTAGATTCAATGTAAGGACAGCAATTTTGTGAGTACGAAAGACATAAAGTGAAATTAAGAAAGTAGAGAATCGCCATGATCAAATTAAAGAACTTGTGAACCTAAAGGAAATTATTACTATGATTCTATATCTTTCGTACTTTTTTCTGTTACTGAATTATGACTACAAAGATTTCCAACCTGACCCCACATGTGCACACATGTGCACGCATACACGGTGGTTTAGTGTTTCCTCCTCAAATGGTGATAAGAGACTAGACCAGGACTGGATTAGAGCCCAGTTGTTGTTGTTGTTGTTGTTGTTGTTGTTGTTGTTGTTGTTGTTGTTATTGTTGTTTGGGGGGTTGTGGTACTGGGGATCAAACTCAGGACCTAGCTCTTGCCAGGCAGCCACATATGTCACTGAGCTGTATCCCCAGCCTCATGAGCCCTAGTTTTGACCTACTTCTTATGGGTTCTGAGTAAGTCATTTTGTAAGCCTCCGTTTTCTCATTTTCTTAAATGTTGCCAAGTCTAATCTCACTGGATAGTTGTGAGGATCAAAAATCATTTATGGTATGAAATGCTTTTGGCAAAGTGCTTAGTGCCCAATAAAAATTAGTATTCCTTTTCTTGCTGTGTTTCCTCATCTGCCCATCTGAGAGAGCTAGATTTAACAAAAAAGGAAAGGCACACAGGACCAGACAGCCTGGTACTCCTGACACCCTCACACAGATCCCCCTCTCTCTCCTGGAGGCTTGCTGAGCTGGCCAGATCCACACTGCTGCCCAGCTGTGGGCAACATGTCTTTTCCAAGAAGACACAAGGATGAGACTGTGGTCACACACGCCCCAACCTTCTTCACCACGGTCTGCAGCTCTTTGCTCACCAAGTTGTTATGAGCATTGGCTTTCCAAGATGGACATGAATGTGGCCTTTGTTTATCAGACCATCGAGATTCCCATCCACCACCTCTACTTCCTGTGTGATCCCAGCAAGCTGTGCAGTACTGCTATGCTTCGGGTACCTACTCTGTCCCTCAAGGCTAACAGTGTTACCTACATCAATGAGGTAGTGTACACAAAGCATTCAAAATCCTTCCCGAAAGGATCCGTGGGACCACAAGTACTAGCAGTCACACTTGTGCTAAGTATTAGGAGTACTAGGAGAAGCAGCACTGTTCTCTCTGTTCTCTCTCTCTCTCTCTCTCTCTCTCTCTCTCTCTCTCTCTCTGGCTCTGCCTCTGTCTCTCTCTTTGTCTGTCTGTCTGTCTATCTCTCTGTCTCTCTCTCTCCCTCCCTCCCTCCCTCCCTCCCTTTCCCTACCTTTTTCCAGTACTAGAGATTTAACCCAAGGATTTCACACTGAACTGCATCCCCACACTTTTTTCTTTTCCTAGTTAGTTAGTTAGTTAGTTAGTTAGTTAGTTAGTTTCCGAAAAGGACAGGACCTCACCAAGTTCCTAAGTTGCTCAGGCTGTCCTTGAATAGATCTTCCTGCCTCAACTTCCCAAAGTGCTGCGCTGACAAGCACGCGCCACCATGCCCAGCTACGTGTCTTTTGCTTGGCACTCTGTTTCCAGTGCATGGCACACAGTGGGCACCCAAGTATGCTTGCTGATATGCACAATCATTTGAATCAATTGTGGGCCTTTTTAAAATGCATATTATTTTCTTAATTATATAAAAGAGTCTGTGTTGTTTTCTAAAGGCTGTAGTGGATAAGACTGCACTCTGACCTCTGCACGTTCCTGGCTCCTGATTGTTTTGTGTTTGTCTGTTTTCTTGCAGTGCAAAGCATGGAATCGGGGCCCCACCTATTTAGGCCAATGCTCTGCCCATGAGCTACCCCATGCCCAAGTCCGGATTCCACCACTTCCACATTGTGTCACTTTGGGGAGTTACTTGGCTTCTATTCTGTTTCTTCATTGAAACAGGAATGAATGAAGAAGAGTAAATGGGAATGAATGAAGTAAGAGGGAATGAATGAATGAAGAGTAAATAAAATAGTGCATACAAATTACTCAGCAGAGGGAATTGTGCACGGGGAGCCTTCTCCATGGTGTAGCAAGACCTCTCGCCCAGCCAGCTCTGTACTTCCGTAGGTACCAGGCAGCACTTCACAGAAGTATGTTATGGCCTTAAGGATTATTTCTACTTTCACTATGGAAAGCATCCTAACCTGAATAATCTGGTTATTTTAATACAAATTTTAGAGCCAACTAGCATCTCCAGTGCTGAGATTATAGGCCTGCACCACCACGCCCAGTCTTGGTGGCCAGCTCAGCATGCATAAGGGTGGGCCTGGTGCAGATGTGGTGCCAGGGATCAAACTCTGGTCCCTGTGCTTGCCTAAGCAGGCACTTAGTCCCCTGAGCTCTCTCGCTGGCCCTGAATTAAATTGTTGTATGGTAGACCTTCATGAAGACTGAACTCCTAAAATTTGACCACCTTGATATTACTTTCTTAAAATGACCCTAATCTTGAATTGGGAAGGTGATATCCTGCACATGAACAAACTGCTTCTCACTGTGGATATGCAAACATCACAACCTCCTCACTAGTCCCTTTTTTAAGATGAATTACCTTCCTTCGAAAATATTTTAGGAGAACACAAAAGTTAAACACACCCTAGTTGCAAAGAAAATTCTAGATTTATGGCAAATAACACAAGGAAAACCAAGCCATAAACTCTCTAAACTTAACATGGATCTCTGACACTAAGTGGCTGTAGATCATCAGCTCTTGGTGCCTAGTCTGATCATTTATTTTATTGTCCTACCATGATATAACCGAGACAGTAAATAGGTGCTTTCATGAAATTTGAAATTATTTTTACATTGTAAATGTTTTATTCAAAGTTGTATTAATCTAAATTCACTGGCAGCGAGAAGCCAAGGGCATTCACTTTAAGTTGTTTTTATCACAGGGATTCCAGTAAAGTATGTTTCATTTGTTAATGTACAACAAGTACGAAAGACCTTTACTGCCATTTAACCTGATACATTTCATCTGCAAAGAATATATCTGAGAGGTTATGGGGTGTGTGTGTGTGTGTGTGTGTGTGTGTGTAGTATGAAATGATACTGGGTCATTTGTTTTAATGCTGTATCATTATTCACTTTTTGGGTTTTGGAAAATAAAAGTAGATGACTCTCCACAGCAGCATATATTTTGATAATTCAGAAACTCACCATTCATATTCCCTTTCTTCATAACACTCAATCTCCTGCTTTCAGTATTCTAACACTCCAGGACAATAAAAAAGCAAAAATGCAAAATTGGAGGAACAACAAGACAAAGGGTTTAATATTTTGCTTAAAGCAGTGTAGTTCTGGTGTGAAAATGTTTATCAGAAACGCTGTTTTTTCAATCTCCTTCCTGCATCTACTGAACATGAATCTGCCTTTTTTAAGGTGATTTCTAAATGCACTAAGGTCTAGTGTGCCCTGCTCACACTACTGGCCACCAAGTTCTTAAAAGCGTCTCCAAGACATGACTGCAGAATCAGAGAATAAGGCACAGACAAGGATAAAGGGAAAACTTTGCTCTTCTCCTACCGTGTGCCTGGACTACATGTTTAGGATGGGTGGCTTAAATGTGGCAGAAAGCCTAAAAGTTCAGGGGTAAAACAGATGCTCCCTGTGTATAATCTGAGAGGCCAGCCCAGGCTAGATGTGACAGTCAGCCACGCATCAGAAGCTCCGGTGGATAAGGAGGAGGATTTGTACTCCTATCTAGCATGATCCAAGAGCCATGATCCAGGGACAGAGACAGGAAAATAGATGAGGACAGCCCTAGGAGGGGTCTTCTCCCAAAGGTCTTCATGCTTTTGGAATAGTTCTTGGGCTGCTGAGAGTCACAGCAGGGTGGGGGGGGGATAGCTCTAGTGACTGCCTGACAAGCACAAGGACCCAAGTTCGATGCCCAGTACCTCATGCTATTTGGGTGTGTCATTTCAGGTGCAGAAACTATGTTTAATTCAATTCAACCAGTATTCATCGATGTGCATGTCAGGTTCAGTAACTGTGATGTAAGAGGAAGAAAAGGAGATGAAGGAAGGTGAACAGGAAAAAGAGAGGGGGTAGAGTAAGAAGCTTCAAATATCAAAGCAGACAGAATGATTTAATACTAAGGATCTCACTCTCCCATGCAGAATTGGGCTGGGCCTAATATTAATGTCTATTTCCATTTTATATATTTTTTCTGCTTTATACACCATTCCAGCCAGCATTGTTATCAGGTTTCCAAGTTCCCCAAAAGAAGGAATGAGTTGGAATAAATGGACCAAAGGGGCAGGACAGTATATGCTGTTGCTGTGGGAAACTTTACCAACCTGATCAGAAAACCAATAAATTTTCAGGAAATAAATGGACAGAACCCTATCAAGAGAAAACATGGAGCTCAGAAAGCAAAGTACCTTAGAGCCAACATTTCCCTACATGCCATGAGCCCCGGGCCTTGGCGTATGATGTCGACAATAAAGGACCTTCAGTGAGAACTGAATCTTCACAGAATGTGAGCACAAGTTCAGGGTACTGTATTCAAAAACTGATGTGTGCTATTTTCAAGAAAAAATAAAAGTGATGTAGTGTATTTAAAAAGTGCTCCATACAAAGAAGCTGCAGTGGAAAAATCATGGTGCTTGAAATAGCAACCAGAGGAATATTGGGGAGCTTGTAAAGGGCCAATCTATAAAACTCTGAATAGCTTGAGACTTTAGGGCTATTAATAAAAGGGCAAAACTTGCTTGGCACAGTGTCACCGAGCTGAAATGAGGAACCTCACTCAGATAGGCTCAGTCTATTTCTCCACCTCATGCACGAGAGGCTGCACGCTTTAGCACCAGCTGCACTTTTATGAGCGCTGCACAGCATTTCCCCAGGACACATCTGAGGTCTCCAAGCTGTCACCACACCCTTGTCATCTGCCAGTCCTCATTTGCAAGACCCTGATGATTAATTCAATCAAACCTTCAGGAGGCTTCAGATGAAAACCCTGTAATCCTCATGTGTTGGTTCCTGAGGGAACATTTAAAAATAGAGATACACGGCTATAATGGTGCATCTTGATTGTCTACCTGTTGGGTTTCAGGACCACCCAGGAGCTGAGTGAAGCCCATTTGGGGTACACCTGAGAAGGTCATGGCATGACTTTGGGGACTACATGTGGCCCTTTACCCCTTCCTCTGGTCTCTTTCTCTGCTCTCTGCTTCTGATACACCATGAGTTAAGAAGGTTTCCTGCACCACACCTTTACACCATGACATTTCTTGACCCCTTCTGCCCATGGGCCAAAACCTCTGTAAACATAAAGCAAAATGAACTTCTAATCCTTCAAGTTGTAGGTGTTAGGAATTTTGTCCCAGGAATGGAAAAGTGACCAGATACTGGGTGTAAAGTAACATGAAAATTATGAATCATGGCTATAATATATATATATATATATTCATGTTTATTCATATATATTCAGATTTATGGTAATAGTGTATTTAATATAAATTTATATTATATCATTATATTACACTACATTACTATATTATATTATATTATATTATATTATATTATATTATATTATATCATATCATATTATGAGAGAGGCAGGCTTAGGAGAGACCTACAGAGAGAGACAGGCAGATGGAGGTTGGGAATATACATGAGGAAAAATTCATAAAAATACATCCTCAGCTCTCAACAGTGGATTTTCTCTGGGAAATAAAATTACCTGCAGTGTTTCTTTCTTCTTTACATGTCTCTATTCTGTAAAGAGCACACACAGACACATGCACATACACTTACATACAAACAAATATACCAAGTCCCAGTATGTCCATTTGTGAGGAAAGGGGTGAAGGAGAGAAGACAAGATGGAGAAAGGGAAGAAAAGAAAGGACTGGAAGAGTGCTGGGGGTTAGGTCATTGATCTCCCAACTGCTATTTCTACTGTCAGGTTCACTGCATCTTTCCCTACACAGAGATATCTGGGCCTTTCTTATTCTATGGGTGTCCCTGTCCTTGCAGCACACCAGGTCCCCAAGGCTGTCCCTTCATGGTGGATGGCAAAACCCAGGCAAGAAGGATGAAAACATCTTCAAGCCACAAAGCCAGCCTTGAGCACTCCCACAGTTGGGGACCAGACCCATCCCCCCTTGAGACAGTTTCTCAACAGCCTACCTGCCCTGTGACCTTCTGGGTCTATTCCACAAAACAGTCAGGTTCTTCCTATTCAGAAACAATCTAAGAACCAAAAAACAAACCTCGACTCAGAATGAACTCCAGCTAAACCTTGTTGCAGGTGTATGCAAATTAGGATAGGCTTGCAAAAGTGAAGACTTTGGACACAGGCTGACTCCCATCCCAGGACCCTTCCCCGAAGCTCTTCTCACCAAGTAAGCAAGGCCTGAGGCACCTAAGAAAGTAGTCTTATTTTTTCTCTCCTAAACATGCTTCTCTTTGTATGCTGTTTAAGACTAAACAGTATAAAATGAGGTTGACATTATGTAATTACCTGCCTCTTACGCTGTGCTAACTTAATTTGCTTTTCATTCTCAGGTATTTAAGAGACCATTATTTTCCCATCAGACTTCACTGTCTGCCAATTAAAGCATTAGATCGATGAGGTAGAGAGGGAACATTGTTCAGGAAGATTGCAGGTGGATGTATTGAGAGCAGCAGCTTTGTATCACTTTGCCTTTGTCAAAAACAGAATTATTTTGAGAGTTTGACACTTCATGTGAGAACTTCTGTTTATAATATATTGGGCTTTTGGGGGGTCTATCTGTAAATAAAATTGTATGAATTTTACAACTAAATTTCCTCTGTAAGAAAAGGATGGGAATCGGGGATCCAGTTCAGAAGCTGGAGTTCTGTTGACGTCACCCTTTACCTCTTGGGGGCACTGGGATTGCAGGCCACTGTGGGGGAGGCTGCCCTGAGGTCACTCAGAGTTGTCTGGTCCCTCTGTTTTACTAAGTAAAAATGTCTTCAGGAGCCATATTCTCATTCCATGGCCCTAAACTTCAATTTCATGATCAGATATGACTTGTGTCCAGGAAACCAGGGGTCTGGGTTGGTTTAAGTAAAGTGTAATGACCTGAGTAATGAAAAAAAAGTAGTCATTTTTCTTATTATTCAGTCTTATTTTAAGTAATAAGAACTGTGGTGCTGAGGGCTTTCTATCTCATTCCTGAAGCACAATCATTTTCTTCTCTGTGTCATTACGGAAAATGTCTGTATTTTGGAAGTACAAGAAAGCATAGTAATTACCCAAGAACAGTGGAGGGAGAAAGAGGTCAGGTCAAAGGTAGAGATATTTGTCACCTCCATAAAGCACTTTTTAGAAAAGAGAATTAACAAGTAAGAAAAGCTCATGGTAAGCATAGCAGGTAGCCTATTCCATTAATAAATTAATAGGCTGCCAGCTCTGATAATTCAGGGGCCAGAGGAAGAGAAGAGCTTATGCAATCATTAATTGCAAAATATGATTGTTGTGTATTATGGCCTACTTGTCCGACTACCTGCTTCTACTTCTGACCTAGAAAAGTAAGTACGTGGATCTTCAGGCCGTGTTTTGATTACTCTAATCCTGTGCTTAGAACATGGACTGGTTCAGTGAATACACCTCTTCTGTCTGAAAAAGCAGCCCTGGAGAAGACAGAAAGGTCGTCTAGCAGGTTCTGTCTCAGTTAATCCTGAACTCACCACAAACGTGAATCAATGATGCCCCATCACAGTTACTGAGTCCCATGCATTCCCTGCCTGTTTGTAAGAGAGGATTGTTAAATAGCCACTCGTCCCGTGCAAACATCTAATTTTATAGCTTAATTAATTAAAATTATAGAGGATTTAAAATAATGCCTCATTTGTGCTAACTACATTTCAAGTGCTCAACAGTCTCCTGTGGCACATTTCTATTGTCCCACAGAAAGTACTCTTTGACAGTACAATAAACTTAGCACCTCTTGCTCTCTTGACACCTCTCTGCTACAAAAAAAGTCCAAAGAACACATGGCACTTTTAGAACTACAGGTCTACTTCTTAGAGGTTGGGAGCATACAATCAGCATCAATCACAGGGCTTTTCAAAACACAGATTCTGGGGTTCGCCCTCAGCGTTGCTGATCCAGAGCTTCCCAGGTTTACATTTCTAGTAAGTTCCCAGATGCCTCATATGTGAGAACTACTGCTCTTTGAAAGCAGGAGTGTATCAGGAAGGTAATTAGGAACTAGTCCACCTGGCTAGGGGCATGGGCACACCCATGTGTGAATCGCAATTCAGCCAACACTTCCTGGTTGGCACTTTCTACACCCTGACCTTCGTCGAGCCACAAATATCAAGCCTTGATTCTATAACTGAAAAGCAGTGATCTAGGCCTGCACATTGACCTAGAAGCCGCCAGCCACATATGGCCAAAGAGCACCTGAAATGTTCACAGCAGGGACTGAATTTCTAATATAATTTCATTGTATTTAATTATAATTTACATTTAAATAGCCAAGCAGTGTAAAACATGTTTCTGTTAAGCACAACCACATTACTTTGGCAGAACTACTACCTTAGATTTGTGCCACAATGAAAACAATATTAAAACAGAGAAAATTCAGTTTAAAACAAATTGAGATGTGATCTAAGTGAAAAATTTGAATACATGTTAAGAGATTTATTACAGAAAGAATGAAAGAAGGTAGGCCCTGTGGTACAGACCTGGAAGCCCCATACTCTGAGAGGATGGGGCAGAAGGGTGGCAAGTTTGAGACCAGCCTGGGCAACATAGAGATTTGCTGAGACTCTGTCTCAAGATTTAAAAACTAAATAAATAAATAATGAGCTTAGGATGTTTCTCAGCAAAAGAACTTGGTTTCAACCCCCAGTACCACTACCACCATCATAAAAATAAAGGACAAAAATACCTCATTACTAATTTTTATGTTGATTACTTGCTAACACGATATTTGGCATAATGACCAGGGAGATAGCTCAGTGGCATATGTGCCTGCCTGGCAAGCTCCAAGTCCGAAGTTCAAGCCCTGGTCTCACCGACCCCTCAAAAAAAAAAAAAAGAAAGAAAACAGAAAAAGAAAGTTAGAAACAATATTTGGTATATATTGCTTTAAATAGAAATACTATTTAAATTATTTTCACCTATACTAGTTTGTTACTTTTTTAATATACCTAATAGAAAAGTGTTAACTCCATGTGGAGCTTGCATGGCATCTCTGTTGGACTGGGCTGACCCAGAACGTCATCTCACGCTCTTGCCCAAGCACCTGGCCCAGTGCTGTAGGGAAGAGCAGCAGACCAGTGACCTCTAAGGCCCGTACAGCTGTAGAAGTCTGTAATTTCTATCAGACAACCTGTTAGGAGATAATTGGTTTTTTCTTGTGTTTCTTTCTCCAACCATTGGGGAGCTCTGCCAACTATTCATTTCTGGAGATCATAGAATCCCACTCTCTGTATCTGAAGTTCTGTGTGTGTGTGCCTGTGTGTCTGTGTTAGGTTCAGGGTCTCACTACGAAGCTTGAACTTGTAGTGATCCTCCTATTTTCAGCCTCACCAGAGCTGGGATTACAGGTGTGTGCCACTATGCCAAGTCTTGGTGGCCGGCTCAGTTCAGAAAAAATAATTGAGGATGATTGAATCACCTGATGCTGCATGCCAGGCCCATATACCCTGCTGAAATGGGCTGTACTTGTGGAATACACACCTAGTTGTGAGGAACAATGAGTTTGCTTTTCACGTGCACACCAAAATACTCGACTCCAGACACCAGCAGACTCCAGACCCCAAGCATTTTCCACTAGGCACAAAAATGTCACATATTGAAATATGCATTATTTATAGCCTTCTAGGACAAAATCTAGAATCTATTTCAAACAGATACAAACAACATATCTTTTAAAAAGAGGAAAAATATTTTAAAAAAGAATATGCATATAACTTTTTTAAATTTATGTATTTGGCACAGGGTCTCACTACACAGCTCAGATGTGTAGTGATCCTCCTGTTTTCAGCCTCCCCAGGACTGGGATTATAGGCATGTGCCACCTTGTCCAGACTTGGTCACCAGCTCAGCGTGCTCAGGGACAGGACCAGCATGGCACACGATACGGGTATCAAACCCCAGTCTCTGCACTTGCCTAAGCAGGTGCTTAGTCTGCTGAGCTATCTCGCTGGCCCTATGACATATTTTTAAAAGTTAAAGCAAGTTCACAGCTTTTCTAACAGTGATGAGTTTTTCCTACCTTCCCTTTTCCTCTACTCCCCCCAAAAGTCACCAAATCTCTAATAGCTATTCTGCAGATACACAGTGTTTTAACATTTACAAAACATGTTTAAATAAAGTATCTCATTTCATATTGGCAGCTATACTGTTAGTGCTCCATGTCATTAGCTGCACTGCAGAATAAAGTTCAGTGGCGTGCACAAGGCCAGTAAGCCGAGTGGAGCAGGCCTGGGGTTCTTCCCCATACTCTGGCTCATTTACTTGAACTATGTCCAGCTTCATGTGGTATTCTGATAGATGCCCCAAAGCGTCATGTTTGAGGCCAGACTGTGGGACCAACTTCAACAACAGCACAGAAACCTAAGATGCTTTAGAAACTACTGGCCATGAAGCTCTCCTGAACCAACTAGAAATTTTAACAAAGAGCAGCACTAGGCAAATTGTGATGCTGGAATGTTTCTTCTGGGAGTTCCTATCTTCCTTTCTTATGCTGCCACCCCCTGCCAATCTGAAGTCTTTTCTTTAGAAAACCAACATTTGACCACTGTTCCATGGAAACTAGAGCCTAGCCGTGGAGCTCAGGGTCGCTCTGGACATACACCTGCCCAGAGGCGTACACATACACCCAAAGATGAATTCGAACTAGAGACATACACTGGCATCCTTTATTGAAGTGTATGATAAATTCTTGTACCGGTATGTCTTGAATATTGCCAATGAATTCTATTCTCCATCCACTGAAGAGCTAAATGACACAGATCTTGCCAAAACCAGGAAAAATCTAGAGATTACTTCTATCTAGCAGAATATCTTTTAATATTATAATTTTGCTAAATTAATGCTTTGGTAATTTTCATTCTGTAGATGCAAAATGGTTATAGGTGGAAGCCAATCGGGTATTACATGTTATCTTATTGTAATCATATTTACAGAGGCCATTTTTCATCCCTTACAGTAGCAATTACTATTTTTAAAAAATAATAATACTCAGCATCAGCAAGCATACAAAAAATGCATGTTCATATGATATGCAGTATTTCAAATGAACTCTTTTTTATTTTCACTTTTATGTATTTGATACAAGGTCTCACTATATAGGTCAGACTCATAGTGATCCTCCTGTTTTCAGTCTCCCCAGCTCTGGGATTACAGGCGCGTACCATCACAACCAGTGTCGGTCCCGTCTCGGTGGCTGGCTCAGCATGCCTGAGGGGCAGGACCAGTGTGCCATGTGCCTAAGCAGGCACTTAGTCTGCTGAGTTGTCTCACTGGCCCTTCAAATAATCTTTAAAGAAATTTTACTCCCTAGGTACAGTTGTACATCCCTGTACTACCAACTTTGCGGGAGGCTAAAGCAGGAGGATTGTAAGTCTGCCAACCTGCCTATGGGACCTTGTCCAAAAATTTAAAAATAAAAATATAAAAGCGGGGGAATAGGTCTATACCTTAAAGGGAAAGGAGTCTGTGTTCAATGTCCAGTGCTACAATCAATAATAATAATTATAACTATACTTTTTTTCTTATCTATTCTACTTTGAATAAGAGAAATAAATAAAGCTGTTTGATTTATAATAGAGAAAATAATCTTACAAGCAACTTAAATATCTATGAGGAAAGTTGATTAAATTTAGACACAACATATTAGGAAATATTACATATCCTCCTGAAAAGTAATCTTTTAAAATCTTTAATTTTTAAGTTAATTTTCATGGAGGATATTTGAATGATTTATATGCACCATATTTTAATGGTACAAAAGTTGTTCACTTTATGGCTGGTGAGATAGCTCAGTGGACTAAGCACCTGCTTAGAAAAGCACAGGGACTGGTGTTTGATCCCGATGCCACAAACCACACTGGCCCTGCCCCCCAGGCTTATTGAGCTGGTCACCAACACTGGGTATGGTGACACACACCTACAATCCCAGTGCTGGGAAGCTTGAAAACAGGAGGATCAATATGAGTCCAAGCTATGTAGTGAGACCCTACACAAAATATATTTTAAAAGTTATTTTTAAAAATGTTGTTCACTTCGTAACCTTTATCATCTTCCCATAGATAATTAGCCTTATCAGTTTTTTGTTTATCCTGGCAGATATATTTTATACATAAGCAAGTCCCAAAAAATGCAAAAGTCTTATTTTTCCTTTGAAAACAGTATTTTAAATTTGAAACTTTAAAAGAAAACCAACTAAACCCTTATCTTGGTTCTCACAATAAAGTTTCCTGTGAGGTTTTCACATTTTTCAATGTTGAGGAATTTCACATGATGTGACATTGCTACAAATCTTATTTGCCCACTTGTTGATAGAGGCCTTCTAACAAAGAGTGAGAGACATACAATGTTGTAGTCACGTGAACATTTTGCCATCAAAGGAATTCTCATCTCTCTGAACATAGATGAGGGTCAGTCACCTACCATAAGCCAGAGCCATCTCCCCATCTTGATCTTCACACCATTTCAATGACAAAAAAGAACCACATTCTCTGCTCACCTGCAAGAATAGATTTTGAACTTCGCTTAGTATACAGTCAGTGGCACTGTGTGCTCCAACCCCAACATCAACTATTCCTGCTCTGCATCAGGCAAGTAATAGGGATCCAGCCACATTGTCATGGGGTATCCAGCTTCCATAGTGGTCGTCCAACAATGACACCCCTGCAGTCCTTTTGTGAAACTAAAGATCCTTAAAGGGCAACTGGATACCACCACCTCACAAGACAGAATGAAATATCTTCTACGCTGACCGTTTTTTTCCCTGAGACTTGCGTTTTTCCCTCCAAGTAGAATTGTAATATATAAAATTCTTAATGTACATTGTTCTATGAATACTATCAAAAAGTATGTGCCTGATACCTAGCAAATGAACTCTGGGTTGTCATTTCAAAGAGTAAATGTCCAAAATGAGTGCATGACATCTTTTGGTAGCATACCTTGTATGAAATCAGAACAGCTCAGGTGGATGTCCTGGTGGTAAGAAAAAGGGGTTTCTGGACC
>NW_004524671.1:8715867-8716771 GCF_000260255.1 Octodon degus | reverse complement strand
AAAAAAAAATGCTCACCTAAGCCATCATGCTGTTACATAAAAAGTTTGGTTTTTGCTATGGAAGTCAAAGCAGTTTCACATAGCTACACATTTATCCTTCCTAGTGACATCTATCAACAATGTCTGTGTGCTGTGTCTTCATCTTTCTTACCAGCCAGAGAGCACTGAGGGGTGCTGTGAGGTAGAAGACACTTCAGATCCCAGGGTCAGCGCTCAGTGCTCTGCCTCGTGGTGAGGTCCCCGTGGGCTCCAGGCTGCGGCACCCCAGCAGCTGCGGGGCATGTCTTTTTTGCGTCAACTGTAACATGTTTATGTGGTCTGTGGAATATTTCATGTTTACCATTGCCACCCATTATCTGGGAGAACAAGAAAATGATAATGCCTTTCTTCAACACCTGAACCTCAATAAGAGTCCAAAATAATTCAAGACAAACTAATTCTGAAGAAAACCCATGCTGGTCTCTGTGTTGATTCTTGTTACTTACTAGGCATATACATACTAGATCTGTTCCCAACAAGGTGAAAACGAAGCACAGAAATAATGTGTTCACCTTCATCTCAAGGAAGGATGGTGTTTTTAAAATGCTGATTGCAATTTAGCAAATGCTGCATTCTTTAGCAAATACGTAGTATCAAAAAGAAAAATCATTGCTAGCTCTCCTGCCTTCCCCAGCTGAGTACCTTTCAGCCTTCTTAATGAAATGGAACAGTTGATGCCTTTAACTCCTCTTTCATTTAATCTCATTAATACAGTCTGTTAGGAGTCTGGTTGTGGCATAATGTAGGGCGGTCATCCGATTGCAAGCGAGAAGTGTAATAGCTCTGTTAGACTTTTAATTGCTACGTCAAAATGTGTGAGAACCAGCTCAAAACTAAACCTGATGCCACTGGTGAGTCTTGCGGG
>NW_004524671.1:8702385-8715767 GCF_000260255.1 Octodon degus | reverse complement strand
TGAACCTTCCTAGGGTCATCCAGGACCTTTCTGCCCCAGCAAAGAATTCCAATTGTTAGTTAGTAACTCCTTTTACCATATTTGTTTATTTAATATTGTTCCCTCTGCTCTGCTGAGAGAGTCTTCACTATCAGGAGGTACTTATCTGTCATGTAGCAAAATGTTTAACTTTTTTGACTGTTGTGGATGCATGTGGATGCGACAATATTCTCCTTGCTCATGCCCTCTCATCTGCTGTGGCTGCCAGACTGTTGGGATTATTAAAGTAAACCAGCATTCTTGGGCTGAGGTCCCTGAAAAAGAAAAAAGAAAATGGGTTTCACTTTTTACAAATGGTGAAAATTTTTAAGTTAAAAGATGTACGGTGCCATAGAAATACAAAGCATTGTTAAAAAAAAAGAAATATAAAACACTGTTATTTATGATAACTATTATTGCTGTTATAATTAGTATATGAATGATAATGTTTATAATGTTTTCTCAAAATAACAGGCAACTTGTTACCTAGATAACTCACAAATGTAAATGAGCATGGATGCAGGCAGTTAGTATTGCATTCAATAAGCATTTATTGCTGAATAAATTAGGAGCTATAGTTTTCCCTGCCATGGATGTATAGTGAGTGAGAACCAGTGCAGATTCTTTCTGGGGACAGAGCACATGGTTAGCGGGACAGCTCCACATGGTATGCGATCTGTCCATTGAGGAGACTTTCAAGTATTCAACTCTGAAACACATTTGTCCCTATTAGCAGCTCTCTGAGAGGTCCCTTAGCTTCCAGTGAAGAGGACAGCATATGGCCACTAGCATGTCTCAGAGTGCAGCTCGCTCCTGATGCAAAAGCTGTGAACTCAGGTATCATGTAGGCAGTCCTCAGGCTTGGTAATGTTCACCTTGTCCTGATCAGTCTCTGTGTACAGGCCGGAGCCAGCCACCTTAAAGCGTTTATTTTATTCTCTCAGCAACCCCTAGGAGGTAGGGGTCATCACACCAGTTTTGAAAATGTGGAAATTTAGACACAGGTTGGTCCTGTTGGCTAAGGATGCATCTCCTAAGTGTGTGCTGCAAACCACTGTGTCCCAGGGTTTTGCTCCTCAGTGACAGGGCATCATGCATTCTTCCAGCCCGCCCTCCAATTAAATAAGATTGGCCCTTTTTTAGGGTCTTCTGAAATGCAAATGGAAATGCTACTGAATTGCATTTTTACATCAGAACAAGGGCTTTTTCACTAGTAATTTATTTACTTGGTGAGTAGAAACTATTGAAATGCTGTACTAACCATAAACTAAAATTAATGTGTTTGCTAGAGAGTTTCTGGCTTGAATTCACTAAAAATTGAGGTTAATATATTGCATTGTAAAGCTGCTGTCTTATAGCAAACACATACATAGTTGGAAATTTTCTAGAAAGGAGGACTACATGGAGCAGGAGGAGCATAAGGCCTTTCCCTTGCTTGAATGTGATGCAAAATATTATAAACAAACAACAATAAAAGTTACCGAGTATCATTGCCCTGTTTTGCTAAAATGAAAGAACAAAGAGGAGTTTATCTCCCTATATGCAAATAGAACAGAACACACTGCCACAATTTTACTAATAATAGATTTTTTTAGAGATTTTGTTGTTCTCATAACCCTAAAATTTACATAGGATAAGATCTTTTTAAAAACATTCTATTTAGATTCTCTAAACTAATGATAAAGATCTGAAAAATGAGCAAGCTCTCAGCATCAGACATAGACAATATTGATGACTAGCTATTTATTTTTGGATTAAATATTGTTTGAATCTTTGCTTGTTTTACAGCGTCCTAGTGATTCTCCGCCTGTTCCATACTCTAAGCAAAATAAACTTCTCTTCAAAGCCACTTAGTCTCTCTTCTCAAAATCAGAATAAGCAGTTTTCTGAAACATACCTAAGGGAGCTGTTCCTCCAACACATCACCCATCAATTGCCCTTAGCAAATGAAAGATAATTTTTAGATTCTGAGTACTAACTATTCTTAGACCCATTAGTTGCAAGGGCAAGAGCAAATTCATTCTACGAATGTTTTTGTCACGAAGCTGAAGAGACATATTGTTCTTTGTTTATTGGAATGCTCCTGCAGTGTTCATGCCCTACTCATCTGAAAACTTCTTTAGGCATTAGGATATAGTTCTTAATTTTCAACCATAAAACAATAATTCAACCTTTAATCCTCCAGATCATCCAATCATTATGTGTTAGTAAATGTAATGATGTTAAGCAGCAATTATTTCTACTTGATGGTTTTTATCTTAGAAAAGGAAAAAAGGAATCGTCTAAATAGGGTGGAAGAAAAAGTCTTTTAAGTTGTTGATACGACATTTATCACTGAAAATTCCCCAGGCTTTGTTGACCCCCAAAGCAGCTATATTTTTATTATGCTTGTCAAGCAGTTTGAAAATAACTTTAATTTACCACATAATAGTGCTAAGAACAGCAATTTGAACACCTAATAAGTATCACTGATGAGAAGCAAAAGATAAATACAATGGAAATACAGATACGACCACATTCACTAAATTGGATCCACACTCAGTATTTTTTCCCTTTGTTCTGAAAAGACAGGGCACACCTCGACATATTATAGACTAGTCCTGTTGTCCTAGAAAGCAAAGGAGAGAGAGAGCGTTATGAACATGTATTTTTCATTGTCGTTCTTTCTTTCTTTAGGTATACCAGAGTTTAAATTTTGCATCCAGTCTTGAAATAACATTAAGCACAATGTATGGCAGTGGTATAATGGTAAAAATATTAATGAAGAAAATGCCAACCTCGTCTATGATTGGATACTGCTGTAGTTTATAGCTAAGCCCCGCCCCCTAACCTCACGCGCTGGTAGGCGGGGCTTTTGGCAGGTGACTGGATCGTGGGAAGGGATCACCGCTGGTGGGTTCGTCCACTGACCATTTAGAGCTGACTTGCTGCGAGGAAGTGGGATCTGGTGCAAAGAGGTAGGTCACTGGGGCCGTCGCCTGCACCGTTGATTAATCTCCCCTTGTGCTCTTCCCCGCCCCCTCCAGCAACTCTCCCCAAGCCCCCCGCCAAGCTGTTTCACCATGGAGCAAGGCGATCATGAACTAAAATCTCTACAAAGTGTAAGCCAAGTAAACCTTTCCTCCTTGAAGTTGCAGTGAATGCTGTGTTTCAATAAGAAAGTAACAAAAACAAGTGGTACAGAATAAGTGGTTTTCTTTCTAGAAAACAAGTAGCTATTCTCATTAGAAGATCCAAATTTATGGTAGATAGCCAATTTCTGAAGATTAAGAAAATCACAATTAGACTTTAGGATGGAAAACTCCACGTGCTGTTGGTCAGTAACCTCTCATGTGCTGGCAGTGTAACCAGAGAGACACCTGAGGGTTTTAACCCCAACAGCTATTTTCCGAAGTGCAGGCTGTCCACTCATCATGGAAACCACTAAATCATCTCTAGGAAAAATACAGTCTGTCTGCTCGCTGCATTAAAGAGAAAAGGCTTGCATAATATGCAGCTTGTCCATGGCTTGCGGGGATCACCACGCCCTGCTGAAGCTACAGTCAAGGAAACATAGTTCTTTAAAATTTCTTCAAAGAGAGAAAACTATCAGTACTTAATATGCGAACATTTAAAAATCATTCTTGAGACGTTCCTAAATAATTCTCACCTTTGTGAACAAGTTTATATGCTGTGTATTGGATTTAGAGAATGAGTTATAAAGCTAAAACATACACGGATCCACTAAAGTTAACTATGTAATCTAAGTCATTCTCAGATTTGATCAAGCCAGGACTCTGATAGGAGGGCTTCTTAAAACAGACTGCTGTAATGGACTTTTGGGACCACGTCTTAGTGGGTGTGAGTGAGCCAGAGAATTTGCATCTCTAACAAGTACACAGGAGTACACTCAGTGTTGCCTCTGAGTGATGGACCATACATGCAAAATTACCACTCTGGAACTCCATGCATCAGCCCCTCCATGCCTCAGTTTCTTCACCAACTACTTTAAAGTACCATATCTACCTCCTAGAGTTGAGATAAAAAATAAGCAGTGCATTTAAACACATTAGCACAGTCCTTGGTACATGCTAACTTCTCAATCCATGCTAACTGTGATTACTGTTTAATTCTACGGTTCCCTGAAGCTCCTGACAATGAAAACAATGGATGATTTAATATATTTGCCTTTGATTGCCTGACATGATTCTCTGCTTTTAACTTGAAATCAAACTAAATTCAAATTTTGAGTTAGAAAGATTGTGTTTTCAAGGATACTCAATCTACATGTAGTTTGGCAACATACGATTTGTTTATGTGGCTTTAGATTCTTCATTTGTTTTTCACTCTGTTCAGAAAAATATTCACAATTTTAGTTGGCTGTAAAGTGCTATAAGATATCCCAGCATGAGTGAGAAAAAAGAACTGCGGAATTCTACCTTATAAGATACTTCAGGGACAAATTTCTTTCTGCTAATACAAACTCAGGCTGTGCACAGAGATAATACTACTGTTCTTGGACTTTTTCTATATTTTAAGCAAATTTACTGGGCCTCATTGTTAAGCTGTCTCTCAGTGAATATGTTCCTTAAAAATATAAGATGAGAAGTCAGCTCTTTCCCTGAGTTTGGAACAAAGCTGAATTTGTTGAATGCTACTGACTATCCCTGAATTCTTCATGTCATGATCGTCTGGTTCTCAGACAAGTGAGGGTATGTTGTTGGTGCCTTTCCGCAGATAGAAAGAATAAATAACAGAACAAAAATTTAGACAATAGTGGTAAGCTTACCAAGCCTGGAAGTCTAAAGTTGACTATCATTATCATTAAGGTTTATAAAGAAAAAAAAATATTTTTTTATTACCACAGTGGAATAAGTTACACCTCTTAAGAGATATGAATGGTTTTACTGGAAAATTCTGAGCTAGCATGGATGAAGCTCTTGCAAACGCATATAATGTTATATAGATCCCACCTGTAGCAACCTGCAGGCTATTTCTCTTAGGTTAAAACAATCAAAGCTCATCCTGTGATGTGGCATATTCACTAACATGCAAAGTTGCCACTGTCACCCCTGACACCAGGTAAGAGTAGTTTTTATCACATGTGAAATAGCTTACCAAGAGCTGGGGAGATAGCTCAGCAGTACACGTGCCTGCCTGGCAAGTACAAGGTCCTGAGTTTAATTCCTCGTACAAAAAAAAAAAAAAGAAGTAGCTTACCTGAAGTCAGCTTCTCCTTGGGAAAGACTCTTCTAGATCTCTCACATAGTTTTAGGGAGTGTCTCCTCCGCTTCAGCCTGGAAGAAGGTAGAATGAACATCATTGAGGCAGAGTTGAAGCTCACCCTTAAATTGAAGGTTATAACAGTGAGGTTTGTCACTTTATGTATGCTCCTGTCTCCACATGAATCTGAGATCTGGAGCATTGAAAGCTTCCAGATCAAAAATAAAGGAAATGCTCACATTCAAAAGCAAGCATCAATTTTATACAGATGTGTTGAAAGAGTGAGTGTGTGTGTGTGTGTGTGTGTGTGTGTGTGTGTATGTGTGTACAAGTATCTATATATGTTTACTCTACAGACTTTGTACAAGTCACTAGCTGGAGCCCTAGGAATCCAGAGGTAAGGCAGAGTTGTTGGCAGTCATTGTGGGCACACCAGGCCTCAAATGATAACAAACTAACCCCACTACGCTTCTGATAGGGTTGGCTATACTGCTAACAGCGATGGACCGCCACAGAAGGTGTGGCTTTATCTCCAGCGTTGTGGGCCCACTACCGACACTTGGCCGGAAGGGGTCACAATGATGTGCCTGTGGATAGTCAGTGGGACAATAGGTAGGGAAGCCCGTGGTCCTGCAAAGTGGTGAACTCCCAGAAGTGCACGGCACTGAGTAGAAATGTTGAACAAGGAAGAATTTTTTTCCTCCTATGCAATAATATTAAGTGCTGGAAGTCCCATGCTGCACAGTGCTTCTTCTGTTCCTGGAATGTGTAGCTGGCAAACAGGTATTTTCCAAGTGAACAAATATCAACTTTTAAAAATGAAAGAAGCGATCACATGTCAGCCACTTCCTAATGTTCACATCTCCATTTGAAATGCCATGCATTCCTACTTCCTGAAAAGTGTTTTATTAATATCCAAAGTATTCAGCATTTTTTATATTGATGGTTGCCAAATACCTACTTTATATATTTTACCTAATAATTCATATATGAAGAGAATCAATTACATGATACAGTGTAATTACTGCTGTTAAATTTATTTGGATTTAAAACCTGAAATGTTGGAAGGAAACTGAGGAATGTGTTAGTAACTGAGCAATTAGGGTTCAAGATTCCTGCTGTTTGAGTTTTGAGTTTTACTCAATGTTTTCCAGTAAAAAAATTGCTAGTCTCTTTGCTTTCTACTCTAGTATCCATGTAAGTTTCCTTTAGATGAAAAATAAGTAGAAGCACTATAGGAAAGGTGCTTCAGAATGTGAAAAGATTTTTATTATCTAGCTTTGAATCAAAGTTAAAATATTTGCAAACTAAGTCACCAGAATAATGTGGTTTTAGTTTAAGGCGGTGGTCTCTGCTCTGTACTACACCACAAGTGAAACCCTGGGGTGTTCTTGGTGGACTACACAAGATAAGTGTTCAGTAACATGAATAAAGTATTTCCAAAACTACAGACTAGCCCAGCCTTCTGGAGAATGTACAGCTTTTACTACATGAAATTATATACTTTACTAACTGCCCTTACAAAACCTCATTTAATAAATGTAGTTTTTTGACTAGATAAGGTGCTATCATGGATTAAATGATGTTTTGCAAAATCAGAATCTGTGAAGACAGGGAGAATGTGCATCTTTTTTTCTACTGTCTACTCGTTTGCTATCATTGTGAAGGAAAGAAGTGTTATAACAAGTATGTGTTATATACGAAGGTATTAGCTTAAAAGCTTCTTTGTTCATTATCTGACTTAATTTTCAGCAAATGCATGACACAATGAAGTACTACCCTGACATAAAGAAGGATAAACTTGAACCATTTGTAGGAAAACAAAGTGCCTTCAGACTATAATGTTCAGTAAAATAAATCAGACACATAAGCTTAAATATCACATGGCTCCTTTTATGGAAGAAACCCAACATATAAAAAGGAACAAAATAAAATATAAATAATAGGATCTTTCTCCAATGTGAAGGGGATTGAGAGATGGAAGGAGGGGAGAAGGAGAGGAGGGAAAGAGAGTGAAAAAGGTCTGAGATGTGTCATGCACATGCACCAACTGCACTCAAGGAGTGAAAGCCTTCTTGCTGCAATCATATACTAATAAAACATAAAAACTGAAAGAAAAAGACTGACAATGTGACTTTCAAAATTCATGAAAGAGTAATTATTGTCCATAACTTGCAAATGAGGAAACAGTGGTTATGAGAGGTTAAGTTGCTTCTTAAAATTTTCTGGCTCTAAAAGCAGAAAACTAGAACATTGTTCCAATTCTGATGCACTTTTGTTTATAAGTGTGTGTGTGTGTGTGTGTGTGTGTGTGTGTGTGTGTGTGTCTACATGTATATATAGTTATTCAGACTGTCTGTTGAAAGGATAAATTAATGATTGTCTACATAGCATCTCATGAAGACCTTCAGAGATTTTTCCAATTGTCTGGAATCTAGTCTATCAATGCAGATAGATAGATAGATAGATAGATAGATAGATAGATAGATAGATAGATAGACAGACAGACAGACAAGCAGGCAGACAGACTAGATAGATAGATAGATAGATAGATAGATAGATAGATAGACAGACAGACAGACAGACAGACAGACAGACAGATAATAGCTAGCATTTTCTGGGTGGTCCGCTGTGGTCAGTACTTTATATGCATCTTCTCATTTATTTCTCAAACAGCAAGACAGAGGTTCATGCCTTGTGTACTGTTGTCATCTACTCTAGAAGGAAGAGCAAAGTGAGGCACCCTTAAGTAGTGAGGCTGGAATCTGCACACAGCCACTGACTCTCTGCAACAGAGATGGGCAGCTAAGTGCTACTTGGTCCCCAGCACACATTTTCTGACACTGCACTTAAAAGCCTTTTGAGTTATCATAATTTGGAAGGTAGCAGGTGGCACAGGCGTCCAGTAGTACAGACTGAGGAAGTTTAAAATCTACAGAACAGCACCCTAGAGAGAACTATCCAGGCCAAAATGTCAGTAATAGCAAGAGTAAGAAGGCCTACCTGCCCGTTACCATTTATCTGTACTTTTTTACCATTGAATTTGCGTAAAATAATGGAAATAATTATTTCATATTATTGAGAGCTAGCTCTGACCCACATTTAATCTCACAACTCTTTCTTGTGGCAATCTTATTATATTACAACAGTGCAGTGCATCATACTGTACATCCAAATCATCCCGGTATCTTCTGTAAAATAAAAATGCATGGTGTCACATCTCAGAATTCTTACTGAATTAGTCTAGCAGAAGGCTTTTGGGAATCAGATATTTTTTTAAAGTTCCCCAAATGATTTTAATCTGCAGCCAAGTTTTGAGAAAAGTGCAGAGACAAATCACAGACATTTAAAAAGGATGGGACCTTTGCTGTTCTTCACTAAAGTAATATCGTAATAATAACTCGCAGTTACTGGATGCTTATTACATGCCCAGGACTGCACTGAACACTTGTATGAGAATTTTTATACTTCAAATTCATCAGCACCTCCGTCAAGGGGGTCGGCGTCCTTACAACTGTGTTACTGCATTTTGGCAATTTTAATAAAGGACCTCTGATAGCTTATAAAGAACAGAAGTCTGTCGCTCACTGCTCTGGAGTCTGCTTGGTCTAGCACACCGATGGATGTGCTGTCTGGGGCTTGCTCTCTACTGCATGGGTGGCAGCTTCTCATATTTCACAGAGAGGCTTCAGCAGCTCTCAGGAACCTCTGCTTCAGGGTACTAATCGCGTCAGGAGGGCTCCAGCTTCATCTTCAACTCACCTCCCCCCACCCCCAGCCCCTCTTATTACCGTCACATAAGGGGTTTAGGGTGTCAACATATGAATTTCGGGGAGACACAGATATTCAGACCATAACACCACCATTTAACAGACGATGAAACTGAAACATCTGAAGATTAAATAATTTGTCCAAGCCAGACAGCTAGTTGCGACAGAACTGTGAATTAAATGCGGCTCCTTCTGACTGGAAAACCCATGCTGTAAACCAGTAGCTCTGAAACATAAGCCTGCCTTGGGGCCATCTGGAGGCTGGGGAAAACACAGATGGCTGGGCCCCGCCCCCAGCGTCGCATTCGGTGGGTCTGGAGCAGGGCCTGATACTCTGCATTTCTAGCGCTTTCTCCGCGCTGCTGCTGGTTCTGTTGGTCCCAGGACCACGCTTTGCAAACCATGTGCTAAAGAGAACCATTTCTTATCAAATCAAGCTGCTTCTTTTTATGATATTTCTCTTATTTAAGAAGTATATGCGTCATTTCTCCCTGATCCTTGGGTATTTTGTGAACGCTTTCTGTCCCACTAATGTGATGTCTTATGATACCAGGCATGGTGCTAAGAATCATGTTAGTGAGAAAAGTGTGTAATAACTTTTGCTTTACATGGAATGGGGCCAAGGGAGGGATATCAGGAAAGAGTCCAGCTCCCTCTCTGCTCTGTGGCAATACCCCTAACTGGAGAAAAAGAAGTCTACCAACAGGAGGGAGACCTGTACTAATGGACGGCAATCCAAAGTGACCATTAGGTGGCAAAAAGAAAACTATTATGGAAAATCAAGACAGGTGTTTTGTTTTTGTTTTTGTTTTTTCCACTAACTTTGTTCTTATGCTAGAACTATGATTAAATACAGAACAAAAAAAGGCACAAGCTTTTCTTCTTAAACTACCCTTCATTTCCTCTAACCAGCAGCAAGCAAACAAGCAAACCTACATGGAGGGGCGTTAGAGGTCATGTAGGAGTAGGCCATGAGGTGGGGGTGTGGTCCCCAGGGTTGTCCTGAATTAGAAAATGCACGTTCACTCACTGACAGACCACATGCGCTCTTCACACTGGACTCCCCACGGAGAAGGCTTCTTCCTCTGAGGAGTTTGCATTCAAGGTGGATGGGTGGTGGAGACATAGGAGCCCAGGGTAGGTGGACATCACTGTGGACAGATGGTCAGGGGACACTTGGGGAACAGAGGGAGGGAGGGAAGGACAGAGGGAGGGAGGTTGAACTGGATCTTCACCAGGTGGTTTACTCTGGGTGACTGAAGCACAAGTGAGAACGTTCTTTCAGAGAACAGAAGGACAGCAGCACAAAAGAGGCAGAGAGGTGAGGGGAAAGGACTGCTTGTGCCTGGGCTCCAGGTGAATGCTGAAGGTAGCTGCAGACCCAGGCACAGGGCAGCCAGGCCAACCAGGAGCTTGAGTTTACTTTATAGACCCAAAAGGGCTGAAAAAGAATCAATACAGAAAGTGATATAATAAAATAATAAGTTTTTAAAAATGTTTTTCAATCATTTATATATTTATTCAGTACATGGTCTCACTATGCAGCTGGGACTCATGATGATCCTCCTGTCTCAGCCTCCCCAGCACTGGGATTAGAGGGGAGTACCACTATACCTGGTTCCGGGGCCAGCAGGGCATGTAGTACCAGGAATCAAACTTGGGTCCCTGCGCTTGCCAGGCAGGTGCTTAGATCACTGAGCTATCTTGCCAGCCCATAAAATTGTAATTTTAGAGCAATGCCAACTGCCTCTCCTTTCCCGGACACAAGCTGGGTCTCACTCACCCATGAGCCTCCATGTCCCGCCTGCCCTCTGTCCTGTCAGTAATGCCCTGCACATCTTGCTGCTGCTGCTTCTGGGCTGATGATTCTTCCTACCCACTGCCTGAAGGACCAGAGTAGGAGCTGAGTGTTTTTGAATGCTCAGAAGCACTGAGAAGGTGTTGAAAGGAAGGGCAAAAACACATAAATTTCTACTCCTGACTTTTGACTTCCCACCTTCTATAAACAGTGTCTGTGAATTCTATTGTAAGCAAGTCAAGATTAATTACCTTTAAATGATTCATATGGGACAATTTTGTCTTCACATTTAAGCAATGCCTAAAACATTTGGTACCCCCTAAATTTGTTTTAGCAAAACTTTTTCAAAGTTCTTAACTGGCTTTCTTATTTACATTAACTATATATCTTCTACGAATACTATTTTTAATGTTACTCAGAAAACTAACAATGACAAGAAAAGGAAATAAGATTAACTGAATGTGAATTTTTTTGGTTGGAAAGTATCATTTGTTTGTTCGTCTATTTGTTTTTGAGACAGTGTCTCACTATGTAGTTCAGGCTGGCCTTGAATTCACTGTGATCCTCCTGCCTCAGCCTCCCGAGTGCTGAGATTACAAGCATGCACACTATGCCCAGCTCTAAATAAGTTTTAAATGTACCCTGGATTGTAAACTTCATATTAAGTAGCATTAATACTAGTATAAATAGCATTAATGCTTATTAATGCAAATAAAGACAGCATTAACATTTATTAATTAACATTGAATAAATACATGAATGATAACTATTCTGCAGCCAAACTGTATATCTCTGATAACAAATCCAGGCAGATTTAAAATTCCACTGAGTTCATTGGCTTCCCAATATACTCAAACTATGCTAAGCAATTTCACATTTAGGCCTTGTGTGAGTTGAGGAAGTGTTTTGATGTTGTATGAGAGATATGCAGCCTTACGCTCAAAAATATTTAAGTAACTTACCTGGAATTCACAGCTAGATGTGCCAACCCAGAGCCCAGAGCTCTTTGCTCTACTTTTCCCCAAATCTATCTAATCATGACACCTAAGTACTTAGTACTATAGCGTTCCAGACCCTGCCTCAGCGTCCCAGGTATGACCAAACCAGACCCATTTGTCTGCCACACAGCCCTGAAAACATGAGCTCTGCAAAAGAAAAAGTTTTCACAAGGTGGTCAAGGAAGAAGAAAGATGAAGCCTCACATTTACCTCCTGATCCTTGGGTTTGGGACTATTTACAGGACAGAGCATCAGGCTGATTTGGAGAACAACAAAAGGCCCCTGGAGGTGAAAGAATCGGTGGTTCCTGCCTGCAGAGTCGGTCTTTGTGGCTTTCATATTAGGCACATGCAAGAAAGGGCAGCGTGAGCTGAACTGAGCATGGAGTTTCTGGGTCTGGGCTCCAAGGGCAACAGGTCTCTCTGCAGATACTTGTACCCAGCCAGGCAGAGTTGGTGGTTTCAACAGAACTGCTTTCCATGCCTAGAAGACAACATAGGCAACCCTTATGACCATAAGCTACACGTTAAAGGTGTTAGCCTCAGCCAAGCCTGGAAAAGATTGCTTAGCTCTGTGGCCTCCCAAATCAGAGATGTTTTTTAAGTCTACAAAAAGCAGAATCTAAAAGCAAACGAAGTAGGAAGATTTACTCCTTGTTCCCTCAGTTATGGTTGATGATTCTGAGGAACATTTCAGAGGGCTTCAGTCCTGGCTTCCCATTGGAATTGCTTTAGAAGACTGAAATCCTGATGCCTTGACCCACGCTGAACACGTCAGTGGCTTCTAAAAGAAATCCTGGCATAGCCATAGTTGGAGCTCTCCAGGTTACTCCAGTGGCATCCAGAACTAGGAACCCCCAAGCTCAACTAAGCCATGCTGATGCCTCTATTGACTGCCAGCTTCTACCACCTACCACATCGCCTCCTGTCTTTCTTCTCATTAAAAATGATTTCTCTCTAGGAGACCCACATAGGAGAATCACCATTCAAGCCCAGTCTAGGCAATGCAGCCATAGTGAGACCCTGCCTCAAAGTTCAAAAAGGTGGTGGTGGGAGGGAGGACTTGGGATGTAGTGAAGAGAATTAATTCTACTACAGTGTAATCATGTAAAATGAAAAGGGAGAAGAGGGATGGATGGAGCTGAGGTCAAGAAACTATTACAAAGCCATGAATGCAAAGAAAATGAGAGATGTTGAAAGTGCTTTGAAGAGGCAGGGGGTAAGGGGCGTGATGGATTCATCATGGAACCATTGTTGCAGGAGCTCTAAGAAAAAGCTAGTTTTCTGTTGTTTGTTTGTATCTTTTAGAGGCACAGTCGCACTATGCAGTTCAGGCTGGCATCAAGCTGATATTGTAGCTCAGGCTGGTCTTGAACTCACAACAATCCTCCTGCCTCAGCCTCCTGAGCGCAGGGATTACAGATATGCACCACCACACCAAGAAAAGTGAAAGTTTTAATGCTCACCTAGCCTGCAGATCCTGAATAGACCCAGAGCGCAGGTCCAGTGTGTGAGTAAGACCCCCCCCCCCGGGTCCGCAGAACCTGAATAGACCCAGAGTGTGAGTGAGACCACCCAGGGCCGCCAGATCCTGAAT
>NW_004524671.1:8689906-8698849 GCF_000260255.1 Octodon degus | reverse complement strand
CTCTCTCTCTCTCTCTCTCTCTCTCTCTCTCTCTCTCTCTCTCTCTCTTCTAGCATTTAGCTGTATGAACCATCCTTGGGCAAGAAATCAAGCATTTCTAAGCTCTCAGCAGAATAAATTGATAGCTAGGTGAGGGAACAATAAAATAGTTTCTGAGTTGGGAATGCTTGTAATAAACCGATGGCAAGCTTAATTTTATACTGAAGTAGGTACATCCATATAAATACTGTAATTTCTGGTGATAAATTACCACATATATACATTTTGAGATTAAATTCAAAGTAGTCATTTACCATTGTACACTAACATTAAGAATAACAATGTCAAGTCATTTACTTCAATTTTATAGTTTTAACTGAGGTCATTAATGTTATTACAGTTGTGATCATTTGACTTTTCAATTTTTTAAAAAAATTAATTTAGTTTATATATTATACCAGATGTTTTTCACATGTAAGAAATTGAATTTTAACAAAAAATTCTACTCTGCTGAGAGATTGAACAGTGAAGTAAATTAGTTTTTTCTCCTAAATTTTCTATGTTAGTACATAATCCTCTTGATGCATAGTATCTCATAATGTGGGTAGAACTGAGCATGCTTTTTAAATATATTTCAGGGTAAATAAATTATTCTCATTTCTCTGCTAGCACTGGCTAGCAATGACTAGCAGCTGGAAATATTACAAGTGTGAAGGGGTTGCTTGTTCTCAATAACATAAACCTTGTAATTATTCCAAACTAAACAGTAAATCTAAAGTTACAGCTTTAAATCTATAAACTCATAATTGCATCATTTCTCGATGATTACATTTGTCTGGTGCTTATATTTTTAGAAAAAAAATGATTTGTCTCTGTGAATTGAGTCAGTAATTTCTAAATATATGTATTGAGGATTTCATTGGTGAAATAAGCCATTACAAGCCCGATTGCAGTCTGACATCAACGGAGTCTTTAAACAACTATTCATCCTACTGCTGACAGATTTACTCAGGATATTGTTACTATTGTTGTTTAGAAATTAATAAGACCAGGCGTATTAATGTCTATGGACCTAATCTTCTTTAGGTCTGAATCACAATTGACCAAGGCCAACAAGTGAACAAAACATATGTCTTTCTCCCTGACTTGGGATTTCAAACATCAAGCATGTAGTTATCTTCTGCTGTGAAATAAATGAGGCAATATTTGATTTTAGGGGCTAAAACACGCCTTCATACGCACATTACTCATTTTTAAAACTGAGCTATGTGAACAAGTGTGTTCTTACATTTTGCAAAGAGCACCCTTTTTCCTGTTAAATCTCAATGTGATTCAAAAGGATACCCTAAACTGAAGGTACAGGGCTTGCTTGAGCAGCGCGTATATTAAATTGAAGGCACAAGATTTCATTATTATCACCGCAGAATACTTGGTGCTATGCCTAGCAATGTTTGATTTTACCTGTATTTTTGCTAATAGAGTCACCAAAAACATAATATTTCTGTTGCTTTACAAATGACTCGAACTCTAAGGAAAGGAGAAAATATAAAATAAGCTTTGTCCTCCCAGCTCCGTCCAACTCTTAGTGTCAAGGTTCTCTGGGTATCAATTGCAGTACAAGAAATGAAGCAAACAAATGGGAGGCCATGAGCATCTTCATTCAGATGTTATCATTGCCTGTCAACCCGTGGTTATGAATGTTCTCTTTGTAGAGAGAACAGTGGAAAGGGAGGAAATTTGTCCAAAGAGAATTCAGAAATCATGTATTTGCAATACGTTTTGTGCCAATCACACCGAGTGACATTGTCTCTGGGAAGGAGAAGGTACGGTCACCATGTTCCTACCACAACTTTGCCAGCTTACATAAACACTGACTAAAGCTGTCAGGGATTATGCGCAGCATGCTGGATCTGATGAGCTCAAAAATAAGATAGCTCGGTCCTATACTATTTAGGATTATGCCGGTAATCTCTTTAGAGAAAGTGTGCAATATCAGCAGAACAGACCCTTCAGTCTTGGAGGAGCTATAACTAATTCTACATGTGAGGGGTAAGCAGGACTTGCCTCAGTCCCACACTGACCACAGGCCTTTGTGGTGCTTGGCAAGGGGTAAAATTATAAGAAGGAGCTTCTGCAGTGAATCCCAGATAACTGTTTACCCCTGAAGTAATTTCTGGTGCTGAACATGGGTATGAATACTTCCCTTTATCTTATGTATGTCTGCTTTTCGTAAAGGGCACATATGTTGTGATGAACTAAGGCTACACATACCTTTCTTTAACTTTGGAACTCCCTTCATCTCTAGAGATAAAGTAAAAATTAAAATTGGCTCTTCAATGCTGTGATTTCTTTATCTCAAGATTTGATGCAGTAGCAGCTGAATTCTCAGTTTACAAGAACATATATAATAAAATAACATGATTTTCACTGCAAAGCTTTCACTATATTTGCCCATTGTAGCATAAAAATCTTGTAGATAACCCATATAGTTTCTAAAATTTGAACTCTTGCTTAAAAATTACTGGTGTCATATGATTTTTCTATTTTTCAGATATAGACTCATACACACAAACACACATACACATTTTACCAGTTTCTGTAGTTTAGTTATTTGTTACACAAATGACTACACTTACATCAAGAAAACAAAACATAAATATGGAAAAGTGACCAATAATACTGCTGTTTAGTCTTTTAACCCAAGACCATTATAAGATGCTGGGAGCCAGTTAAATAAAATTATCATGAGATTAGAAACAGAAATGTTAGTGTGTTCCAAGCATTCTAAACTTATATGGACATCACCCTAACAGTGGAGCAGTAATTTGCCCAAATGTGATAAGATATAGTGTCAGTTGTGCATTCCAAGATCCTTTTTTCAAGATTGAAGCCATTGAAGTTGGATTCAGATCACTGTGATTTAAAATGGATCGTCTTTCTTTATCTCTTCGGTGCTGCCCTAACTGTCTCAAAGGTGCGTCTAGAGACTTAGTCTGCCTTTTCCACCTACCAGAACAGGCACAGTTTTCTTACTGTCAAATTCCATGGTCAGTGCTAAGAATTTCAGAAATAGTCTAAAGAGTTTCTATTAATAAGAAGAGAAACAAATGCTTTTCACCCCAAATCTTCTTTCACTACTTAGGCCTCACACACATTCTCTCTCTCTCTCTCTCTCTCTCTCTCTCTCTCTCTCTCTCTCTCTCTCCCCCTCTCTGATTGGTGTTAAGGTTAAATTAATCTTTAAATTATCTGACTAAATACATAATTTAAGGCCTTTCTTTTTGTTTATCTAACATATTCCTTATAACATTGTTTTTTCTAAATAGTCTTAAAAAGCGTGCACTATTGCAACTATAGCTGAGAGCACAGTGAAGAGTAATACCAGATTGAATCACATGATATCCCAAATGCCATCAGTCTTTTGCACAAAAACATGCTAATTTCATATAGGTCAACTTGACATATGAGTGACCACAGATAAAAGCGACTGCAGATGAAACTGTGATTAGTTGATCATTTTGGAAGCATTTTTTTTTAAATTTTACATTTAACCTCATTGGTACATTCCTCAAGTAAGCTTAAATACGGGACTGGTCTGGAAATGCCCTGCTGTCATTTGATGTTCCTCTTTCAGCCTTTAGCCACCAATTTTGCTTACCATTTCCCGCCAAAATTAACTTGCCTACTTTCCAAAATGTGGACCAGAAGCCGCCCGACGTGGAGCCTTCCCAGCTTCCCCCAGCTGAAGTCATCATTTCCTGTTTTCAGGCTCATTCAGCAGTCATCTGTCTGCTCTGAACTCTAATTGGTAGATGTGTGTAGCTGCATGATGATAGTATTCATCATGAAGACAGAAATTTGGTTTTGGGTATATCTGTGATTTAAAATAAGTGGAATGTTTGCTGAATTTTTTTAATGTCTTCCTTACTTGCCATTGCTGCCCTGTCTCATATACACTTCACAATCTCCAGGGGGAGAAACCTTGGACAACCAAATTTTTAATAGATAATAGACATCATAGTACTATGTCATGCATTCAAAATAATTGATCAAGTATGATATAGATTTGCATATACCTAGTAGCACCGAAAACACAATTTCCTCTATTATTAATATTTTGTCTTAGTACGATGCACTGTTACAGCTGAAGAACCAGTATAGGTACATTAGCTATCGTCCATAGTTTACACTAATGTTCACTCTTTTTTTCATAACCTATAATTGTGGTATCTGATTACATCTCCATCATTGCAGCATTGTACATGATAATTTTATAAGTCTAGCAATTCTTTGTGCTTTATTTATTCATTTTCCTGTCCCACTCCAAATGTTGACAACCACTGGTTGTTTTGACTATCCCTATAATTTTTATTTTCCCAAACATCATATAGTTGAAATTGTCCTATCTTCCTTCACTTAGCAATATGTATTGTTTCCTCCACGTCTCCTTACAGACTGCTAGCTCTTTATGTATTGCCAAATGATATTCCACTGTTGGAATATCCTGTTGCTGGTTTGTCTGTTCACCTATTGAAAAGCATCTTGATTGTTTTCAACTTTGGGCAATTACGAGTATTATTATAAATATCCATGTGCAAGGTTTTGGGGAAGCAAAAGTTTTCAAGTCAGTTAATGAATGTCAAGGAGCAAAACTGTTTCTTAGACAAAGTTTAGCTTTGTAAGAATTACCGAAATTTCCTTCCAGAGTGGATGGACCATTCCAGATTCCCGCAAACCACAAATGACTATTCGTTTTACTCTGCATCTTCCTCAGCACTTGCTACGGCCAGGTGTCTTGATTATAATCTTCCTCATAAGTACGTAGTGACACTTCATTGCTTAGCATTTTCCTAATGACATATTGCATTTGGTATCTTTTAATATGTTTGTCTTCCATTCACACATCAGCTTTATGAAATCTCTTCAGGTTTTCTGCCCATTTTCTTTTCAGGTTTAATCATTATTCACATGGTTTGAAAGCGTGCTCTGTGTCAGGTATACATTTTGCAATATTTTCTCTAACTCTGTGACTTGTCTCTTCATTGTTTTAATGTATTTTGATTTTAACATAGAAAACCAGCATATATTTCTCATTTTCCAAAAGGCAGTGTTTTCTTTTTAATTGGAATTCTGTGAAGCTTATTGGTTGGAGAAGAACTGATTTTTTACAGTAACAGAAACATAACTATTATTTAGATCTTCATTTACATCATTAAACATTTCATAGTTTTTTTATAGGGGAAGATATATTCTTCCTATTTTAATTTTTTATTTTATTTGTACATTTACATTTCAAGTAGTTTGCACTCATCTTGGGGAGTACCTATGTGCATGTACTACAGTTTGTTTCTTTTTCTTTTCACAGGGGAGAAAATTTTTTATTAAAAATAGAAAAAAATACCAGGCATTTACAACGGTTGTGTATAGGTGGGGTTATTGGCATGTTTTAACTTTTTCTTGTGTTCTAAATATTTTTATAATAGTGTGATTTTTTATTAAATTTATTGAGAAACAAATAGCAATGAGACAGTTTCAAAACCGATTAATAGGACAGTCTCAACAATTAATATGTTGCATATTGTTGACTTCATACTGGTTATCCGTCGTACAAGAAGTAGACATGCTATCCTGTCCAAACACTATGAGTACAAATCTTTCTTCTCAGTTAAGAGAAAGCAGCTATATATCTATCCAAACTATTCTGTATACACAGATACAAAAGAGTCCTTCATTTGTATCGTCTTTCATCTTTTCCTGTTTAGTTTTGTCAGAGATGGGTATTCCATTGCCATTTAAATATCGTAGGTGCGTGAATTCAGCAAAATAATCCAAGATAGTGCAGTAGTCCATAATAGCAGTGGGTTATCATTGGACTGGCAATGTCGGAAGCTGTCAGCTTGTTCCTTTATTTTTATTTTTAACTTCTTTCCGTTTCCCTCTTCCTCCACTTCTCCTAGTCCTTTTCCTCATTCCTGTTAATAATATTTGTTTTAGCTCATGCTATGGCCTATTATGTTTGCATTAATTGGGGTTATTAGGTTCCTATGGGTGGTGAAAGGAGCTATTTTGCTCCTTTTAAGTTACTCTCCAAGGAATGCATCCACCTTGTCATTCCAAGTCCTCTGTGGAATGAGTCTGTGCGTTCCTTCACTCTCCTCTCCTTCAACGAGCTGGTGCTGCAGACCCATGAGTTTCCTATCCAAGGTTTCAACTAGATGGGCAGAAAAGGGAGCTAAGAAAAAAAGGAGCTAAAAAGAAATGAGTTTTATACATTGAAGTAAAAACAATTGCTGGGTTTTTTTCTTTCATATTACTGGATAAATTAGCTATCAGGAAGAGTACATATGAGTATTATTTTTGTTTTTGTTTTTGTTTTTTTATTTATTTATTTGGCACAAGGCCTCACTACAGCTAGGCAGTAGTGATCTTCCTGTCTCAGCCTCCCCAGCGCTGGGATTACAGACATGTGCCACCACGCCCGGCCTCGGTGGCCAGCTCGGCCGGGGTTCCTGGGCCAGCGCGGCATGTGGTACTGGGAATCAGACCCTGGTCCTCGCGCTTGCCAGACAGGCACTTAGACCACTGAGCTATCTCCCCAGCCTTGCTTTTGTTTTTCAATAAAGTTTTCTTCACAGCGAGTTGAGGCTTGGAGAAGACATTCCCAGAGGAAATTGTACAGTGTCTTGCCTTTCTGTCTGCGGAACTGCTAAAGCTCTTCCGAGTGTATGACTCGTAGACACACTGTTAACAGCAAATTGTGGTTACGTGGGAACGGCACGACCTGGGTGTCCACGCTCCCATTGAGCACCTGGGCGACGCTGGTGCTGCTGCCAGGACGACGCTTGGGTTGTGTGAGTTTCAGGGGAGCCTCAGGAGATATAAGACCAGTGTCGCAAATACCCTTCATCGGTCCTCAGCTCTGTGCTAACTAACGCGCTTGAAGCAGACACAGCAACTTCTCAAATACTGCATTTACAGAATTACTGGGCAGAGCTGGGGAAAAACTGATGGCTTTACCTCTATCCAAAGGGGAAAAAAGGAAACTGTGTACAATTTAATTTTAAAATGAAAAGCTGTATTTTAAAAAAATTTCTCAGGGTAGCTTTTTTTTTTTTTAAATACAGTATCCACAACCCCAAAACAGTCTAAGGCAGAGGAAAAACCATTCGCACTCTGTGTTAGGACTGTGGAGGAGATACAGATGCAGCTCACAGCTGGTAATCTGCAAAGGACCCGGGTGTGCTAGGTGTCAACTATACTAATGTAAGATGTTTCTGCAGTGTGCCCCCCTCTTTCTGCTATCATATCACTTAGTGATGAGAGTTTGGGGATTTTTTTTCTAGCTCTCCAACTGTCCTGGGGCCTTTATGAACAAGAGAAAATGTCTAAAAGGCAATAGCAGAAAATACTTTTTCAGATCCCATAAAGTTTTTAATCTTAAAACCAGGAAAATGGAAAATCCCACCAGGTCTCAGAATAGCTACACTTACATTACCTGGGTGTCATTGAACAGGGCGGGAATGAGGAGCTTGTTAAAAGCAAATTCTACTTTGATTGGTCTTTGGTGCATGTTAATTGTCTGCATTTTTCCACACTTGTGTTAGTGCATATTGGTTATATAGACTCATGGGTTTTGTTTGGCAAGTTTGTACATGCACATAACGTACCCGGATCATTCTCACATCATATCCCTTCCTCACTGCCTCTGCTCCCCCCAGTTTCATGTTTTTGAGGAGGTTTTGATGTGAATGATGTATTTTGGTCATATTCATTTCCACTATTACCTGGCCTACAACCTCCCTCTTATTCTTTTCTTCTTATCTAATAATGTCACCTCTTCATATTTTACATATTAGACAGAACATATAATGTCTATCTTTTTTTTCCCTTGTTTGACATTTGTTTGTCTGAGTCAGGTCTATTTCACTCAACATGAAGATTTCCAGATCCCCCCATGTTTCTGCAAGTGACAAATTTCATTCTTCCTGATGGATGACTACTGCTGCCTTATGTACACGTAGCACACGTCATCCACTCATCTGTCCACAGATACCTACGCTGGCTCAAGAGCTTGGCCTTTGTTTATTATAGCACAGGGAATATAGGTATGCAGGTATCTCTATGGTACCTGACTTTAATTCCTTTGGCTATATATCAAGTGGTGTTATAGCTGGACCAGTTTGCATCCCTATTTTTAGTTTTGTGAGGAACCCCCACACTGATTTCTGTGGGGCTATGCTAATTTACATCCCCACCACCACTAGTGGTGTAGAGGTTTTCCTTTTTCCCTACCTCTTCACCAGCACTTACTGCTTTTTGTATTCTTGCTGATAGCCATTCTCACTGTGGTGATGTGCAATCTCATTGTAGCTTTGATTTGCATTTCTTTAACAGCTAAAAATGGTGAAAAAAAAAAAACCTTTTTTCACCTACTTATTGACCATTTGCACTTCTTCCTTTGAGATGTGCCTGTTCAATGCTTGTGCCCACTAACTGAGGAGCTATTTGAGTTTTTGATATGAAGTTTTTTAGTTTTTTGGATATTCTAGCTATTAATCCTCTGGCAAAAGAGTAGTTGAAGGCTTTCTCCTACTCTGTAGGCTGTATCTTTACTCTATTGGTTGTTTTGCTAGATGCAAGGACACTTTTTTAATTTAAAATTTCGTTTGTTGATTTTTGTTATTTCCTGTGCTGTTGGCATCCTACTCAGCAAGTCTTTGCCTGTGTCTAGGGCCTCATGGATCCTCCTGTACTTTCATTTAGCAGTTTCAAGGTTTCAGTTGTTACACTTTGTCCTTCTTTCTAGTTTTTTCAGCACCATTTGTTCTTTTTTTTTTTAAACCGGGGACTGAATTCAGACCCTTGCACTTGCCAGGGAAGCACTCATTCTATGAGCCATCTCCCTGGCCTCTCATTGTTTCTCTCTCTCTCTCTCTCTCTCTCTCTCTCTCTCTCTCTCTCTCT
>NW_004524671.1:8682492-8689806 GCF_000260255.1 Octodon degus | reverse complement strand
TCTCTCTCTCTCTCTCTCTCTCTCTCTCTCTCTCTCTCTCTCTCTCTCTCTCCCCAGCACTGTTTGTTAAGAGGCTGCCTTTTCCCCAGCATTAACTTTTGGCTCCTTTGTCCAGAATCAAATGACTCTTATTGTCTGGGTTTGTTCCGGCCTGCTCTGTTGGTTCCTTGGGTCTGTATGTCTGGTTTTGTGTCAGCGCCATGCTCTTTTTGTTACTCTGACTCTGTGGTATGACTTGAAATCAGGTACTGTGCTGCCTCCGGTCATGCTCTCATGCTCTTGTTATTTATGGTGGCTTTGGCTGTTCGGGGCTTTTTGTGTTTTGATGTGGATTTTAGGATTATCTTTCTTCACAAATGATGTGGACCTACACATACAACCCCTGAAGAATCCACTGACAGATTTTTAAAGCTGATAAACAAATTTTGCAAAGTAACAGGATATAAAATCGACATTGAAAACCAATAGCTTTCTACACACAGATTATAGACTAGCTCAGAAAGAAATAAGGCAAACAATTTTATTCATAGTAACTTTAGAAAAAAATTAAAAACTAAGTATCAATCTAACCAAGGAAGTAAAAGACTTGTGCCTTGAAAATTTTCAGAACAACGAAGAAACTGAAGAAGACAGATGGAAAGACTTCCAAGTTCATGGATTAGCAGAATTAATAAAAGTGGGCATAGTACAAAAAATAGTTCATACATCAAAATACTATGACATTCTTCACAGAACCAGAAAAAGACTAACCCTGAGATTCCTTTGAATAGTCTGCATCTTTAACATGTTCCAAGGCTATGCCAAACTGCTGGTCTATTGACTACATGGAGTATTCACAAAAGTAAGGTGCTACACTCACCTGAATAGCACTGAGTCCTACACATATGTTTTTCTTATCACAGTTAGAACATTGACAAGACAAGAAGTGTTCAGTTGGCATCAATTCCTAAGTTATATATTTAGAACCACTACAACTTATGGCAATGATTTAGTTTGCTGATGAGAGGAAGATTTAACTTATTATCAGTACTGTCATCCTTCCCTTATCCATGGGAAATTCATTCCAAAATCTCGGTTCAATGGATACCTGAAATTGTAGAGCATTAAACTCTGGACATACTCCTTTTTCCTACATATACATACCTATGATAAAGTTTAATTTATAAATTAGTCACAATAAAATGTTAACTGTAAGAAATAGTAAAATAAACAATTACAACAATGTATTAACACCACAATAATCAATCTAATCAGTGTCTTCTATTAGAGACAGCTACTGAATGACTAGTAGGAAGGTAGCACATACAGTGTGGATACAGTGGACAAAGGGATGATATTCATGCTATTTCAGGATGGGGCAGGGAAAATAATTTAAAATGATGAAATATTTATTTCCAGAAATTTATATTTAGCAATTCCAAATTAAGTTATTACCATAACTTGGGTAACTGAAGTTATGAAAAGCAAAACTGTGGATAAGGAAAGAGCTCTGTTAATGCTTTAAATGATTATGCTAATTGAAGTCACTGCTATTTGTTGGTCTTGGCATTTTGCTATTTCAGACCTGTAGGGTGTCAGCATGGACAAGTAACGTTGCGCCATAAATCACTCCTCCCACTTAATAATCGGATAAATCAGTCCCCCACTAAAAAAATCCTACAAATTATGCCTTTAAAAATATTTTTTGGGCCATGGAAATAGCTCAAAGTTCTAAGCACTTGCCTAGGCAAGCACAAAGACCAGGATTCAATTCCCTGCCCTACCTGCAGTTCTGGTCCCACCCCAGGCATGCCAAGTCAGCCACTAGACCAGGCTTGGTGGCACAGGCCTGTAATCCCAGCTGGCTGAAAACAGGAGGATCACTATCAGCCCAAGCTGCATAGTGAGACCTTGTACCAAATACATGAAACTTAAAAAAAGGGGCCAGGGAAGTGGTTCAGTGGCTTAAGTGCCTGTCTGGCAAGCACACAAGGTCTCGAGTTTGATCCCAGGTACCAAAAAAAAAAAAAAAAGATAAAAAAAAATTGTCATATGGTAGTAATTAATTTCTTAATCTAGCTTCCATTATCATGCAATAGAAGGAAGTATAGTAATAGAAAACTAGATGTACCTCTAAGTCATTTAGGAGCTACCAGTCAATCAAATGGAACAGAAGATTCAAAGAGCCCACTACACAGAGTAGTACAGAGAAGATTCTATAAAGAGAGCCCAGATGTTGGTGGATATGGGAGTGTAAAATTAGAATGCACTGAACTTCATGCGCTATATAGGGTACTTGGGCAGCAAGCCTGCAGTAAGATGCTGTTTGTACTGATGAGATACATACATGGGCACATCCTCACCCAGTGATCATGGTCTTTTAGAATCCTCATCTGAGCTGGGTACAGCAGGACATACCTGTAATCTCAGCTACTCAGGAGACCGAGGAAGGAAGGTATCAAGTTCAAGTGCATCCTGGGAAATTTAGCAGGATTCAAAGAAAAAAGAATCACTACCTAGCATGACATGAGGGACACCAAAGGTCAAGATTTCTTTTCCTGTGGGTCTGTTTTCCATGTTTCTGTTCCACTCCATCCTCCGGGCTGTTGTCTGATGAAGCCCAGTTGCAGATGCAACAGATCTCAGGAATAACTACTTCATCATTGCCCTTTGGTTTTGTTGATATATGAAATTAGAAAATTTTGGACCTGATAGAGGTAGATACTCTCAATCTGCCAATGAGAGAAGGAAAGAATACAAACAAAGATTTTAACTTGGATTTATCACAGATGGTAGATGAAATACAATTTGGGTAGATGAGATACAACTTGGACTACTGAGACCATCTGCAAAGGATTTTTAACCAAAATAGTCATCTTTATTGGAAACTTTTACATGTGTAAATTGTGCTTCACTCAGACATTAAGAGATTTAATTGCTCTGTCCACTTTTAGCATAACTGCAAAATTATGGAAAACAGAAACAGGCTAACCAAGTGTCCAGGAATATAGCCTACGCTGTGTCCAAGAACAATGTCCAAAGCCTGGGACTTGGCCTGATAAATATCTCTTCTCTTAGGGGAATAAAACAGCCAGAAAATAAAAGACGCTTCACTGTAACCCCAAATCAAATACAAGAAACATAGGTCATTCCTCTCAACTTTCATTTCTGACCTGTCTCTCCTATTTGGAGGTTTCTAGTTGTTGTTCTACTGAGACAGGATCTCACTAAGCAGCTAGCAGTTCCCTATTGAACTCAAACCTGCACCTTTGTGCCTCAGCCTCCCAGAGCACTGGGAGTACAGGGATGTGCATCATGTCCAGCTTTGGGGAGCTTGGGAGTTGTTATTGTTTTTCCCTTTTGCTGTTGTGTTTGTTTTATTTCATCTCATTTCTGGCCTTTGCATGAAGTTGACATGGTATAAAGAATACCTAGCAAATAATTTGATTCATTTAATTTCTTTTGGGAGCCTAATATCAAATGAGAATCACCTGAGAGCCCTTCCCAAAGGACATACCCCTTCTGAATCATGGTTCTGATTTCTTCTTTACATTCTCAATATGAAAAATCAGTATTGCTTAAAATCTCCTTTATAGGAGGAAGTATGCCAAATCTCATTTGTACAGAAAAAAATTAGACACCACTGGAAACAAAAAGAAATGTGAGCTTATCCCAGTCCTAACTTAGAAGCTCAGAACATAAACATGAGTAGTTGGAGGTGAAGGAGTTGGAATAGTAGGAAACAAGAACACAAGACCAGGGACAAGAAAATAGTTCTTGAGAGCAGAAAGGCCTATAGGTCTGATGTTACTATCTTTTCTGAGAGATAGCCTGAAAGAGGTAAGGTACTTGGGGCACCAGTGTGATATATATTCTAGTTAACTCATTAGCCTGGATTAGTCTATCAACTTCAATGCCTGCTGTCACCATTGAGGGTGAGATGGGGGGAACAAAAAATGTGTAAATTTTGATAAGCAGGAAGATGTGAAACTTGGTGACTTTGTGCAAGGTTGTAGAGAAGACACTGAGCAACGAGAAAAACTTCAGAGAGCAGTGGGAGTGAGGCCGTCGCTCTCCAAAGGGGTAGAGACGTTGACTACTCTGTAATTGTTGAATACAATCTGCCTGCCTACTCTTGGGATATTATATCAATTATACTCAATAAACTGCTTTAGTATAGGGACAATGTTACATTATTTTGAATCTTTCATGACACTGAAACTGAGAATATTGTTTCAAGAAAAGAGAAAATCTAGGTATTCTTATTTCTACAAGCAGCAACTGAATTGCTAAGTAAAATCTTAACAATAGTCTACACAAAGGCTTAGCAATAGGAGGGTATAACTGGAACATAGAAGATATGGATAAAATGAAAACTGGGCAGATTCAAACCACCTCAAAGACACCTCAACTCATCAAAGTATGTCTGTCAAAGAATGCTATGGGTGAATACATCCAAGAGTGAAGAAAGTACAAAAGTCAAATTCCCTCCTTAGTCTCCACCACTCTTTGTTGTCACCACTGGTGAGGTCCAACACACCAAACCTTCCCAAGATATTCATCTTGAAGTGGTGACATATAGTGTGCTGCCAGGGGTATAGTCACTGTGGGGCAATTCCACAGGAGGCTCTGCCTGGTGTGATGGCAAGACATTTAGAAATGACAACTACTAAAGCAATAGTCTGCTCTGTTGTCCTAATTAGTGTCTGGCATACTCTGTCCTGGAGATGCACTTTATAAAATACGGAGTATGAACTATAAAGCTGTAGCTCAGAGCAGCTAATTTTTTAAGTGCAAGAAAGGGAAAAGGACTACTACCTTAGATAATCGAAATTTATCTTCACTACTAATAAAGCTCTGCTGAAATGAGTATAAAGTAGTCAGTAGGTTTTCAAACCTATGTCCCCTTCCCATACAGAGCCACACATATTTTAAGTGACTTCATCTTTTTAAAATGCTGTTGAAGTGTTTATAGCTCTTCAGGATTACATGTTGAGCCAGAACTATAAATATGCATAAATATGCAGATGCTCTATCGAATGTTCTTTATCTCATTTGTATTTCTAAAGTTGTATAGCATAACCTCTGTGCCTTTCAAACACATGTTCTCCCACCCCAGGAGGTAAATTACCTCTATTTTCATTTCCTTTAAAGTTAGATCATTTTATAATTAAGAACATATTCAAGCAGATTCTCTCCATGTGTAAGCTACTCCCTGGAGAGTAATTGATTCAGTGAGAGCCTCTGTGTTAATATCATATAAGATAAAAATAATATATACTGGGTAACTGGACTTTGTTAAGTCAGTTGTATAATCATGATAAGTAATCTGAAAGGTTATCACTTTTAATGATACAAATAACTTAGAGTGCCTTTCATTAGGTTATTTAAGAATGACAAGATGTGGTTTGTCATTTTTTTTTTTATTTTGGTCCAATAATAATGGAAAAACCAGTTAACAATGACAACAATGATGCTGGTGATAATGTCATTTTAAAGCTCTATTATTTATAAAGACCCACTTGAACCTCACAAGTCTATGAAGTTTGTCGATTAACTTTATACTTATAAAGCAGAAAACAACAGAAACATAAGATCAGAGATTTTTGTCCTCACCATGGTGCCTGGTCACTAATAGATGTAAGACAGAATTCAGGAGGACAGAAGAGAATGACCACAAATCTAGTATCGTTCCCTAACACAAAATCTTGAAAACAAATACAAATTCAAATACTCCAAAAGCTAAATGAATCAGAAGCAAACGGAAATACTTAATTCAATCAGTATTTTAAGTGGTTGCCACTTCTGTGGTTTTTTTTTTTCCAGTACCAGGGATTGAACTCAGGACCCTGTGCTTGCCAGGCAAGTGCTTATTCTACTGAGCTATCTCCCAGCCCTGCCACTTCTGTATTTTATAGCTATCTTTGCTGGCACTCTAGGAGCTCACGGTTTTCTTCTTACTTTGTTTTTCAGGAAGGGAGAGAATGTGTTACCCAATATCATAGCAGCTTGAAAGCATCATTAACATCCTTTGACCTCAGCTTTTTCATATGAAAAACAGGAACATAGTATTGATCTTTCTGCTTGCAAAGATGATTGGAAACTTCTGTAAAATAATTCTGAAAAATCATGTACTATCAAAAAGCTAAAAATGATCTATTTTTAAATAATGTTTCACAGTTGTTTTTCTATACTTAAGAGTGAAAAACTGGGCCAGGAGATAGCTCAGTTGAATAAATGCTTGCCTGGCAAGTGCAAGGGCCTGAGTTCAATCCCTGGCTCAAAAAAAAAAAAAAAAAAAAGGTGGAAAACTATGAAAATGTGTCCAAATGGCAGATTGATATATAAAGCATTTTAAAGTATATTTTGTATATTTTAAATTGAGAAAGAAAAGTCAATTTTCTTGGGGTACATAATTTTAACAGCTCTTAAAAATACAATTAAAGACAAAGGAATTATCATACCTTAAGTAACCTCTACAGTGGAGATTTAAAATCATCTTCCATGTGGCGTTTTTATACAATGGAATCCTACTCAGCTATAAAGAGGGATAAACTTGAGACTTTGTAGGGAAATGGATACAATTTGAGTCCATATAAGTGAAATAAACCAGTTTCACATGTGCAAACATCACATTGTCTCCCCATTGTAAGAAGCTGAAAGAGTGAACAAAACTCAAAATGTACAACAGATACTGTGAAATGGAAAGAAAATGCTCAAAAGGGAAGAGAAACTGAAATGGAAGAAAGGAGAAAAGAAGGAAGGGGAAAGAAACACTCACATACACACACACACACACACACACACACACACACATGCACACATGACACTACTTGCCTTTAGTCCATTGAAAAGGTTTATGTCTATGTTGCTGGATCAATTTTTCATGCCTCTGCCTTGTAATATGAGCAACTACTTTGAAGATAGCAATATCCAATACACTACCCATTGTTACTCTCCTACAATTTTCTTTTGAAATTTTACACCATTGTTTTTATTGTTGAATTTTCTTTTCTTTAGAATAAAAGAAAGACAAAGAATGTTTTTTTCTAGTGGGTTTTATGCACAGATGTCTGCAAGGTAACACACTAAATGACACATATGAAAAATGGAAATCCCATGCCCTGTCATGTTCTGCAAGTCCCTCACTTTTTGTCAAACTTACTATTTGATCTCACTTTCCAGACCGGGGAACTAGAAGTAAGCTTCAGTTCTCCCCCCACGTTATTCTCTCTTCCATCACCTAGTCTCACTGCAGCCGCTCAAACACCCTTCTGACTACTCTGTCCACGCCATCATCCCTGCCACTTACATAACGCCTCACTCCGTCTCCAT
>NW_004524671.1:8677870-8682112 GCF_000260255.1 Octodon degus | reverse complement strand
CAGACCCTTGTGCTTGCCAGGGAAGCGCTTATTCCACTGAGCCATCTCCCCAGCCCCAGTAGTCCTTAATAGTAGTGGGTTAGCCACATGACTGGGAATGTCAGAAGTTGTTGACTTGAGCCTTTTACAGCTCAGGATACTAATATTGCTTTATCTTGGTCTTAACCATTCAGCAGAAAAATATAAACAAGAGGTATAAAGTGCTTCTGCTTTTTTTTTTTTTTTTGGCGGAACTAAGGATTGAACTCAGGCCCTTGTGCTTGCCAGCCAAGCACTTATTCTACTGAGCTATCTCCACTGCCAAACTGCTCTTTCTAGCTTAACAAAATCACATCTTTCATCACTCACCGTGTTCACTTTGATCATCTTCCATGCAGGTGGGATGAAGAGACAGCTCCTCTGTGTGGCTCTTGAAGAGCCCCAAGCTGGCCTCCCGCTCCCTGACCTAAGGAGCCACATTTTCCTACAGCCAACTGCTGTGCTGTTCCCAGTCGCAGGCATCCCGACCCTCCACCTCCTTCACTCACTACCCTTTGCCTTCTTTTCAGATCAACCAAATCCCACACAGTCTTCACAATGGAATGTTACCATCTCCAATGAAACCATTCTGGTTCCTACAACATTTGTTGTACCAACAAGATTTATTATCTTTTCTCTGATTTCTCCATGTCTTAATTAATTTGATTATAAGAAACTGTCTTATTGTGTCGCCAAATGAGATTATTTCATTAATTTTATTATTAGATGCATTACCATAACTTATCCTCTGTCAGCGGTCTTCGGTATGTTAGTGGACATACTGACCATGCTGCCTCTACACTGAGCTGGTTCATTATCGACACGTTCACAAGTAATCATTCAACCACATAAAGTGCAAAGCCATAACACACACACACACACACACACACACACACACACACATGCATGTACACACATAGGGCCATGCAGAACTTACAGACTTAATATTTCAAATGTAAAATAAAAAATCAAAAGTCATGAGTTCAAGGGATTTTTGCATCAAACTATTTTAAGGTTAAGTTTAAAATGGAGAAAACAATGAAGTCAAGAGTTTAGAAAATTTCAGGTGTTTTATTTCTGGTTAATTATTTAATTCTTTTAGTTTGAGAAGATGAACAGTAATGGTAAATAGTTGTCTCTTCACGTAGAAGACTAGGAAAGCCCTGGAGTAGAGGTGGGTGACTCCACACCGCCACTCCCGCCCCAGGATCTTCAAACACAAGCATCGCGGTGGGGGAGGATATGCACACGGTGAAAGGGACACAACCATACGCTGAAAATGCTTGCTTTTTTTTCCCTTTCAGCACAAATTGAAGTGATACCATGCAAAATTTGTGGCGATAAATCCTCCGGGATCCACTACGGAGTCATCACGTGTGAAGGCTGTAAGGTAAGGACCCCGGTTCCGGCAGCCACGTGCCCCCCAAACCTTCTGCAATAAGCTCAGGAGGTTGCCCGCGCCCGCTGCCCACCCGTGGGGCCTGGTGGGAGGAAAGAGGGGGGGGTTCTCTGTCCTTTTTATCTTTTCCCTCTTGTTCTCTGAGCGGTCAGCAACTCTTTAAAAGGAGATTCTTATACAAAAGCTTGAATTATCTTCATTTGCAGAGAAATAAGCGCTGACTCTTACTCTTTTACCAGTGCTTTCTCCAGTAAATTCCATGGCACTTATACAATGTGATATAATTAAATATTCAAAAAAGATTAGAAGATAAATTATCCTTTTATTATCTATTTATCTATCTGCTTGAGAAAAAAAAAAAGGCAAGGAGACAATTGCATTACATGTATGGGGGCCGGGGAGATGGCTCAGTGGAATAAGGGCTTCCCTGGCAAGCGCAAGGGTCTGAGTTCAATCCCTGGTTCTGCAAAAAAATAAAATAAAATAAATGTATGGTCATCCTTTATTTTCACATTCCAAGAAAAGAAAACCGGAAGCATGAGAATTGTTAGAAGTAGAACAGAGGCTCTCTAAATCAGTTGAAAGCTACCCACTCCCCAAATGCCTTCTTTATTGATAGGGTTTTGCGACATAAACACGATTATGTCAACTATCAAATGTCATTGATCTAGATAATAAAAAGCTGGGGAAAAAGTTTCATCATATTCAGTCCAGTGTTTCCTCCCAGATCAACCCTACCAACCCTTCCCCAAAAAAGAAAAAAGAACACAGACCAGTAAGAGTTACTTCTAAATATAGACCTGAGAAAACAGACCTAATCTGAAACAAGAGAAATTTGAAACGTTATCATAAATTTTAAAAATGTATCTTTAAAAAGAGAGAATGAAGTCAAAGAGTTCTATGGCTAACTTTAAACACCCATGTGTAACCAAGACAAATAGAATACAGTTATCACCTGAGAGGGAAATGGTGTTGTCCTGGCAAAGTCACTGTCATGAACAATTATATTTTTGCTCAAAGTCATAACATTGATCATTAAATTGAGTCATTAAACCATAGGAGATATAATACACTTATAGATTCTAGGACCCAATCAATCTTAAGAGACTTTCCAACATAAACTAGACAAAACATAGTATAATGATCAAACACTGGTGATGTGGGGAAAACTGGCAGTACCATAAGAGTCTCAAAACATGATTACTGGAATTGAAAATGCAGAGGAATGGCTGACACTGACAAAGGTCCTACAATCTGAGGTACAGGATCTCAGGATAAATCCTAAGGGGATTTCACTGACCTTCTCAGACCAAAAGCTACAACTCTTATTGCATAGGTCCTGCTTTACCTTGGTCTTAACCATCCAGCAGAAAAGTATAAAAATGAAGTATAAGAAGTAAAGCCATGCTGTTATGTTGAGCTGTAGGGGACTCAGGTCAACAATTGCTGACATTGCCAGCCAAGGGGAGGACCCAATACTATTATGGACTACTGGACCCTTTTAGAATATTTTGCTGAGTTAACACACCTATAAGATTCAAATAACGGAACTAAACAAGAAAAGGGGATACAGATGAATGTCCATTTTGTATCTGTGTATTCAAAGTGGTTAGGATAGATATATAGTTACATTGTCTTAATGAATAGAGGGATTTGTTCTAATGGTGTTTGTAAATAGAATATCAAGTCTGCATCTTGTACAGTAATTAACCACTAGGAAGAATGTATGCAATATGTTAATTACTGAAACTGTGCTACCAATTTGGTTTGAAACTGTCTCATTGCTATATGTTTCTCAATAAAATTATGAAAAAGAAAGAAAGAAAGAAAAAGAAAATGCAGAGGAGAAAGGAGAAAAGAATGAACAGGAATAGAATGGGAAAGGGAAGAAGATTAGCACACTGATTTCTTTTGGAGAGGATTAATGATTGTCCATCTGAGCACAGCGTGAGCTGCCCGGCTGTAATTAAGAACTGCATAATTATCCACCTTAATGAAATTTTCATCTCATCAAAAAGAAACAATAAAGCAAAATAGTACATTGACAATTTTTAACCCTCCTTGAGTAAGTTATGCTTCCTCTGATCTGATAAACCGTCTTTTGGGTTGGGTTGTTTTCTCTTCATAAACATTGACAATTTTGGAATCAGATCTCTGTCCACTGGTAGCATTTCTACCAGTCTTTTGGTTCATCCTGCACTTTACAGTGCTATCATCTAGTGTACAGAATATCCATTAAAAATGTTTTTAGATCAATATGATAATGCATATAATTGATGTTTACCTGTAAGATCTATTTGGGAAATGTCTGATTTTAAAATATAAGACAATATCTTTTTGTGTGTATGTAATGGTACCAGGAATCAAACTCAGGACCTTATGTTTGCCAGGCAAGTGCTTATGCTGCTGAGCTATCTCCCTGGCAAAGACTCAGTTTGTTTTGTTTTATTTGGTTTGGTTTGGCTTGCCTTGGTTTGGTTTGGTTTGTACCAGAGATTGAACTCTGGACCTTGCACCTGCCAGGCAGGCAGGCAGGCACTTGTACCATTGAGCTAGCTCCCTAGCCATAAAATATAGAGTTATACAGTATCTTGTTAGGAAACAAAGGACTTTAAGCAATAATTTCTAAATTATTTAAACCTGGACAAAGGCCAGCCAAATAGCTCAGCAGATTGAAGCACCTGCAAGCAGGTGCAGGGACCTGGGGTTTGATCCCCAAGCCTGCTGTGTTGGCCCCGCCCCCAGGGCACCCTGAGAAGGCAATTCAGACTGGTTGTGGTGGCAAGTGCCTAAAATCCCAGCTCTTGGGAGGCTGTAAGCAGGCA
>NW_004524671.1:8668030-8676792 GCF_000260255.1 Octodon degus | reverse complement strand
TGTGGATGAGTCACGGCCATTGCTTGGCCAATGTGATCTCTGTGAAAGCCTGAGAGAATGTTTTCTCTCCATGTGACTCTCCTTAGGCACATTCTACATTATCGATTGTTTCCTCTTTGGCCCCATAATCTCCTTGATCAGAAAATTTGGGACACTACCGAGTTACATGATGTTACAGTACAAGTTTTCATATGTCTTGAATATTAATTGACCTTGGAAGGCTAGGGCCAAAATGTAGGCTTTCCTTGTGGCCCTCCTTTTTCTCTAATTTTGGTCTGCAAATTTAGGTTATTAACCCTCCAGAAGACAAGCTTATTAAAGCAGAATCTTTTTCATGCCCAAAACCTTATTTGCACTCATGAGCAACGTAAGCCTCATAATTAATGTCAAATTGGCCTTTAATTAGGGCTTGTAGCTGCGACTTCAAAACAGTCTTTCCTGTCACCCATTTTGTTAAGTGACACTATCCTATGTAAAGATTAAAAAACCACCAAATTCTTTCCTAAAATGTAAACTTTAAGTCATCTCGAATCAAAACCGATGTGCTGAGTTAAGCTTTCGGACTGCTTTCCTAGTACATGAAACACAACGCTTCAAGCCCTGGGAGCTTACGTGTGGTTTCTACATTAATAAAAGCCCATTTGGACTGGAGAATCAGATGTCTTATTCTGCCCCTACTGATCCTGTAAATAAATATACAGGGAGATGTGAAGAGAAAACCAGTCCTTGTTGAATGGCTTTGGGCTTAAACACAGACCCAGCTGGGAGTCTTTTAAGGGACCCTGGGCCATATTGCCATTTCAGAGATTTCTTACAGGTTAGCAAAGCTCCCAGCACCAATCTGAGCCTTACTAGAATCACAACAAAGGAAAAATTGACACTCTCAATTCAGTCTTTCTTAAAATTGTTAATTTTTTTCTCTCATTAGAACTGGTTTTAAATATGTTGCATTAATATATCACCTTTCATAATTATTGATTTTTTTGGTGGGCCATAAATTTTGGAGTCAACCTCACTAGCCTTTTGTAGATCCAACCCTGTTCTAGGCACCTGTGGATCCACAGATGGTGGTTGGCAGTGTGCAGGGACTGTCTTCTAGGCCTCTCGGTCCTTGGCCCACCCCAAAGTTTTAAGACATCTTTCTTCCAAAGAAGATGTCCTGGGATGTCATCTCCTGCAGTTTCTCTTCCTACATTTACTTTACATCATCATTATGTCCTTGGCTCTGTTTTTGTGGGTTCCCCAAGGCAACTCAAGAGCAAAGCGTGATCAGGAAAACTGATTAGGAGGGGCATGGATGGAGGAGTGACTAATTTCAGGTCTCTAGAGAAGATGCTGATTTTCTCCAGTAGTGTTTTCTGTAAGATAGCCAAAGGAGGGTGGCATTCAAAGAATTAAGAATGATAAGCATGGGTGTAGATTACAAGTATAATGTATAATCCATGGCAGTTCACTTTGAATCAGTAGGGCTCAAACATAATTGTATGAAGACGGCTTATACTGTTACAGGCTCAGAGACCATTTGTTCAGATTTTACTTTGTATTTTTCTTGGGTGTGAATTTGGGTTAGTTTTGTGCTGAGGATTCAACTTGGACACTCATCACTAAGCTGCATCAGCCCTGTCTTACTTATTTTGAACCAGGGTCTCGTGGAGATGCCCAAGTAGGACCCAAACTTTCTCTCCCAACCCTAATCTCCCTTTGTGCTGGAATTACAGGTGTGAGTGGCCACACCCAACTTACCTTCCTCACAGAAGGGTTTGGTTGATGTTTTCTTTATTCAAAGATGAGGTTGATCTGAAGGTACATCATTGCTTTATAGAACAGATGTATTCTGGCCAAATAAAAAGATGATTCAAATGGAGAAAATGTCTTAGAGTCTAAGAAAGCAGCAACATGGTCTGAGACTGTGTTCCTCGCTGCCGCCGCTGCCGCCGCTATCTCCTTTTCCAGCACAGGGCTTGGCACAAACCTGGGTGCTTGTCCCCACCAGGTCTCCTCCCAGTTGGCTTAGCAGTGATGTATTTTTCTTTGTCACTTCTTCCCCACTGCTTTTGGTGGCAGAAGCTGTGGTCTTTTTGCAGAGAATAGCACAGCTCACCAATGCTTTTAATAAGCATTCACTGATGGATAAGTGATTGGCCCTTCATATCACTACAAATAACATGTATTTCTGCACAGAAATATCTGCCAACTTTTGAAGGATAATTATCCAAAGAATTTTTTTTTTTTTTAGGGAAGGGTCTACAGAGTCTCACTGTGTAAATCTGAGTGATCAGCCTGTTTACAGCCTCGCAAGACCTGGGATCACAGGAGCTACCATTCCTAGTCTCAATTGCCATCTCAGTGCCCCCTAGGGTCAGGGCTGGCAGAGCAGGCCCAGGGATCTAACCCCTGGCCCCTGCGCCTGCTTGGAGGCACTTTAATCCGTGAGCCCTTATCCAAAGAATTTTAAAAATTAACTTTTGTTCATTGTAGAAAATATATCCAGTGTGTGTGCTAATGTTCCCCTTCTCATGCAGCCACTTTCCTCCCCTTCTCTTTTTCCCTCTAGGGGTTCTTTAGGAGGAGCCAGCAGAACAATGCCTCCTATTCCTGCCCTAGGCAGAGAAACTGTTTGATTGACAGGACCAACCGAAACCGTTGCCAACACTGCAGACTGCAGAAGTGTCTTGCCCTAGGAATGTCAAGAGATGGTAAGGGATTCACCTTCCTATTTCGTGCTTAGGGGTTTTCAAATGGATGCTTCATGCAGTCTTTTTAAGCCACTGGAAGAATTTAAATGTGGGAACTGGGGATAAGAAAAAAAGAGAACCATAGAGCAGGCAGTGAATTAAGAAGCAAAATTAATATGTAGCACAGACTATTGCCCACAGAATGAGAAGGGAAGATCACACTGCAGCGCATGGAGCAGCCTACGCCGTCCAGGTGAAGTGAAAGCAGCACAGGCCTTGGTTGAAGGCGACCATATGTCACGTTTACCTAGGAGTAAGGTGTGTCCTGAGATGTGAGACTTTCAGAACTAAAACTAAAGAGTTCTCAGCAGTCAGGAAGCATGCAGTCACTGGCTAAATCTCACTGGTACACAAAATGTGTAGTGAGGGAAAAAAAGTTAGGCTGCCTGATCAGACGTTCCCAGATAAGGGTTTGCAGCATTCTGAGCCATGATGGAGACTGTGAAAGCTACAACCAAGAAAATTCATTTTTCCTGAGTTTGCTATCTACTCACTATATGCCATGGTTTATGAAATGATATACAAATGGACATTAAGACTGAAAACCCAGTGATTTGAACAGTTTGTTAAGCTGCTTACTTACAGATAAGCCACTGGACATTTAACATTTACCTGTTTGACACGTCTTTGGACTTAGGACTCACGACACAGACTTGTGACCCATATTTTTTGTACAGTTCTGTACATCTTGTTTACAGGGTCTTAATGTATTTTTGTACAGCATACATAGTTTACTCTACTGTAATTTTTGCTGATTGTACTGTATGGTACAGCACTGTAGTTTTATGCTCTGATATGTATCATAGTGCTGCATGTAAGACTTATGCAAATAAAAGCAAGGTCATCCCGTTGTAGCTCCTTTGACCATTTCTTCGTTCTGAATGTTGGAAAGTATGTTCTGCAGGTGATTCCTCACTTAGTGACCAGTTCACTTCACAACCTAGCAGAGAGAATAGGACGAATGTCTGTATTTATTTTTGTTATGTCCTCCTACAATCAAAGAAAGGTCTCCTGTGGAATGGCAGGTCTGTGTCTGTGCCGGACAAGACATAAGGGTACATCCAAGGGCACACTCAGTAGACTCTGTCTTTGGCCCACCAAGTCAGATTTTTGAATCCCATTACTTATAAGAAATACATTGAGAGTATTGCTTATGGTAGGCAACCACAGTCTGTTCTCGAGGAAGAAACTTACTATGGCAAATAATTTATTCTAAGAAAATAAAAGTGGCATAAAGTCTTAGGACCCTGGGGGGAGTAAAGACAATGACCCATTTGAACTTTAGACCCAGAAACCATCCTCATGCTGCCTGTAAGATCTCCCCAAAGGCCTCCTAAATATATCAGACATCAAACTAATCATGAAGAAAAGTGATCCGAGTAGGAGTGGTAGTTGGAAATGTGAAGAAGTGGCTCAGGAAAACATACACAGCCTCTCTCTGTTTCTCTCTCCCTTTCTCCACCCCCACCCTTTAGAAAAAGACTCATTTCTTTTTAGGGTTTTTTTTTAATGTATTTGGTACACGGTCTCCCTACACAGCTCAGACTCTACTGATCCTCCCATTTTCAGCCTCCCCAGCGCTGGGATTGCAGGCGCACGTCACCACTCCTGGTCTCTGTGGCCACTCAGCATGTCCCAGGGGTGGGACTGACATGACATATGGTGCCAGGGATAGAACCCCGATCCCTGCGCTTGCCTAAGCAGGTGCTTAGTCCACTGAACTATGTCCTGGACCCTAGAAAGCCTCTTCTTTACCATGTCAAATAGAAGAAGTTGGCCAGAACCTTTATTAGGTTGAATATGTTACCCCAAACACATCATACTAATATCCAGAGGCTGAGTAAACTTTATCAACTGTGGATAAGTAATGTCAAGAATACAGTATTGAATTCAAAAGCCTTGAGGTTCAGGTTCACTCACAGGGTCTAGTCAGAATTCAAACACAACAGTTAAACTTTCTCCCACCATTCTTTTTATTACCCCTTTCATCTGCTCACTAAGCAAATACTTTCAAAGTACTTTAGCAGTATGATCAAAACCAGCGTGAAATACCATCCCACTTAGCTGGTTTACACCCTCCCTTCCCTCAGACATGCACTAGAGTGTGTTCACTCTGATTTATATGCTCCTTCCTGGCTCCAGGAATCTCTACTTCATTGGCACCAAAAAAACCATGACTGCCAGTAAGCAACTTATCAAACTGTTTAAATCACTGGATTCTCATTCTTTTCTGAATTGTCACTTGTGTACCATTTTATTAGCCATGGCACATATATGAGTAGATGGCAAACTCAGCAATGGCGAATTAGTTCAAATTTAGCTTAGGCACACACGCAAAAGAATCGAATCCACTTTAAATATATCCGTATGTGCTTGTGTTTGTAAAAAGGTGAAACAATGCATGGGTGTGTGAACTGATTGTAGGAATCTCCTCCATCTTATCTATTTTTCTTTTAACTGGATCTTTCACAAATTTGTTTTCATTAAACTCTTTATAAAAGAATAGTCAGTGTAACTGTTCCCTGAAAAAATGGTCACAGTAAAAAGATACTGAGCCAAAAGAAAAATTGAAAACCTAGCGAAATAACTAGAATGTGGAAAAATTAATTTAATTAACAAAATTTTAAAATCTAGACTGTGTCCCCATCCATGGCACACCTCTGTCCAAAGACAGAGGCTGCCCACCAGGATGAGTTCACATCTCACGCTTCTTCTATTCAGCACTATTTTGTCCTACCATGTGTCACCATTTAAATCATTTACATTTCAGTTAATTAAAATGAAATAAACTTAACACACAATTCTTTAATCACAGGAACTGTACTTCAGCTGCTTGACAGCCACATCGGCTTGTGGGTACCATCCTGGAAATCATAAAAAACGTTCTTTGATGTCTAAAAATTCTGGTAAAGAAAAAATAGGAAATGACAGAGATTTCAAATGAATAGTGTTGTGTACATTGAGACTTCGAATCCATAGTCTACAGCACTAAAGGGGGAGGGGCACATCTCAAGCTGAAGAGTTAGGTTTAGATCAATTTAACTGGTAAGCCCCAAAACATAAAGGTAAAGAATTGCATAACTGAAAGTTGTAAGGTAGGATAATTTCCAAAAATAACTATACAATACTGTCCAGCTGGGTTGTCTTAAATCCACAAATACCTGTCCAGGTATCATGTAGTAATAAGTAGAAACCTTTGAAGGTTCAATGGCTTCATGTTTTTGCTATTCTGAAATTTTCCATTGCAATGGATCTCACATTCCAAATAAAAATGCAATGATTTCTAATACTTCTGCATAAAATTAATCTCTACTAACATGACATTGAAATGGGCATTGAAAGTACATCATGAACAAATGCTATCATTACTGAATGTGTATTCTCCTGGTTTCTTTATAAGCACTAGCGGTTTCGCGAGAGGCTGCATCTACACTCAAGTGAATGTCATTAATGGAATAACTCAAGTTTGAAAGGGGCAAGCATTGACATATATGCTATTCTCATTAGTGAATAGTGATAAGAATGAAAATACTTAAAAATATAATAGTAATATGGCCATTATTGAATCAGTTGGTGAATCCAAAAAATGTGTCTCCAAATAGTGACAAACATTATTTATATGTCATGAAAGTTTGGTAGCTTTATTTTTGCCATGCACTGTAATTCTTTCCCAAATATGTCAACATTTTCACTTCAAAAAGAGATGTAAAATTGAAATATGGATGAGCTAGTATTTCTGAAATGAATGGAAAATTCATTCTAAGATGGTATTACAGTCACTGTGAGGTCCTTGATTTAGGATGAAGCCTGATAATTCTAAAATGTAGTCCAGCTTTAATATGTTTCTTTCTAAATATATCCATTGTTCTATGACCTAATAAGTGGATTTCTTAGAAAAGGCATAGCTTTTCTCCGTTGAATTTTCAGATTTTCTTAGCAGAGCAGAGCCTATGGCAGCAGACTTCTTTTGACATCGTTAGCTCTAATTATGATGACAGTGGTTAACAGCATAATTCTGCCTGCCTCAGCAGCAGGTCGGCTCTGGGGATCATGGTCACCAGTAGCCATCTGGGGGGACTGAGGAGGCGCAGACAGCTTTCATGTGCTCTGAAGCCAGCTAGCTCAGGCATCTTCCTGTCAAGCTGAGGTACCCAGTCTCCCACGTCCTTTTCAAACCTGTTTGTACTACACGTGTTAATGACACCCTGGTCCAGAGCAGGGACTCGCGACCATGAGTTCAGAGCTGGGCGGCGTGGACTCTCTTCCTAGGGTAAAGGAACTAGAGCCGTCAATGCAACCCATGGGCCACAAGGTACATTTCTCTCAACTATAAAGCACACAGAAATCTAAGGCAAGAATCAAATGAAAAGTGCTTTTTCAAAAAAAAAAAAAAAAGCACTGTTTTTGTTTTTACAAGTTAGAAGAGTTTCTCATTCTGAGTTGTAGTTCTTGGAAATTTTAAACAAATACATGCAAAAGTATTCCATTAAAATAAGTAAGAAAGTAGATCTGCGCTGGCCTAGATCAAAAAAAAAGTAATCTCTAGTAGTAGAAATACTTCTTCTATTCACCTTTGTAACTACAACAAACAGCTGCTCTGAACTGCCATGAATGGAAACGACAGAAGGGCAACAGATAGAGAAGTGTGTCACAATATTTGCTTGGAGGAAGAGATCTTTCTGAATCAATTTTGTTATCATTTACTTTTCCTTATATAAGAAGGCTTTTATTCCCCTAGAGAATAGTACAAATTATTTGGAAAGGTATCATATAATTGTACAGTGGAAGCTTTACCTAAAAATTACTGTAAAATTCTACCCAAAGACAAACTGGAAATATCACTGCAGTTAGTAAGTAAATAAAGTTGTCTCTGAGAAACAGAATCTAATAAAAGGCAGTGTCTCTACAAACAACGTGAAGCACAGTGAACTCAATATTCAAGACCCAGTAAAAGCAAGAACTGAGATGGAAAGGAGACTCTGATGGGAATTAATCAGATTGCTTGTCTTCATTCATAAAAATTACTGGATAATTACCACTTAATTTTTCCATTTAGCATCAGAAAGGCAGAATATAAGACTTTTTTTCTTTGAGAGATAAAACAGAAATAGACAGTGTACAAACTTCTCTATTTCCAGCCCTCACCTCTCCATCATCACTGGCTAAAAGGCCGGTGATGCAGGCCCCTTCTCATCAGCATTTAACCACTAGGCCACATCTGTGAGGAAATGTATCCATTCTTTTTTTTTTTTTTTTTTTTATTTATTTTGTGTGTGTGGGTGGACAGTTCAGCCCACCAGGGGGCGGGGCTGGCTGGCATGTGGTGCTGGGAATTGAACCGCGGTCCCTGTGCTTTTGTTTATCTTAGCTTGTTCTAAGTAGGTGCTTTAGACCACTGAGCCATCTCACCAGCCCAAATGTATCCATTCTTAACAGACACATTTCCGTGCAAAGATACAATTTGGGAGCTCCATACCCAGTGGAAGGAGAAGAGGAATTTTGGGGGGATGCTGTGGGGAGTGAGTAGTAGCTCTCTCACAGCGTGAATGTCTATCGGGGGCCACTCAAGCTACAGAATTCTCAAACACTTTATCCTTTAGTTATTCTCAGAAAACCACCTGCCCTGGCACCTGAATCCCAGAACTCCAACTCTTTCTGGCCCCTGTCTGCTTCTTTCTCTGAGGAAGAGATCTTTCTGAATCAATATTTGTGATTCAGCGGGTGATAGGAACACTACCACCAAGGAAAAGAAAATACAAATTCACAGAGGGGAGCCTTTGAGCTTGTCATAGTCCCCACCATCTATATGAAGTGAAGGGTGTGGGACAATTCAGACTAGGTAGGTCTAAGATGCAGAATGTTCACATGCTAAAAATGAAGGTGACAACCTGTGAGGGGAGACGTCAGAGCCCATAACCGTTCAGGTAGCCAGGCCGCATGAGTGAAGAAGCAACATATTGAAATGCGTGTCTCTTCAGATTACTCTGACTATTTGCAGAGCCTCTTCTTCGTTTTTCCTCAGAATAG
>NW_004524671.1:8664642-8667360 GCF_000260255.1 Octodon degus | reverse complement strand
TCCTTTCTGCTCCTCCACCATGAGATGAGCAGCCTGCTGCACCGCATGCTCCTTCTATAACTCACGGTCCCATCACAGGACCAAGAACAATGGGTCTGCAAGCCAAGGACTAGACCTTCCAAAACCAAGAGCCGGTACAAACCTTTCTCTTCATAAGTTGACTACAGCGGGTACTTGTTACAGTAATGGAAAGCTAGTTAGCATGCTTGCGTTTAATTCTTCATTGACAAATCCAGTACAAATGCCCCCCAAATATATCATTTTACTAACTGTACAGTGCAAATGAAGGTTGTGGTGTTTACAGGTTTGATTACCTGATATTGAAGGAACAAACACCCATGGCCATGTGTGCTGAAGCAGAAGCACAACCACAAATCCCATGTTCTGTTTTTCTCTCCTACACAGCTGTGAAGTTTGGAAGGATGTCCAAGAAACAAAGGGACAGCCTGTATGCGGAGGTGCAGAAGCACCAGCAGCGGCTGCAGGAGCAGCGGCAGCAGCAGAGCGGGGAGGCAGAGGCCCTTGCCAGGGTCTACAGCAGCAGCATCAGCAATGGTCTGAGCAACCTGAGCAGTGAGACCAGCGGCGCTTACACCAACGGGCACGTCATCGATCTGCCCAAGTCCGAGGGGTACTACAGCGTGGATTCGGGCCAGCCGTCCCCTGATCAGTCAGGACTTGACATGACTGGGATTAAACAGATAAAGCAAGAACCCATCTATGACCTCACCTCGGTACCCAACTTGTTTACCTATAGCTCTTTCAACAATGGGCAGTTAGCACCAGGCATAACCATGAGTGAAATTGGTAAGTGGAAACATCCTCCAAGTTTTGCTTTTCAGAAATGCTGCTTTGAAGGTGCATTACCCTAATGAGGCGGGCCATTTTCTTAGATCTAAGTGGAATTACTTGCATTTGTGGCTTCTACTGAGAAAATAAAATGATTTTAAAATATGACCTAATAAAAATCATTGCTCCCTTGCCCCATAAAAGCTTATTTCAAGTAAAAAAAAAAAAAAGAGAGAGAGAAGAAATTATAAATAGAAAGATGCTATCTGTAAAGAAAGAACAGATGCTATGTGTTCAATTTGGGTTCTCACCAAAAGAAATAAATGTTATTGGTATAAGCAGGAAAATTTCAGTAAGTACCTAAAGTGATGCTATTAAAAGTGAGCTAGCAAAAAAGGCATAAAAATAATGCGGAATAACCAAATGAACAGGGCCCTATTCCCAGTGTAAGGTAACTGGAGACAAAACTTAGCCAACGATCCTTTACGTCCCTCACTGTGAAGGAGGACAGACTGGTAAAGCTCTTGAAGTCCACATTCAAGGATTCTAAATGACAGCAATGAAAGAATGTGGTTTGGAAGGTGACAGAGCACAGGAGTGACAATGGAGCTGGTCACAGGCACAACAGACAGCAGACTCGATGCACTCGGCCACCTGATCCTGCTCTGGCCACGACGCCCTTTAGTTCCTCAGGGATGCTCGTCAAAGGCCCATCCTTAGCAAGCTCTCTTCCAACCTGCTGCCACTTTGTCTCACTCCATTACTCTCCACAGTCTACTGAATGTTTAACTAGTTAATCTCATTAACTAACTGCCATAAAAATATTGATGTAGACTACCTCGTTACCCTCCTGGCACAAATGCACCTAGGGAGCTAAGCTTTATGCCAGCCTCTGCCGTAGCATGAGGGCATGGGCGGGGAGCCGATGGGGTCAGGACCTCCAAGGCTCCTCACTCCCCAGCCAAGAGGCAACATGGCACAGTGAGGGTGAACACAGCTCCCTGAGTTGAAACCCTGGCTTGATGGCTTCTTATTGAAGCAAGAGCAAGTTTCCCTGTTCCAGGTTACACATCCTTAAAAAGAAGAAAATATTAATTCATAGTTCACAGGGAGGTTGTAATAATTACAGCACTTGGCACACACTTGATAACTCCTGTTACTGTCATTCAGATGCTACATGCTTAGTCACTTTCCAATAGTTGCCTACAGCCCACATGTGTTTTCAGTTAAGTTGCCATGGCTATATTCTTGGCAACTGGTACCATCCTGTTGAAAAAGAAGTGATGCTCCACAACTGTAAACCTGAAATATTCTTTCTCCCTTACAGCAGTTCCACCCATGACAGGGAGTAAAGTTGACAAAGCACCCATGATAATTTTCACTTCTGAGAGACAGAATTAAATCCGCTAGAATAACAAAAATATGCAATTATTGCTATTATCCTTAACCTTTTGCCGTATTGCAACTACTTCACAGACATCTTAAAGAAAAAGCAAAAATATGATTGTCATTGTATTACACAAATGTCTCTGGACAGTCCAGTGTCCTGTGGTCCCTCTCTGATCGAGACTGAATCCACTCCCAGCATTCTGAGTCCTGTGTCTTTAGCAGTTAAGCACCTACTTGCTAGGGGTTTCATAGTCACAACCTGCACTGGCACCTAATAAGATGGATTTCTTTTATTCTTTCTTCCTTTTCTTTCTTTTTTTTTATTTTATGGAAGGGTCTACAGGGTGTTCAGGGTCTCACTACTAGATTGGACTCATAGTGATCCGCCTGTTTACAGCCTCCCAAGAGCTGGGATTACAGGTGCGCACCTCGACGTCCAGTATCAACTGCTATCTCAGCGCGCCCCAGGAGTGGGACCGACATGTCAGGCCTGGGGATCGAATCCCTGGCTCCTGCGCCTGCATGTAGATGTTTTAATAC
>NW_004524671.1:8646137-8664542 GCF_000260255.1 Octodon degus | reverse complement strand
TTTTTTTTTTTTTTTTTTTCCGATACTAGGGATCGAACATAGCACTTTGCACTTACCAGGCAGGCACTTAAGCTGCTGAGCTATATCCCAGCCCTAAGATAGGCTTCTCAAGTAGAGACATCTGATTTTTCCAAGAAAGCATGTAAAAGAACAAAATAAGAAAAGTCACCATGTTTTGGCCTTTATACTTCTTAATATCTAAGTTCCTTAATATGCTGCTGGTTTGGAACATATATTTAAATAGCAATAAAATAAAAACTCAACCTTGTTTTACAATCTGCTTTCCCATACCCAAAAAGAAAGTATCCTAAAAGTACAGAAATCCTTGTGTCCTTGTGTTTCAATGCCAATGGAAAGGGTCATGGTAAGAGAACTTCTGTCCAAGCCATCATGTCTAGCTTATCCTAGACAAAAGTCATTTCCCATCTGTGTCCCTCAGGCTATTTTTCTTTTTTCTTTCTTCTTTTTTTTTTTTTTTTTTTTTTTTGTATTTAGTACAGGGTCTACAAGGTCTACTAGGTGTCACTATGTAGATCAGACTCATAGTGATTCTCCCATTTTTGGCCTCCCAAGTGCTGGGATTACAGGCGCGCACCACCATACCCAGTCTCAATCACCGTCTCAGTGTGCCCAGCGGGCAGGGCTGGCACAGCACTCCGGGGATCGAACCCTGGCTGCTGCGCTCTGCCTAAGCAAGTGCTTTAGTCCCCTGAATTATCAGGCCAGCCCCCTCAGTCTGTTTTTCAACGAGCTGACAGAATGGGACTAGATAATCTCTTATACAGACTTTCTGTAGAAACTGACAAGTAAAATGAGCTACATATACTTTTCTCATTTGAAGATATCATTAGTCTTTATAGACTTCTACATATGCTCGAAATTTTGGAAGCATCTTTCATCAGCTTTGAGTGGTGCACTTAGATTAACCTGCTAGGCTTCCAAATCTAGCAAAACCATAAACCTAATATTGACTTTCTTCAGATTTTATTGAAACAGCAATGCCACCTAGTGGACACAAACGCACTGGGTGACATCACTTGTAGATACCTGGGCGGGACAGAGTGGGATTCACTGTCTTTCCACACTGTCAAAAAGGTTGCCAGTCATTTCACCAAAACATCAAGACCATGAGTACCATTGGGCGGGAAGATATCATGGAATGGTGTGGTTAAAGCTCTGATTCTAAGCCAAACTGCAAAGTTCAAAATTTGGCAGGGCCTTTTCTCCTAGACAATGTATCTGACCTTGCTGAGTCTCCACTGTAAACCAGTAGTAGCCCTTGTGTCTCTATGGGGGAAAGGGGCTTCAGTCATTTATTATTCATCACTCCCTAGGACAGCATCTGCCATGTTAAATATTATCATTATTGATGATATCATTGCTATTATAATTATTTACCCCATAAGATCACTGGCTATTGGTGGCAATATAATTATTTTTTATTAGCAACTATTGTCCTAACCGAATGTCTTACAATTCAAGCTCATTACAATCTTAGTCTGCCTATAATGTGTTTGCATGCCCATTTTACAGATGAAAATACTGAGGCTCAGAAGTTACACTTTGTTAAATCAAAGAACACATGTGTGCCCGGGTCTGAGTAACATCAAAACCCATTCTTTTTAACTTTATAATTTCTCTGTTTCCACCAAACAAGGGTAGTCCTTCTCAAGTAAACTGGCATTCCCATTGCAAAACATATTGGATGTTCGCTGCCTGCCCTATCTCCTAGGTGTTGGAAAGTGAAGCTTGCAGAATCTGCAGGCTGACATCTTGATTTGGTTTCATTAATGGGCATCTAAAGCTGATCTGGTTGATGACAAGCTGTCATAGAAAAGACCCTACATAGACAAATGAGAAAATATGACTTTAGCCACATTATTATACCTGGGTGAATGTAAGGCCATGTGATACCAAAGACTTTCTGTCATCATTCCAGGCTGCTATGAATCATGACCTGGTCCTCTGCCTTCTTGGAATGCTCTGAAATATGTAGAACTAGGTCATGATTCTGAGATGGGATCAAGTTAACAACAATTTTTTTTAATTTTTATTTATCACATTTGTTTCAATGTCACCCATCAGTTTATTTATTTTTTGTATTTGTTGGCATGTGTCTGGAGCATATAATAATTAAGCTCATCGTGAAGAATTGCTGCATAGATGTATTGCATCTTAGTCATTTTTCTTCCCTCTCCGCAGCCCTTCCCTTGCCGCTCTTCCTTAGGTCTCCTTTCCACCTCCACAGGTTGTGTCTGCTCAATACCAGCTTTTAAATCAGTCTATGCAAAAGAATGTGTTACTGTTTTGAAATTTGTACTTAAAAAGGTGTAGGGATCTTGACAAAATAACGTAAGTGACCATATGCAGCTCCTCAAGTCGATTATATGCGTGTTACTAGAGTCAAGCATATCCCTCAAAAGGAAAACACTTTCCAACACAAAAAAAAAACCTTTCCAAAAATACACCAAAGGCACTCAGATTTCCTAGACCGAGTCCAACGTTGCTGCTTTATTGTGACAGAGGATGTAGACATCCTTTTACACATTTCAGTCCATTTGAGCTTCATACTGACCCTCAGGTCAATGGGGAAGACACCATCCCACGGTCCAGTTGAAAAGCATCAAGTGTCAAAAGAATGAAGGATTTTCCTAGAGCACAGAATTAGTTAATCAATTAACCCTAATCCTACTATCAGTCATTCCACTACCCTAGACTGCTGGGCACATGTTTTCAAACCTATTTTTTAAATGTCCCATGAACTCAAAACAAGCAGCACATGGCTCTTCCCCTGCCTTCTCTGAGACTCATTATATACTTGCGATGTGGAGGGGGCAGTCCTGGACATGTTGGGACAACGCTGTGAGAGGGATGGTAGGGATCAACCTCTCTGAGCACCCTTTCTCCTCAGCCAACTTCTCTTCCCAGACTTTTAGGAAAGGAAAAAAAAAAATAGGTGAGAGGACAGAAAACATGTCGAGCATTTCAGGAATTGAATCCCTGTATTTTTTTCAAAACCTCAAAGGAGAAAGAAGTCATGCAACAAGAGGACAGAAATAAGTTGAAAACTAATATTTAGGCAGCAATTTTGGTAGGACTAGGCTGGAAATGAAGCTTATGTTGGCATGTGGATGTGCTGGTTATATTTTTATAGATAACATTTTCCAGAGGTTGATAGAGAAGTGGAAGCCAGCGAGTGGGCACTGAAAACAAGCAGAAAAGGAATGTGGAATCTTTGTCTGCTCCCCAACAATAGCTGTCAGGTGATTTAGGGGATTCTGTGAGCTAAGACACTTGATGAAAGCTCATTGGAGCTGCAGGTTGATTGACAGCGTCTAGGAGGTGCCACACAAGCTAATTCAGATAGCTGAGCAGTGTGCTTATGTAAAAGAAAAAATATCCAGGGGCCGGGGAGATGGCTCAGTAGAATAAACACTTCCTTGGCAAGAGCAAGGGCCTGAGTTCAATCCCGGATTCCGCCAAAAAGAAAGAAAGAAAATTAAAGAAAAGAAAAAATATCCAGCAAGCATCCTTTAGCTCTCATGCTAAAAGAGATGATTTGCCTTTTACACACATCACCTAAGTTTGAAACAGGTCTCACTAAATTGTGCAGTGGTCCAGCCTGGGCCACAGTTTGCACTTCTCCTGCCTCTGGCTCCCAAAATTCTGGGATTACAGGCATGTGCCATCACACCCAGCTGAGTTTGCTATTGTGTTAAGTAAACTTCTCTGCAGATAAAGTTAATGTGACCCCTTCCTAAATAGTCTTAAACATGGGTTTATTTTTGTACTGCCATTGTGCTCCATTCCTAAAGGCTGGAATCGTAAGTGCCAAAAATAGAAGTAAACCTCATTTTTAAATGTACGTGCTACAGAAGTTGAGTATTAATAGATCACAAAAAGGGACCAACCTAAAAGTGATTCCTCCAAAATTGCAATGAAATTCAGAAAATATTACTAGTGGTGTTTTTATATTTTTGCAGAGTACTGTCAAAATTGATGGTGTTTCCACTTGTCATCTATTAAGGATCCTGAGCAACTGCTATGGTCCTTTTTTTTTTTTTTTTTTTTTCCTGAACCAGGGATTGAATTCAGGCCCTTGAGCTTGCCAGGGAAGCACTTATTCTACTGAGTCATCTCCCCAGACCCCTGCTATGGTCTTAAAGCACCATGTTTGATACTATATCCTTTGTCATAGTTACTTTTCTCTTGTTGCTGGGACAAAGTACCCAACACCCAAAGTTAAGGAAGAAAAGGTCTAGATAGCTCACAGTTTGTGGAGGTTTCAGTCCATAATCAGCTGGTTCCCAGGTGGGGTGGCATGGTGAGGGGCAAAAGTTCAAGACAGAACAAAACAGCAAAAGCAAAAAGAGCTAGTCCTCCTTTATACTATAGTCCTTCCTTAAACTATATGCAGCAAAAAGAGCTAGTCCTCCCTTATACTATCCGCCCTGAGGTGGATGTAGTGCTTGCACCAGCTCCATACCCTCCTCTTGCACAGGCTCAGGATGTTTACAAAGTGAGGACCCTGGCTCCCCGCTGAGTCACTTAGTTAACCTTCTAAACTTCTCAAGTTGACACAATGAACAACATTCTAGAGCAGGAAGGGCGTGCCCTCCACATCCTAGGACAGTACAACTGCTGAGTTACTTAGTGAAGCCTCTAGACTTCTCAAATTGATACACTGTCTCAACCATTACAGCCCTTTAAAGTGAATATTTTTACAACTACCTAAAAACATTATACACAATTAACTAACTACTCATGTGTAAATGGTTCAGAGAATGGAAGTTGACTCGCTGTGTTTTTACATCTCAGCATCTATATCAAATGCAAAGAGGCAATCAGGTTAAAATCATCTGTCTACTATGTCATTATGACAAATACAAGGAGACCAACTAGTGAAAAAGTCATTCAAACAGTGTGGGGAAAAGAAAGTGCATTGGCTAGTGAATTTCCATTGCCTTCTATCACCTAAACTACTTTTTCTCAAAGGTCAGAAATGCATTGACTAAACTTCCAAAGGAGGGTGAGGTGGAGGGAGGCATCACTTCTGTTTCAGTTGACCATCAACCCATTCTTCAGCTAAATTCAAATACTGAAAATCAATGCTAATGACGGCCCTGTGCAAGGTTTTACAATTACAGTTCATCATCTATGACCCACTGATTGTCCTTTAGCAAATGTGCAGAAGTGCAGTTTTTAAAGGGAGTCAGGAAAGATTTTCATGGACTTTGGTTGTATTGTTTGTTTGTCCTGCCCAAGACTTTTCAGTGCTTTTGAGACTGAAAGCTGCCCTCCCCCTCCATAACCCTGTTGGACTTCTCCCTCAGGAGTTAGAACAAAACTCCCATGCAACCTCTCAGACTCAAGTCGCCCTGCTTCACAGAGCCCTTAGAAAACATCACTGCTGGCAGTTCTTCTGTGGTAGTGAAGCAAACCGAAAGAAACTACGACCCAAGGAGGCTAAGTGGCTCCCAAAGCGCAAAATAGAGGTCTTGAAAGGGGTTATGTCTCTGACTTCCTCCACCTAAACACAGGGCTGCCACAGAGCACATCAACCTCAGGCCATTTAAACGTGTTCATCTATTCTGATTATACTGTAAAGGAGGTCTTTTACTAAGCAAGTTGGCTTTAAAATAAAATGTGTTCATAATACATTCTTTCTCAATTTTCTCAACTAGTGTCAAGAAAGAAACTGTAATTTCACAAAATTTAGACACGCACCATTGCAACAAAACAAAACTCTCGTGACCCAAAAGTGCTTTCTATTATTCAATAGTTTTAAAAGCATCCTCTTAGATACGTAATTTGTTTTTGCTGCCTGTGATCCACCCCCTTTGGGTAAACCCTGCTGTCATCCAAATGCTATGTCAGTTGGGGCAATAGAATTTTCATTAAAAAGAGATTGAAATTTACTCTGATTCATTGAAAAGAAATGTGTGGTTGGACCATGAACTGAACTAATTGTATAGATTATTGATGTCCCTTCCCAGTTCTTTCTTAAAAGAATTTTAAAAACATAATTGCTAACTCTATTTTCTTTTGAGGCAATAGAGCACCAGTAGATTGCTGTCTTAAGCTTAAATGATATTTCTATTTTAGTAGGAGAATTATATTTATGTGAAAAGATCTGAAAAAATTGTAAAGATCTTTGAGTGACATTGTTACCCATAACAAACTACTAGATTTGTTCTATGTAGGGACAAAAAACACCCCATAAAATTGTTGACCTAAAGCAGAATAGAAAAAAGGTAAAACGTGCATTTGATCAATGCTTCATCTTTCAACCACTTTTCTAGGTTGTAGTGCCTTCCTCAGAGAATGGATTCTGAGGACCCTTGATATTATGACCAGCTAACAGAGGAACTTAAAATGCCCCGAGCGAGTCCACAGAGACGCCTTGGCATTAATTCAAAGTGAATCCCCTTAGAATCCCACTCTTACACGAACAGTTTAAACTAAATGGAGAATTTAGCAGTTCTCCAGGACCTTAAGGCAAGTGATGAATTAAAATTTCATTAATCGTTTTGATTGAAGCTTACATACAGTATTTTAGGAAGAATATGTTCACGTATTTTTTTTAAATCCCTTGTGAAGAAAAATGAACAGGGGGCACAGTTCATTCACCAAGAAGAAACCATCCTTTAAAAAAAAGAAAGAAAGTAGAAAGAAAGAAAGAAAGAAAGAAAGAAAGGAAAAGGAAAAGGAGAATTAAGACGTTCAGATGCAACTCCCTCTGGAGCTATGTATAGCCCTGCATTGCTCAGCTTTTGTGTCCCGAGGCATGCGTACTCTTGGTAATAACACTGAAGGCAACAGTTTTTACAGATACACCACTTCTCCTCCTTCCCGAGAGGTGGGATCCTAATGAAACCGCCAGTGCACTCCGTGGCTGAGACACTGCGGCCTTTGGAGAGCCATTTGCTGAAATGTCTACTGCGAGCTAAAATAGGCAGCTCTGTGGAGGAAACCCACGGAGTGGCTTGAAATCAGAGCTGCCGAAGGTCACTGGCTATTTTTGTAGCTGCAAGCTAGTCTTTGTTTTATAACATCCCAGTTATAAACAAGAAATTGTCACCTTACTTGTCAGTTTACTTCTTTGTCACCAAAATAATCAAGAGATAGCCTGTGTTCTAAGTAATTTGAATCATTTGTTTCCAAACTATGCTTTTTTGGGCTGGGGAGACAGCTCAGGGCTGGGGAGATGGCTCAGTAGAATAAGTGCTTGCCTGGCAAGCATGAGGGTCTGAGTTCAACCCCTGGTTCAGCAAAAAAAAAAAAAAAAAAAAAAAAAACCCACAAACTATGCTTTATTATTAGATCCATGTGCAGGAAGAGTTGCTTTTCATATACTTCTTTAAACATACCTCCAAAATAGTTTCCTGACATCCTTTTACATCATCTGATATGTCTGACTTTTAAAGTTCTACTTAGCCCTATGAGCTGTACCACATACATCTCGCTCATACTATAAACGCCTTAAAGAGGAGATTCTTACTCTCTGATTTACTCAATACATCGCAGTGGAGAGTATTGGAAGAATGAGAGGGACTGCAGAAAAAGATGGAGAGGCAGAGGGACAGACAGAAAGACAGACAGACAGAGACATAGAGACAGAGGCAGATAGAGACAGAGACACTAACTTCTAGGCTTATCTAAATACAGTCCATGTGGAAAAGGAGGAGGGAGGTTAGTTCCAGGGATCTATAATTATCACACCCTGTACCAAGAGTTATCATCAATTTTATTCTATTTCCCCCTTCAAAAATTTGAACTTTTTTCTTACTGCCCATATCACAAGGTTAGGATTACCATTAAGACTTCTAAGGAAGTGTGACAGTTTTAACAATATTGTTTTACATTCTTTTCATTAAAAATGATAGAGAAGTATATTTGTCTATACTGATCATTTTAAAGTGGCCCTTGCATTTTTTTGGATTATTATTTCATTGGAATCATACACCATCATTTTTTGTCTTGTAAAGGTAATATTTTTAATAATTTTATTGAGAAACAAATAGCAATGAGACAGTTTCAAAATCAATTAGCAAGACAGTTTCAATAATTAATACATTGCATATTGTTGTCTTAGTGGTTATTCATTGTACAAGATGCAGACATGATATCCTGTCCATAAACACTATTAAAACAAATCTTTCTATTTGTTGAATTAAGAGAAAGTAGCTGTATATTTATCCTAATTATTTTGAATATACTAGGGCAATGGCTCAGTGGAGTAAGTGCTTCCCTGGCAAGCGCAAGGTCCTGAGTTCAATCCCCAGATCCACAAAAAAAAAAAAAAAAAAAAAAAAAAGACTCTGTAAAGGTAACATATGAAGTTACAAATTATATTAATTGAATATAAATCTTCTTTTCCAACAAGCTTCCCCTCAAGAAAAGTGTCGGGGGCCAGGAAGATAGCTCAGTGGAATAAGGGCTTGCCTGGCAAGTGCAAGGTCCTGAGTTCATTCCCTTGTACCACAAAAAAAAAAAAAAAAAAAAAAAAAAAGTATTGGGACCAAAGATTAAATCAAAACAGTCATTTTATGGGAAAAGAAGAAGCTTTAAATGTTTGGGTATGTGAGGATGCAGAAGGGAAAGAGACTTCTATGAAATTAACAAATAGAAGCTCAGGACATAGACCTCACTGTGATTACATACACAACTTTCCCTCACCTGCAACAATAGGGACATTGTCCCTCCTTAGATCTGGAGATGAGCGAATGGAATGTACACATGAAATTTTTTCTCTCTTACTCCAACACTGTTTTATCAACTACCAAGGCAGCCTTTGCCCTCAGCATGAACTGAACAAACCTCTGTCCTTCCGAATGTGTGTGCAGAAGTTTAACTATCGAGAAACCATAGCTGAGTTCTCCTAGCAGTTTCTGTTTCACACCCTGCATAAACCATCAGCAGCCTCCTCCCTGGGCTCAGGGGGAGCAGAGTACAGGATCCACGTGCAGCGGCTCTTACAGGTGCTGAATTTTTCTGAGTTCATCTTCTATCCCATATTCTTGGCAGACCCGCAATCTCAGCACATCACATGCAGTTCCTTTTGCAACACTTATCATCTATACCCAAGCTAGAGAATCCGACAAAAACTCAGCTCTCAGAAATAGCTGCCATCTAACCCATGTGGCGGATGCAGGGTGTACAGTTGCCCAGAAAGATTCCATCTCCCTGCTCTTCGGCCCCAGCCTCTTTTGTCTAGACTTGCTCATGTGCTTGGTCTCTGGAGAGCACTGCAGTCACTATTACCTTTCCTATTTTTGCAGGCAAGGACTCTTGAAAGTTCCTCTGGCTCCAGGCAACTACTGTGAATACTGCTCTCACTGTCTCCCTTTGTCCCTGCCTTTAAAGTCCTCACCTTTCACCACAGCAGACCCCCAGTCCAAGCAGACAGTCTCCTCTGATGTTCAAGCATCTCTCTAGCTTTCTAGTGGACAGAAGGAGCCCTCCAGCTGCACTCCCAGGAGGCCAAGTCTGTCTGTGCCATGTGCTTTATCGACCCAAGCCCTGAGAGGGCCGAGTCTGCTTTGCACCTGGCTCGCCGCTGCAGTGCAGAGCCCACAGAGGAGGAGGCTGGCTCCGCAGCTTTGCCTGCATGCCATGTACAAGCCTGCTTGCCCAAAAGAGATTTGGCTTATGTTCCTTGCCACAAGGGCACTGGAAAAAAAAAACAGTGGGCTTATGCTTAATGTTGACTTTGAGCTCTTCTGAGTGCTTACGCATTAAGGGCCCATCTTAGGTTTCTCAAATACTTTGTGAAATAAAACAGAAGGTGGAAAGGTGTTTGGATGGTTGGATGGACACCTACAACACTGTCTTGACTCCCTGAGCATTGGCCAAGGGCTTAGTATGTTTAGTATGTCCTTACTCCCTTACCACCTGTCAGCTGGTCCTATGCACTACCCTTCAGAATTGTCTTTATCACCACACAAACCTGAGTCTTACCTGAATTCTCACAGCATCTTGGTATTTCTCCTATGCTCACTACTGCTATCTCATCTTCTTTGTCATGGCTATGATGGCTTTTCAAGAATGAAAAACAGACCAGGTCACACTCCTGCCTTAACAGCTTCCACTCACCCCATTGTCTCTGAGACGGAAGCCAAAGGCAACACCTAGAAGCCTACAAAACCAGAGCTTATGCAGGTGTATGTGGGTCCCACTTGTTATCCCAGTTTCATTTCTCCCACCTTCTCCAGGCTCCTTGTGTTGCAAACATACCAGACCTCTTGCCAGAAAATTCAGACTTGATTTCAAAATGACAATTTCTAATTCTACAAAAATGGTACAGAGTCACTTACTCTCTCTGAACCCCAGATGTATCCTAATGAAGGTGGGGAACTGGTTTTAAAGAAGTAAGGGGTATAAAGATGTGAGAGACTATGTTTGATATAATTCAGCGTTGAGCTAGTTCTCTATCTGCGCCTTCAAGATATCACTCCCACTACTCAAGATATACCTTTCTCTCCTCCATATGACAAGCTCCCATTGTTGTGAAGACCTAGATCCTGCAAGACCTAGATCTCTGCTATAGTAATTTGTGGGTTGTTCCTAAGTACAGAGTGAGAGATTTTCTTCTTGGGGTTCCCACTGTAACTCAGAGCAATTATTACATCCTGGCGATATGATAGTAAGATCCTTAAAAACAAAGGCAATCTCTGCTTTTAATCTGTGTCTTGACCAGGTATATATAGTTGCTCAAAAACTGTTTGTTGGCTACACATATAATGACAATGTGCAGAACTCTACCATATAGTTCTTGAAGAACTCACACTCCTAAAAGATTTAAGCCATGGACCTACAGAAACGATCACATTATAAAGAGCCTCACTGGAATAAGTGCTCAACAGAAGCACAGTCAAAGAGTACTGAAGTGAGCTCTAGATCCACTTGTGTCAGGCAGGACTGGACACCATGCCCAGTTCTGAAGCATGTATGTTGATTTAACTTCCATTTTTCTTACCCTATCTTTGTCTCCAATATGCCTATTCCTCCTCATGCCCCAAAGAATCCTCAGCTTTAGTGGTAGAAGGCCAAGGAATTCTTAAACTTTGGCAGACTGTTCCCAGAAGATAACTTACAAGAGCAATAAGGAGTTTTTCACAATGCAATTCTAGTTTTGTTTATAAACCCTAAAAGCTATAAATTACCAACAAATCAGCATATCTTTAAAAAAAGAAGAAAACTACCCAGAGAAGATAAAAGTTTGAAAAGTATAGAGATATAAAGTCTTGTGTTTTCATTATATACCTACGAGGGAACAGATATATTTTTTAGAATCTAAATAATTGGACTGCTCAAATGAAATTGAAAAATGATGAACCGTGACTTTCCAATCTATTTTAATATGATGTGGAGAGTAATTCCTGCCCTTCTTTATAACACAGAAGGATGTTCAATAAAACTTTGAATAAGATTTTTCTTAAAGAAAGGACTTTATATCATGGTGAGCAATGAAAGTTTAGAAATGCTCAGCGCTGAAGCCAATAGAGTAAAACTATAAGTCAGAATTCTGTAGCACTGTCTACTTCTATCAGTTTATTGTTCTGATGGGAAAACTCTAATACTGAAATATGTTCTTTCAGTAGCACTGACTGCAACACCAAACATCCCTGTTTTGTTTCCGCTAAAGACATCACATTGCTCCCCTGATGGCAAACATAGAGAATACCTTCATAGTGATAATGGGTTATTCAGCGTTCGCAGGTGCCAGACAATCGGCTAAGGAGTTTTATTTGCAAAGTTCATTAGGAGATTAAGCTTGCATTTTCCATTCTGTACATCATTGAAACTCAATTTACATCATGCCGTATGTGCCAGAAGTGGAATGTAGTGAAAATAAGGTAGCCCAGGAGCCACTTGGAGAGCTATCCTGGAAAAACAAAATACAGTCATTTCAAATAAATCAAAATTGCATTTGTAAAGGTACATTAGGGGCTAGAGGTTTAGCTCAGTGGTAGAACACTTGCCTATAAACTCAAGGTCCCGGATTCAGTCCTCAGCACCAAAAAATTAGAAACAACAACAACAAAAGAAGAAAAGGTCCAGCCTTGAAACCATGAAAGATTTCATTTCTATACAAGCCAGGAAAAATACTGTGCAGAAGATGTGGTCATCGTCATTCCACACACACTCCACAGGAGTATTTTGGTTTCTCAAGCTGTCCCCTTTTTCCATGTGTTCAAATAGCAGATGGGGTTTACAAGGGCCCTCCTGCCAGCTCTATCCAATTCAGGGAACTCAGACCAGCTCTGAAGGAGGACTCATATCTGGTCGCCCAGCTCTCACACCTCCAGAGTCAAAATCACTGGAACTTGAGACACAAAGTAAAACACACTTCATTGGAGGCAAACTGCCCAAAAAGGATCACTTGCTACCACTTAGGAATATAATCATTTTCTCTTTCTTAATGTTTTAAAAGAAAATGTCATTATGTAGAACCCTAAAAAGTTGAATAGAGGGGCTCCCCGTGGCAGCTTTGCTAATCCTCAACTCTTGGGTTAATATCACCGTAGCTGCTCCCCGTCTTGTTAACTGCGCAGGATGTCTGTGTGGCTCCAGAACCTACAAAGCTAATGCCATTGGAGAAATTCTGCCTGTGTCCCCTTCCCTATGGACAACCTCCCATTTCTAGGCTACTGGTTAATCCTACCTTTTGTTTATTTTTCTTCACGTGCCTTGCACAAATGTCCTAACCCGGAACCACCTCAACAGCTCCCAGGCTTCTCTTGTTGCAAAAATGAGTGAATATGTTTACATTTTAATTCCCTCTTTCTGAAATAAAATACAGTTCTTCTAATGATTTTGAACAATTGTATGTATAAAGGTCATTGATGGACTTTAGGTCCCAAAGCAAGCAATAGAGTTATGCGCTTTAAAGTAAAAATCATGTGAATGTTCTACAACTTGTCCAACCCTAAGGCTGTGATCGAGAGAGAGAAGAGAGGAGGCAGAAAATATTTTGATTTTAAAAATTGGAAAAAAAAGCAATAAAGGGGTTAGAGATTTTAAAGCAGATGCTAGAGTTAAGGACGTGCCCAGGCAATCAGAAACTCTCCGCAAAGCATTTCTGTAGTAAACATATTACCAACAATTTTCTTGGAGTAGAATGATTGCACTGACAGCCCTGGAACTGCTATTCTTTCTCACAGACCGAATTGCACAGAACATCATTAAGTCCCATTTGGAGACGTGTCAGTACACCATGGAAGAGCTGCACCAGCTGGCCTGGCAGACCCACACCTACGAAGAAATCAAAGCGTACCAGAGCAAGGTACCTGGAAACCATGAGACGCTTCCCTGTGCTACCCTTTCTGGCTTTCTTAGCCCCAGCACTACTGATGTCATATATCAGCCCACCCTTCCTCCAGGGCCTGTTCTGTGCATTCTGAAATGTTTCCCAACGTCTCTAGTACTACCCTCAAACACTATAGTAACCAAAACTGTCTCTAGGTATTGCCAAATGTTCCCTGGGAGGCAGAAATGTCCTGATTGAAAACCACTAGTGGAGTGACCACAGAGATCTGTGCCTTCATCAGACAGCTTTGGGTCATTTCACAGTGGTCCCTGGGGTCCAGGCAAGGGCCAGGAGCCATTGAGTACTTACCAGACTTCCATGGCCAAGATACAGAACAGAGCGTTCTAAACTTTTTTCTTGCCCTCAGTATCAAAAGTGGTCCAAGAAAAAAGGACAATTCACTCAACATTATTGGCACTAATGTTACATTCATTTTTTGTGTCCATTGGGGGTGTTCTAAGGAAGGAGTTGCTTGTACAGTACTCACAGCACTTGACTTTGGAATTAAGATACTCATTTGTAAGGTCTATCAGTTAATAAAATTTTAATTTTAAAAAATGTGCATGATTTAGACAACACTGGTTTTTCTCTAACAGAAAAGCTAGCTCTTTTTATAAACACAGGTACAAAGACGTAGACACTATTATCATCAATAAAAATAGAATTAACATACATGGATTTAGGATTCTCAATTTTCAAAAAAACCCAAGTACAAAATACTTGGGAGTTGTACATTACTTTAAAGCACAATTTGATTTGATATTTTTTGGAATTTGTTTTATACAAAACAAAATCTCCCTAAGTTCTTGAAAAAGAACAGAACATAAAAATATCATTAGTTTCATGTCCATGAGGTACCTATGAAAGTGACATTATGGAAAGAAGACTGCAAATGCAAGTGCTACTCTGAACCCAAGGGTTTATTTTTACATAATGAGTTAAGATCTTGAGTTTGTTCCTGTGAGGAGGAAAAACTAGGGAGAAAAGTAGCTTCACATACTACGAACACAGCCACAGTATTTCCACAGTCATAGCATAATGTGGAAACATTTGGCAACACTTAAATTAAAACCATAAAGATCCTAAATAAAAACAACAAAAAGGAAACACTGCCCTCTTCTTCTAAAGGAATTGTATGATTCCCACCTGGAGCCCCAAGTTACAGGTGAGCACCACAGGCAGCCCTGAGTATCTTATGGACTTGGTGAGTTACTGGCTCCGGTTGCATGCTGAGTCCTCTCTCCCACAGTCCAGGGAAGCGCTGTGGCAGCAGTGTGCGATCCAAATCACCCACGCCATCCAGTACGTGGTGGAGTTCGCCAAGCGGATCACAGGCTTCATGGAGCTCTGTCAGAATGACCAGATTCTACTTCTGAAGTCAGGTGAGCAAGGAAAAGTTCCCCGGGGGCGGGGCAGAGTATTTTAGACCTGCATGTGGTTGGCCCTTAACTCTGATGTGGTTCTAGAACATTCTCTTCCCAATAGGCAGCTCGTTTTACCACCCACATTGTCAGCTAAATCCCACAGGAAAAGCTCTGTAATAAAAAATGCCTGGATCCTCATTCCATTCCCCTTTGAAGTCAAATACAATTTTGCTTATTGAAAGTGGAGCTATTAATTGCGGAGGTTGAGATACCCAGCTTGACAGGCAGGGCAAATAATTAGTGTGTCAAGGTGGCTGAGTTGCTGAGCTGGCACTAAAACTTACTCCTTGCCTTCTGTAAGGGAAAAAAATTGCAGGCTAGCTGAGCTCTGCCTCTGTGGTCATGTCCAATCACTGTAATGAGGATAGCCTGCAGCCAGGGTATATTGGGAAAAACTCTGCTGAGCTCTAATCTTTCCCCTTTCTTCTCTCATGCACCCCACCACACATAAAACCACTTAGGAGGAAACCCCAAGAAACTCTGCGTTTGACTGACTTTGTGTGTGCTATTACGTAACAGGAAGAGTGATTTCTTGTGCCTTTCTTGAGTCCCTTTGAAAACTGCAAATAGAAACATCATGGTGTTTGTGATAATCTTCATGGTTCTTGTCCATGCATATTAATAATATTAGCATCCTTTTTATTTATTTATTTATTTATTTATTTTGGTGGAACCGGGATTGAACTCAGACCCTTGCACTTGCTAGGGAAGCGCTTATTCCACTGAGCCATGTCCCCAGCCCCTTGCATCCTTTTTATATATAATATAGGTGCATATTTTCATCTTTACCTGTGTTTTAATCCTTTCAGTCTTATGAAATTGGTATTATTTCCATCTTAAAGCAAAGAAAGGGCCAGCCAAATAACTCAGAGGATTAAAGTGCCTGCTTAGGCAGACACAGGGGCTGGGAGTTCTATCCCCGGGCCTGCAGTGCCATCCCTGCCCCCCAAGGCATGCTGAGATGGCGACTGAGACTGGGTGTGGTGGCCCGCGCCTGTAATCCCAGCACTCAGGTGGCTGTAAACAGGAGGACCACTACGAGTCCGATCTATGGAGTGAGACCCTGTACACCCTGTCCTAAATACAAAAAGAAAATAAAAAATAAAGCAAAGGAGCCTGAGATTCATAGAAGTAAAATGATGTGTTAAGTATCACAAAGCTGATACTACAATTTAGGACAAACAGAATTGTGTCTTAAAATGTTGCCTTTGCTTTGCCAAATAATGTGAATTGATGAAAACTTTGACTTCAGCACCAGTTTGAATGTTATAGTTACCTAACAACCCTTCAACTTAGTCAAAACAACTGCTTCTTTTTCTCTCAGAGTTCCTGGGGGGCAGGGATCAGCAGGAATGACTTGTCTCTGCTCCAGACAATGGCCATTAAGACAACCCCACAGGGGCCTGAAGGATCCACTTCCAAACTTTCTTGCTCACCTGGCTGGTGAACTAGGCTGGTTGGCAGGTTAGAGCTCAGCAGAGGTGCCAGGGCAGTGGCTCTGCCATTGTCCTGTGAGCTGCTCCACAGAGCACTTGGACTTCCTGCTACATGGATGTGAGGCTCCCAAAGCTGTCATTTCGAGACACCGAGGCAGAACTTTGCAGATCTCTCTGATTTAGCCTCAGAAGTCTGTGTTAGTTCCTCCATAGTGATCAGGCGAGGCATTCACCAGGCCTGCCTGGGTTCAAGAGCAGTAGGTATGCATTCTACTTCTCCATAGGGGTGTGGCATGTCTAGAAAAGCATGGGAAACTGTCCAGCACTAGCTCCTTACTCTGTCAGGAGGTGTTCAGAGAGTGTGTGTACATATACATGTCTTTAATTTTTTTAACTCAGGTTGCTTGGAAGTGGTTTTGGTGAGAATGTGTCGTGCCTTCAATCCGTTAAACAACACTGTTCTGTTTGAAGGAAAATATGGAGGAATGCAGATGTTCAAAGCCTTAGGTGAGTTTCACTCAGAGGACGGCGCAGTTTCATTAGGTGCACCAGCTTCTCCCTCTAGACCACAACTGTCAAGTGAAATGCTTTTGATTCTTTGATATGAGCTCATCTCATCATTCAATAGGAGTTAGACCAAGAGGGCCTCCAATATTTCATCCTCCTCTCCTGATTCTATAGCCGTAGCTCCTTATAGGACAAGAAGTAAGTCATAGATCCTATTGAGGCCTCACGGAAGCAGACTAAGGCTAAAAAAGCTGTAATGCATTGGAGATCATTCATTGTAAAGTTGGTTTTTATTTAACCTTTTGTTTTACTGATTCACAAAGTATAGCTTCCAGATCCCTAGTGGTTCATGGTGTGACTGCTTAAGTTTTCTATATAAATCCATACTCATGACTCAAGACAATTATTTAAAGAGGGGATTCTTCATATATTTCCCACACAGAGCAGCAACTTTCTGTCAGTAGTGTTAGAGCTGGTGTCCATCTGATTGAAACTAACCCCAACCTCCTTTGGGGAGGGATCAGCCCCACCAGTCTTTGCTTTGACATGCTGTGTGTCCCCATGTCCAGTCCTCAGTATGCTACATGAATCAGAAGGACATTGGCAAAGATGGACTGAGGCCAGGAAAGGTTTAGATGATTCCCAGGGCTACTTGTTCTGTGTCCTTTCCAAGAACACCAAAGAAGCCCCTGCCCTTTCACCTCTTGTTCTGTTAGCTGATCCGGCAGCCAACAGCAAGCCCTTCAGGACTAGCAAAGTTTCCCTTCTCCAGCTGATATCCATCCATGCTGTTCCCAGGGCTAGATTTTCAAGCAAGAAGAAAGAGGCTTGGCAAGCAACTTCAGTATATTTCCAGCCTCATCAAATAAACATTGACTGAGGACCAGTGAAGAGATGCAACATTATTTTGCCAAAATTCACAATGGTTAAGCAAGTACCCTGGAAGTTAAAGATATATAAACTATAGCTCTCCCATCAGCTTTCCAGGGAAATTACCAATAGAGAAGAGGCTTGCTTCCATTCTGTAAGAAGTTTCTGTCAGCTTAGCATAAAGGCCCTGGACACCTTACACAGCTAAGTCACTAGCTCTAGGAGTCCTCTGCCCCTATATATAACAATTTAGGTTTTTCCATGAATGTTATCTCTATTCCAAAAGATCCACAAATCATTTATCTGCATGTTTTTAACAATAGATAGTTTCCGATTTATAGGATGGGATTCTGGTCTCCGACTCCCAGCTACACATCACATTGCCAGCACACCATATCGATTTGCTCATGACTAGTGATGATTTCTTCATTCTATAATTAGTATCGAGTTATTTAGTATGTTTCAGAATTTAGAAATGCCTTTCCTGTATGCCCAGTGTGCCAGTCCTTAGAAAACTTCTCAATAGTAAGACTTCCTTACACTTGTCCTGTTCTAAGTTCAAGTACTTCCATTTAATTTTTCTTCTTCTTTCGCAGGTTCTGATGACCTAGTGAATGAAGCATTTGACTTTGCAAAGAATTTGTGTTCTTTGCAGCTGACGGAGGAGGAGATTGCTTTGTTCTCGTCTGCTGTTCTGATATCTCCAGGTAGTGAGACTTCGGGTCTTACCTTATTTTCAAACCTGCTTTACTATGTTTGATATCAGTTACACCTATGGAAGTCAAAGTGTTTGGGAAAAACTTCAAAGTAACTGCACTTTCTTTAATATATATATATTTTAGTGCAGGCTCTACAA
>NW_004524671.1:8619829-8646037 GCF_000260255.1 Octodon degus | reverse complement strand
ATTTATTAAAATAACAACTTTGCCCCAAAGGAAAGAGTAGAGGATGGTGCTAGGATCACGGTGACTTCGGAAAAGTGAAATTGTTTTTTAGGAAATAAGTGAAGACAGATCTTAGTCTGAGTTTTACTTGGACTTTAAGAATAGCGGGCAGAGGGGCTGGAGAGATGGCTCTGTAGAATAAGCGCTTCCCTAGCAAGTGCAAGGGCCTGAGTTCCATCCCTGGTTCCGAAAGAAAGAAAGAAAGAAAGAAAGAAAGAAAGAAAGAAAGAAAGAAAGAAAGAAAGAAAGAAAGAAAGAAAGAAAGAAAAGAGGGTAGAAGACCAGTCAGATAGCTCAGCGGACTGAAGCGCCTGCTTAGGCAGAGCGTAGTGGCTGGCGTTCGATCCCCTGCGTGCCATGATGGCTCCGCCCCCAGGACACGCCCAGACAGTGATGGAGACCTGACATGGTGGCACACACCTGTAATCCCAGCGCTTGGAAGGCTGAAAACAGGAGAATCAGTATGAGTCTGATCTGTGTAATGAGACCCTGTAGACCTTGTCCTAAATACATAAAAAAAAAAAAAAAAAAGAATATAGGGCAGAGGAAAAAAATCCAATACAGTAAAACTTGTAGAAATATAGCTAAATGAAAGACCCAACCTAGGGACAAAATAAGCAAATAGTTTTCCTTGTTAGCTTTTCTATCAAAATTAATGTTGGAATGCTCACAAGGCAATTAATATTCTAACAATATTATGAGATTTAAAGAGAAATAAGGAACCCTGAGAGGTAAATGGCTTCTATGCAGCTTCCTCATGGAAAAGGAATCTCAGACATGGATGTAGACAGTCCAGTACCGGCCCTATGGTCAATATTTGTGGTACCCTAAATACTCGATTTCTCGGAGCCACACCTCCCACCATTATAAATAAGGGGATTAAACTCCATGTAAGGAAAATTTCTTCTTGGTCCTAAAATGCAATAAAAGGCCAAAAAAATTTCAAAGGAAAAGTGATGTTTTACATTTTTAAAATCTATGTCATTTTGAAATGTGACAATAATATGATCATAATAATATAGTAAAAATAATATAACTGCAAATGCATACTTCTTCAACCAGAGTGAAAATTCAGAGTCCCTCATCTATTTGCTTAGACTCTGGGTCAAACTGAAAGACAAACACATTCCTGCCTAATTTTTAAGGTCAGAGATTCATTTGTTCTTAATCCATTTATCTCTCTGGAGATGAATCTCTTTTCTTTTTTTTTATTTTTTATTTTTATTTTTTTGGCAGAACCAGGGATTGAACTCAGGCCCTTGTGCTTGCTAGGGAAGCACTTATTCCACTGAGCCATCTCCCCAGTCTATTTTGCAGTGAGAATGGAAAAAGTCAATCTTCCATGTCCTGTGAAACTATACCATATATTTTAACATATCCCTCAAACTATATTTACCTGTAATATCTACCTCTATACTTTTTTAAATCAGGTAGACACTATGATTCCTAATATGATCCTTGATCGTCTTATCAAAACTAGTTGAGCTCCTGTTTTTTATATAACTACTTTATCAAAAATGGAAATTACTTATTGTATGAAATGTTGTTACTAATAGTTTCTCTAGTGAATCTATCTAAATGAGCCTATTCCCATGGTCTACACCACACACATGCACACATACACATGCACATGTACAGGTAAGTTTCCCAGGCCTAGAAGCACAAAAAGAATGAGTGACCACAAAGACTTATTTCCGATAGTAACCATGTGGAAAATATCGTTTCTCCCACCCTTTTCTCATTGTATTTGATGGATTTCATTCAGTGCAGCTCAGTGTAAGACTGAGTCTAAGCCTGTAGGTCTGTGGGTGACAGAAGCAGCTTCTCTCTGGTCCTTGCTAACTCAGAGAAGAGCCCTATATGAAATCATTCTCCTCTTTGTTATCTTTGTGGATGTTTTTCAATTCATAGTAACAAATATTGAAGAGGTTATTCCTTCTCAACCTTGAATGTGCTAAGAAAATGCCCCAAAGGAGACTATCCTGGTCTCTATAAGTTGGAAATCAGCTGAGGTTTCTAGCCTTTGTCTCACAAGGACATGCCAACATTGAATAGTGTGCAGTTTAGAAGCATGAGCTCTGGCTTACTTTGCCTAGTGCAGTCTGCCAGCCTTGGGAGCAGACCCATCTGCAGGGGCTTCATCACTCCAAACACCTCCTTTGCCACCCTGGTTTGGTGCCTCATTCAGGAGAGAGTGGATCCATCTTTGGCATGTGTCCACTTCATGCCAGACCCACCCTTTCCCAGATCCTTGATTCAATAGCCACCATCTATTCAGCTCCAGATAACTTAGAGAAGGGAGAAAGAGGAAAGCTTAATTTATTCTGATTGACAATTGTCACTGAAGGCCTTTGTGCTTACTTACGTAAGGGTTTGCTTAACCCCTGGCGAGACTTATCCTTGCCCTGTGTAGGGTTACAGAGTCGGGTTTCTTGCCTGACCTGAACTGTGTTCAGGAAGGTCATGTCCAAGTTCTCTTCCATCAGTATTTGTTCAGCCTTTGGAGATTCCAGGCGTCCCTTCATTGAAAGACCAAGCTAAGGCACTGGATACTGGTCTGCACTTTGTCAGCAGTGTGTATGAAGTTTCTAGGCTCAAAGGAAGAAAGGAGGAGGAATAAAGGAAAGATGTGCAGGAGAAAGAGGGGCAGGAAAAGAGGCATGGAGGGCAGGAAAGGTTACCTTATCTAGCTAAAAACTGAGTATGGAAGAATAGAATTCAGGAATAAATTCTTGAAGTCAACTCATGTTTATGCTATATAAACTGTATCATCACCTTTATATATGAAGAAAGAATAATATGAGAAAAGTCCTGAACACAAATAAATTCCTATATAACAGGATTTCTTGACTTTAATAATCCATTTTCTGCACAAATTGCTAATGTCTACTTTGAAAGAAAATCTAAGTATCTGTCCAAAGAAAGTGAGAGAAATGTGAAACATGAAGGGGCTTATTGTATCATTTCCTCCAGAGATTATATTTTGCATTACATTTTGCATCCCTGGCATCATGGTATTATTGCTTATAAAATATTTATGTTTTATATAAATAATTACAAGTCTTCACAAGCAATGTAGAACTAAGTAATTTGGGATGGTGTGAAAGTCAGCACTTATATAAGTAGGTGAAATAAAACAGAGCTTATGTTTCCTCCTTTCTTATGTTGTTGTTGTTGTTGATGATGTTGTTAGACCGAGCCTGGCTGATAGAACCAAGGAAGGTCCAGAAGCTTCAGGAAAAAATTTATTTTGCACTTCAACACGTGATTCAGAAGAATCACCTGGATGATGAGACATTGGCAAAGGTAGGTTCTCAGATCACAAACCCACAATTGCCAAAAGAGGACAGTGAACAATAGGGCCCTGGTTACAAAGCAAGGAAAATCTTGCAGTGGTGATGATTTCCAAAAGCTGGTAAAGGCTGCATAAATTCTAAGATGCATACTTTTAAAGGGAAACTGGTAAGTTATGATAGGTTGATAAGCGGCAAGCTTTCTCAGAGAAGGTTGATACTGACAGATGTGTACCCAAGGTACCAAAAGACAAATCAAAAGAACTGTGGGTGTCTCATCAGAAAAAGGAAAGTCTCAGGCCAGGAAACAAGACTGCACATTCATGTGTGAAGAAAGATACCCTGCAACAGCTCAGGAGCAAAGTCTGGGCAAAAGTTAAGAGTAAGTAGATTTTTCTTCAAAGTGAGAAAGAAGTAGCAAATGGTGGGACTTATTGAACAGAGGGAGCAATGACAGTAGCAAGAAGCAAGTCCCCTGTCACCAGCCACAGTCTGGAAATTCCTACCTGGTCACCTCTTGGGTATGCTGAAAATAACAGTTAGATCCAGAATGGAAAATTAGACTGATGAGACAAATCTATGTTCAGCTCTGATCTTGTCACGCATGACTTGACTTGGGATTCTATAAAGATGGCGAAGCTTCACGGGGACAAAATGCATGCAGCCTGCCATCCGTTTCTTGATTTGGCTTTAGTGAAGGACAGTGGCAATTATGAGTACTGGGGGAAGTTGTTTAGCTACATAAAGTATTCATAAAGGAAAGAAGCAATGTGCAGTGATTGATATTCAGCATTACTTTAAATCCTAAAGTAACTGATTTCTTAAAAGCTAGAATGTTTTTAGAAAGACATTATTTTAAATGATCTCTGATTTCTTAAAAACTGGACTTGTAGTGGGCAAGAAACTGAGAAATGGAGCTTATTCTTGGTTAAAAATGATAGGAATCCTACTCTTCATATTTTTATCATTAAACCTTCACACTCTGCCCTTGAAGTTCTTTATTTAAAAAGGGGGGGAAGGAAGGGTAAAGACTCTATTTGGAGACATCATCAGATTTTACTTTGCACATACAGAGAACTGCTATAAAAAACCTCCGTGAGTTAAATATGCTGCTTCATTATGGTAACATTTTGTTAAAATCAGCGCATCACTGGGAAGAACATTTCCACGCTCACTGTACAGTGATAGTTCTGCTGAACATAACTTTCCATTTCGTATGTGATAAAGGAAGTGTAACCTGTTAAATACCCTAATTTTTTCTCAGTCAAAGGCAGAAGTTCAACATGCTTTCAGACTCACTGGGCAGTAAAGATTATGACATGAACGTGTTTGTGTGTGTTCTCTATAGTTGCCTGGTAGCACACGTGCATAAATTCATTTGGGTAATGAATGTGGAGGGGGCGGAGGGGTGTTCCTTGCATTTGGAATCTCCCAAGGACTTTGGTCTCTGTATTTATCATGCTGGAGTTAAGGTCTTCGAAAAAATAGAGTTAGAGGAAAGTTATTGCTATTCTGCCTAGAAAGAGTATTTGCTCACCAAGCCTGGTTTCAACATATACAGAACGATAATCACAATTCCTTGGCCCTGTGTAAATGTGTTCTGAGGCTGTGATGGTTACATCCTGGGAGGGTAAAACGTCCATTCTTCTTCCACTTCCTGTATCCTGGTGTCCTGGTGGTGCTGTCCTTGAGGTCTTAGAAAAAACACAGCCAGGCATGGTCGCACACACCTGTAATCCCCGCAATGGGGAGGCTGAGGCAGGAGGATCATGGCAAGTTCAAGACCAGCCTAGGCTACAAACTGAGCTAGAGGCCAGTCCGAGCTGCATAGTGAAACTCTGTCTCAAAAAGACAAAAAAGTGGAAAATTAAAGATATGTGATAGCAAATTACAACGCTGACCACAAGTCAACCTAATTCTCCCTTCTCCATCTTCAGTGGAAAAAATACATAGTATTGCTTTTTTATTTTATTTTATTTTTTTCTGTATTTAGAATAGGGTCTACAGGGTCTTACTATGTATGTCGGACTCCTAGTGATTCTCCTGTTTTCAGCCTCCCAAGCTCTGGGATTACAGGTATGCACCACCACACCCAGTGTCAATCGCCAGCTCAGTGCGCCCCCAGGGGCACTGGGGATGGAACCCCGGCCGCTGCACTCTGCCTAAGCAGCCATCTTAGTCTGCTGAACTATCAGGCCAGCCCGATGTTGCTTCATTAATAAAGGATAATATTGCAAAGCTGAGGATGAGATAAAACAAGAGAAAAGGCTTGTTTCCTGCATAAAACCTCCTGGAGCCACATGACAAAGGATTGCTTCCATGGGCTGTGTGAAGATATTAGATTTTTATATGGACCCTTTTTGTAACAGTCATCATTTTACCATGATGCTATTTGAACTAATGTGGAGGGACTATAAGCAGAATCACAACTTGATCTCTTTCTTCTGAGGTCTGAACTGTATGGCTTCAGATAAGGGATGCTAAGGGCTGGCCAAATAGCTCAACAGATTAAGTGCCTGCAAGCAGGTGCAGGGGTCAGGGGTTCGATCCCTAGGCCTCCTGTGGTGGCCCTGCCCCCAGGGTGCACTGAGACAGAAATTGAGACACTGTGGTGGCACGCTCCTGTAATCCCAGCTCTTGGGAGGCTGTAAACAGGTGGATCACTACAAGTCCAATCTAGTAGTGAGATCCTGAGCACCCTGTAGACCCTTCCCTAAAATTTATTTTTTTTTATTTTTAAAACTTTATTCAGTATTGTCTTGACCATGATTAAAAGATGACATCGTCTTGTGACCTTCCTGAGGGTAAATGGGTCGCAGCTCATGTGCAACTCCTCACAGTCCTGGCTTGGTCCTCCTCCAGTGTCTCCTCTTGGAGTTGTACCTGTCTTCATATGAATCCACTGAGGAATGGGGCAATTCTGCTTTTGCTTCTTGGCCAGGAATCGTTTGATTCTGAAAGTCTTGTGAGAAGACATGGTGTGGGTAGGAGGCGAGAGCACGCACTCGATGGTGGACTCCCTTCCCTAAAATTAAAAAAAAAAAAAAAAAAAAAAACAACCAGATAAGGGACGCTGAGTCTCAGATGGTCATAAAACAACAGAGGTAGAGGCAAATCTCTTAGGTTCCCAACTGCTTTAATATTCTGAGGACAGTTTCCCTTCTCTATGACAAATTACCTGACATAAAATATATTCGGAAAAGGATGTTTCATTTCAGAGGGTTCAGTCTGTGGCCAGTCGGTTCTGTGGTTTCAGAGCCTGTGGAGACACAGAGCTCCACGGCTGGAACACCACCACTGAATGCAGCAAGCCCACAGCTGAGGCAGGGCAAAGGGTGGGAGTCCAGCATAAGCAGCTGGAAGGGTGTGATCACATGCAGCTGCTTACTTCATGGTGGCCAGGAAGCAAAGAGAGAAAAAAAGGCCACGGTCTCCATATCCCCTTCCAAGGTGGTTCCACTAACTTCCGATAGGACGAAGGGACAAGGAACCAAGCCTTCAGCGCATGGGCCTCTGGGAGACATTGACAATGCAAACTATCACAGACTCCCTATCATTGAACTCCAAAAGGGCTTGTTTTATTGAAATCCAAAAGAAACTATTCCACCCCACCCTGGCTTCTTTTCATCCTTTCAGAAAATCTCCTTATGCTTTGATAGTTATCAGGGTGCTTTTGCCACCATCATAGTTCTTAGACCATGAGGGCCAATATTAACATCCATTATTCAAGGAATCTTCGAGGAACAAAGGGAACATTATAAAAATATATCTCTAGGAAAAACACATATACATAAAATACTGTACTCAGGTCAAGAAGCTGAGATGAAATCTCCAGTAGACTGGGGGAGGTAAATCTTCCTTCTGCGTAATGTGTAGAGGACTATTTGACCGGATCAGCTTGAGCCAAAGCAGTTCTAACAGACAGGAGCAAAGATCTCACCATCACTGAACTTCATCCTAGGAAAAGTCTCCCACACACTCACTCACTGAAGTTAAAGTTTAGGAAGCCATGCTTATATTTTTGTACAAACTTTAACCTAGGGAAAGTTTGGAAATTCAGGGAGCTTATGTCCATTAACTAGGAAGTTTCAGTCCTCAAATATTAATCACTTGTTTGGATAGGGGCGATTTGAGACTAGGAAAAAAATTAAATAATCTCACTTGCTCTTCTCACCAGCATAATGATGGCATATAGGGTGTTTATAATAAGCTTTCAGAGCCACCCCTAGCTGAGTGACCCTGAACATCTAATTCAAACTTACTTCAGCAGTTGTTCTCATCTGTACAACATGATTAAGTTAGTACCAGTGTCATGTGGTTATTTTGGAGGCTAAATGAGATAAAATATAGGTAAGCTTCCCAACCCATAATTGGTAATATGTAAATGTGATGCTATTATTATATTACTTGTTGGCATTGACAGAAAATTGAGATGATCTTCCAGCTCCAAAGTAGCAGAAGGTACATTTATGAAATGTTATTTCAGCAAGGAAATGTTTGTCCAAGAGACGGGATCTATGGGCTAGTCACTGACGGATGAAAACTTTTCAAAAGCTGGAAGCTAAGAAGTTGCGAGAGTGAGCAGTGGCATCCCATGTGACAGGACGATGGTAGGAAGTCAGAAAGAATAAGGTATATTCAGACTATAAATAATAGTTAAATTTGGCTGGATCCTGGATTTGAGAAGCCAGGAAATGAGATAACACTGGTCACTTTCACTAGAGCTCATGAAAAATATCTATATACATACATATTTTTAAGCCCCCATCTGACTAGAAGAGAAGCCCATCTGTTCCCCGGGCTTCATTTTTCTTCTCTGAGAAGTGAGTAGGTTGGATTGCATAGTCTCTACAGTCCTTTCAGTAGAACATTCTTTGGTTCCCAAAAGAAAAAACAAAGGCCCTTCTCCACATCTTCTTTTCCCTTCCAGTGCTCAGTCCTGTTTTACCGCTTCCCGTGATGACAGACTGATTGTACCACATCTTGCAGATTGAAATCATCATTCTGTAGTCTATGGTCATTTCCTTTGAGATGGTCTTCCAGCTCCAAGGTTGCAGAGGACACATTTATGAAGCCAGTGCTTAGAAGTCAGCGTCCCTGCCAGGCTCCCAGAAGGGACTCCATCGGCAGGTGCATTAAGGGCTGCTGCACGTCATGATGATGGGGTTCTTTCCTAGCTGAGGTCTTAGGGATACTGAGAAGCCTTGTGCTCTTCTTTGCTCCACTGAAAGCAGCAGAACCACTGCTGAGGCAGGTCAGAGGGTGAACGTCCAGCATGAACAGCTGTACAGACTGCTGGTGCCTCAGTTTTCTGGCTTTATGGGCTTCCCTTATAAGCCACTAAAACTTTCCTTCTTCTTGTCCTGACAAGAAAGAGAGAAGCAGGAGAGAGGAAGAGCAAAGCTTGAATCAGAGTGGCTCACATCTTGCTTTCAGGTGTGTTTCCAGCTCTTTCCTAAATGTAGCTTTGGACCAGTCCTCCAGCTAGAAATGTACTCGATGTAGACCTTCTGCAGCTCAACCCTTCATCCAGGCTGACCCTTCTTCTGATGCCTCCTGGGGAAACAGGGTCAAGAAATAATGTTAGGTAGTGTATCTACTTTTCCTAGAACTCGCATGCACATAGAACATTGTTGGAGTTAATTTCTTGCCCAAAGCTATGTCATAATAAATTCCTTAACAATACCTTTATACCTCAAGCCCCAAAGCCCACTCAGCATCCATATCCAGGCTGAGAAGGAATATTACTTTTGTGTTGTCACAGCTGTAGCACCTCCATAAGTGCATGCCTTCCATTAGTTTCTCAAAATATGTCCCAATGCTTAGGACTTGCCTGGCTATAGATATCAGCACATTATGCTTCAGGGTGGTTTTATACCCACACTTGTGTGCAATGAATCCTTTCAGATTCTTCCAGAATATGCACCTGGTATCAGAGGCAGGGAGGCCAAAGCAGGCAGATGACAAGTTCAAATGCAGCTGGACAACTCAACACTTTAATATTTTTAATTAAATTTTTTTAATTTTAAAGATTGGAGATTTAGCTCAGTGTAAAGGCTTTGGATTCAATCCCCAATACTAGAAAAAAAATATCTTTCAGGATACAGAAGTATCTGTAGTAATTTTACAAAAGTCTAGACTCTTACTCTTCTGTTCCTCTTCTGGCTGGCCAGAAAAGCACGTCCCGTTCCCTGATAGGCCCTCTCTTTCCAGTGTCATCTGAAGTTCTTGGCACCCAGGAAACATGTGTCAAGTGTGTCCCTTCATCTGGGAGGTACTTACCTAAGGTTGTATCTTGTTAACGGAAATGCAGTGAGGCCATAGGTTAGCGATGGCTTAGAACTGGACACATCATGGCAGATCGGCTCTTGGAGGCTGGGATCTGTCTCCAATCTTCAGCTTGGGCCACTGCTATTGTCAAGAGGAGACAGCATCTCCCTTTGACTGCACAGCCTGAGTGAGCAGGAGACAGGACTTCCAAGGACCTCAGCTTTATCAAAAAAACATAACATGTGCATACTGGGATATAGCGCTAGAAGATGAGTGTGAATCCAAATAATCAGGGTTGAAAGGGCTTGCTTTTCCCAACACAGCACATAGGCAGCCTCAGGAAAATGAGAGGATGGGGTGCCTTTGAGTCCTGACTTCTGGCTGGGGTTGGGGGGCAGCTATGGCCAGCACTTTCTCACCTCTAGTCTACACACACCACTCCCCAAGCCCTTAATATAAACAAGGCACATAGGACATTCAATTTGTACTTTCAGGGTTATACGATAAAGTGATATTTTAAGTTACTTTAACTGTTTTAAGTTAAATTAAATAGATTATAAAATTTACTTCATCTGTTTCTTTTTGCTATTTCTTTTTTTTTTTTTTTTTTTTTTTTTTTTTTTTTGCAGAACCGGGGATTGAACTCAGGCCCTTGCATTTGCCAGGGAAGTGTTTATTCCACTGAGCCATCTCCCGGCCCCTTCTTTTTGCTATTTCTAATGTGTCTAATTGAAAATTTTAGATGACACCTACAGCCCACATTATATTTCTATTGCATATTGCTAATCTAAAGTCTATGAAGTTCAGACAAGTGTTCACTTTCCTGCCTGTTTAAGATATGGTCCCTCATCTCCCTCACTCTATCTGAATGAAACCCTCTTATGTAGGGAAAGGAGTCAACATTGTCTTCAACTTCAGGTGAGAGACTATCCATACTGAGCCCATAGCCTGAATCTTGTAGGATATGACACACTCCTGTGACATCATAGCCACCAAGAAATGCTTGTGTAGAACTAGGAAGAGCTGGAAAGTGTTTCTGAGTTTCATCATTTTTGTTCATTCCATGCTTATGTATTGTACATTCATAGGACTAGGAGGGGGAAAGGCAAGTACCTTCATGTCTACAATGAAAAACAATGATTGATTAGAATCACACGACTGAAACAGCAATACAGTAGTGATAATTTAGATTGACTGTACAGTTATTATGCAGCCTGCATGGTGTTGACAGTCTCTAAATAGATTGATCCTGCAGTCTCAAAACTACAATCTTATTATCCCATTTTACAAACAGAAAGTTGAAAATTCAGGTTTCTGTGTATCTCACCCCAAGTTAACCAGCGTACAAGTGGGGGAGCCAGAATTTAAACCAAATTAGGTCAACTCCAGCACTGAAACAATTAAATCAGGTGCACTCATTCCTAAATGTTTGACAGGCTCAGCAAGAGGCCCCTTGTGCTCAAGCACCTAGCAGCTTCCCATGTTCCCTCGGAGAATTTCAGGAGGCTGAGCTGAGAAAGGTACATGCCAGCATGTACCTTCTTAATTTCTAAGTCTGTTTCTAGCATGCAGACAGCAAAACTGTGTCCCAACATGAGAGATAAGCTTGGCTCCAATACCAAATTACTATGCAAAGGCGTAAAAGACGGAAAGCTTCAGCATGTCATATGTTAATATTTAAAATCTCACTTGAAAAGAACCATTTCTGGCCACCCTTGTATTAATAATGTTGTTATAATACAGAGACAAAACAGACAATCACGTTGATGCCCAGCACCCACGGCGCACATTGATTGTGAAATCAATGGGAGCTGCAGAAGGCCATTCACACTGATTTTCATTGCTTTCTCTGTAAGATCAAAATAGGCCAGGCTGGACTTAATAATGGAATGGTTATTCCTGAGTCTTGCTTGCTTTTCTTGCAGTGGACTAGCTGTTCTATCAGAATTCCTAACAGAGATTTGGACTCAGTTTGACTGTGAAATTCTCATGATTAGTCTACTCAGGACTTGAGGAAATTCTGAGCAGCTGATGGGACTTGTGCCCTCCCATTCCCATTCTACTTGGTCGGGTATTTGGTTTATACTTTACAAGTCCACATTTTCTTTAAGGTCTTCCGCACATGTTGAAAAGTTCTTAACTCTTAAGCAAATCACTCACTGAATTATGCCTAAGTTGTCACACCTGGGGACCCACTTCTAGGGCACCCCAGGGGCACCCCTCAGGTTTCTTGCATTAAAATATTATTAAAATAATGCAAGAATGTGTAAAACTATAATTAACAACTCAGCAAAGATCTGTTTTAAGAATTTTAAATCCATACTCAAGAAACACAGTCCTCTCCTGGGATAATTATCCACTTCAACCCACATTTACTACAAATATAATAATAATAGCACATCAGTAAAGGAGAGAGGGGTGGATAGCAAACACATGACAATTCCTCTTGGGAAATCCTGTGAGAGGTTAGGTTATTTTTTTTTTTATCTATGTTTGCAGTTTGTAGTCTGCTAGTCTACGTCGCAAGTCTGAAAGTCCAAAATCGCAAGGTTTGTCCATCACATGAAAGGTTTGTAAAATGAGAAGACAGGTTTTGGTTTGATTCTTCACTCACCAAGCTGCACATTTATGAATTCACTAATATTCTTTGGCTACATATACCAAGAACAGAACCAGTTCCAAAGAACTTAAGCCAGAAAAAAAAAAAAAATCAACTGAAATAATAGAGAAATAATTACAGAACCTAAAGTAAGAAATTCTGCCACCGTTGGAACACAAATTGAGACCCTTCATTCTCTCCATTTAGTGTTTGTCGCTCTGTGGGTAGCCACTCCAATGTTCTCCCTCCCTGAACAGTTTTCTTTGCTTCCCTGATCCGTATGGTGAAATACAGCCAGCTCTTAGCTCCTTCGGTTACTTACAGTCTCTTCTACATTTAGAAAGTGCCTTGCCAGCTCTGATTCTAAATTCTAGCTGCAGCTAAACCAGTGTCCAGTTCCACTTTTGCTTGTGATACCCAGCGAAGAAAGAACATCCACAACAGTATGGATGCCAGTGATGGATAGAGTCAAGGCTGATAACATGGAAAAATAGCTCAAATTCAATATTATATTTTAATCCACATGCCTAGTTTGTGGCTAAACAAAAATTAGAACCAGAAAGAAATGAAGCAAGGAAGTAAGAGAGAGAAGAAAGGATGGGAAATGGGTGTTCTCAGCCTCACTTTATGTACCCTGATTTTATGAGTGTTCTGGAACTTTCTTCTACTTTGATCAAATCATTGCTTGCTTCTTGTTTCAGGTTAAACAGTGTCCTGCTGGTCTGAAAGACCACCTGCACATAATTGCTAGTGTTACCCTCTCTGGGTCCCATTTCTCCAATATCAAATGTAAATGTTATAGAATTGTGAATTTTCTCCTTAATCCACCCTCTTAAAAGAAGCATAGGCTTATCTTTTCCCAAATAGCTGTTTCTTATTCTTGTAGATTCCTGTAGGTATAAGCTAAAGCTTCCTGCTTATGAGGCATGTTTGTCATAAACCAGCATTGAGTGTGGAACTGGCTTTTGTAACCTTCTGTCTGTTTCTGCTATGGGGATTATATAAACATGAAGGAATTTTATGATGACTTGAAATTGACTACCCCCTCCATCTCTGAGCGCTTCCGGAGCACCTCCCCAACTGTTTAAAAAGTTGTTGAACCATTAACTGCTGCTGAGACTGCGCTGAGCTCCCTTTGAAATGGGAGTCTCTGAGCTGCAGCACATAATATTAATGAGCAATAAGTGACTGCCTGCTGCTTCCTCACCAGACCCTTCTGGGCTCTGACAAGGGCTGCCGCTGCCTCTGTGCAGCCTCCTGGCCCATTCGGCCTGCAGCATGAAGGCTTGCCAGCCCCTCCCGCACACTGTCTGGACAGCGTCTCTCCACCAGCCTTCTCTGAGAGTGTGGAGGTTGCAGAGGTGCTTGGCCTTTGTTAGCGCTCTCTGCTGCAGTGGCTCTGGTGCTCTTTAACCATCTGGCCCATTCTACAGATGAGCAAAAGAGACAGAATATAAACCCCACAAAATAGGGCAGAACTAGGGATGAACAAAGCTTATGGTTAATGAAAAGAACAACTTGATTACTATAAGAAAATGCAGTCTTTATAGTTATGCTTTTTAATTTCAGTGCAAGTAAGTGGCTGGTTTTCCATTCACTAACAAGCAATACACTGAGACTCGGTTTGTGGTGCATTATAAAGGCCTAAACAGAGTTCTGCCCTCCAGGTCATGTGACTGAACATCATGGCCTTGAGGCTTCACTCCTTGAAGGAAGCATGACAACAGAAATAGACATGACACTCACCGGATTGTCTCCACCACACACTAGGCATCACTGCATAAATGTTTATATGCACACATTAAATCCTCTCAGCTTGTTTCAAAGGCAGGGATTGAAGCTGAGTAGTTAAAAGACCTGACCAAGATCTCACAGCTATAAATGGAAGAACAAGGGTCTCACTCAGTGGGGCTGACTCCAAAGCCCATGTTCTTTATCCGGGAACAACCCCCTCTGTGCAATATTTTAGTGCCACAGGGAGCTCAGGAAGGTCATGGTCTAACTCTCACCACAGAGTAGAACTAGGCTAGTATAAACTTCTCTCCAGATTTAATAATGTCCTTGACTGCTTCCTGTAAACCAGCTAACTTGACCGTCAGCTAGCAGGATTGCCTCAAATGTAGAAAGAGTTTACTTTTCAATTTCGAAAGCCAGTTGTAAATGTATAAGATTTGAACTTGTGCAGCAGTATTTTTCAAAGTCTGCTTCAGGGACCCACAACATCAGTGTGCCCACGATGTTTATTTTCAATATAACACTTACCTCCACTCAGACTTAGACTGAATCCCTAGGAATAGGTTCGAATAATCTGCACTTTCAAGAAGCACACAGGTGTTTCTTCTGCATGCTGAAGATTGATGGTCATTAGGGTTGCATCTGGAAGTTGCAGGAGCTTTGCACATCATCAATTCAATGGCAGGTGATTGTAGGAAGCTTTCAAAGACTGTCTGCATTCAATAGCTATTTGACAGAGAATTGTAATGTGCAAGAAGCATTCCTAAATTGTTGTAGCTTTCTATGTGAGCCAGCTGGTTAAGAAATCTTGAATAATTTCCCAAAGGACTCTGGTTAAGTGGACGCTCATACACTCTACCTTTGAAGATATAGAAAAGGAAGTTTTCCACCCTGAACTCAAAGTAAATCTTTCAGAATGAGGTTCAGATTGTGTTTATGTTGCTTACAATTCCAAGACCATAATATGGACTGCATGGGTTCCCATAATCCTGCGGTGCGCATCTCTCTATAATTACCTTTAAACACACAGACCCACTGCTAGCTATATAGACCCTGCGCTATCTTGACTTCTTTCAATGCATCAAGTACCACGATGTGTTTGCCTGTGATCCTAGACTTATATCTCTGTTCCTCCGGTGTCTACCAAGTGTCTGCTCTTCCTTTAGAAGTCAGAGTCACTGTCACTTCCTCAATAAAGTCTTTTTCCTGGCTGCTACAAGAAGTTGGGACACACTATTAACTACCCCTGCAAAGCCACCATTCCATGGCTCTCACCACAGTTTTCCCGTCTGCTTTTGACAGTGTGGCATCTTTATTCTCATCTGTCTTCAAACATAGACTATAAACAAGAACCATAACTGTTTTGTGCATTCTGGTGTCTAGCTGAGGGCATGCTACATAGTAAACATGCAATTAATCATGGAGTATCATGAATGAAAAAAAAATTAATTCATAATGTTGGAGAGAAAGTCTTGATTCTCGATGTTCAACTTAACATTCATTCTGTAGACACATGATTTTCATTTCTCTCCTCCTTTCAATAGCAACAAAGATGGGTAGGTTGGAAAGTCTGAGCCCTCAAAGGCCTTTATGAATTCTAGATTCTTTTAGCATGCCAACGGCTTTATTCTGATGCTATTCTTAAATAGCTCAGAGTATGGCTATACAGCCATAAGCTGTTGAAAGGAAAGTTCACGAAAGAATGGAAATTTCTGATTTTGAAAAAAACAACAAGGTAATTATTCATCTCTTTTTTACTTCAAAGGCCAAATTGGATTCTTATTACTTACCAGGAGTATCCAGCATGATGGGCTTAACTGGTGATAAGATGAGTTTTATTTCATTGCATTTTAACATCAACATGCTTCCTTTTTTTTCTTACATCAACATTTTTAATGTATGATACAGCAACTATATGCTGGATGAACTATCCTGCGTATCTTCCTTAGTATTGTTCTCACTAAGCACATATCTCACTCATCACAGTAACATGATAACGGGGACATTTGTTTAATTTTGACATGATGGATTTGAAATTCTCCTAAATTAGAAGTATCTTAAAAGCTGGAATTATTCACATCATAAGAACTATATAGCATTTAGCAAACTGTGGATTTAAAAAAATTATTATTAAAACACCATCTTCTGAGTATTAGCTCAAAAACTTACATCTACTTGAGACGTAAATGTCTAGAAAACCAATTATAATATGCATGCTCTCTCGCGGAGTTTTAAAATGCCTCATGTGGGCTAAGTGTCAAAGCCCTCCAAACCTCTTTCTTGATTAAGCATAGGTTTCATCTCATTCCCAGACTGGGAAAGAATTCGAGGGACACTGGAGATTTTAGTGGATTTGAGTGTCAAGAAAAACAGATCGTTGTGCATTGTACCTCACAAGTTGGTTATACTTTCTGAACGTTATCACCTTTCAAAGTTTAAATCTAATATTCATGTCATACCAACCTGCAGGAAATGATGGACCATGATATTAGCTGACAGCTATGCTCTCTGCCTACAGCATCCTTAATACTTTTATACAAATTATTACTCAGGCTACACCACCAGTGAGCTGATACTACCAGAAGCCCATTCTACAAATGAGAAAACTGAGACAGGAGTGTGTGGCAGCTATCCTGTAATTAAGCTGTTTTATAAGCAGGATTCTGACCCAGGCAGCCCGTCTATGAAGCATCCACTCGTAAATATTATACCAGACTACCTCCCATATTACCTTACTTAAAAACAGTAAATGCAAAAGCTAGCCTTGCTTTCCTTATTCTCTTCCTCTTTCCTTTAGAAGTTGGGAACGGGAGTTATTTTGTTCTAAAGAGACGCTGAAAGGGAGCCTGCTTTTATTCCGAACATCTTTTTCCAAAGCCATTTACTTTATCTGGGACCGGAGAGGCCACTGATTCAGAAGCCAGAGCACTAATGAGCTTCCTTCTTTGTCTCCCTCCCTGTGTCTCCACTCTGCAGCTAATAGCCAAGATACCGACCATCACAGCCGTGTGCAACTTGCATGGGGAGAAGCTGCAGGTATTTAAGCAGTCTCATCCAGACATAGTGAATACACTGTTTCCTCCGTTATACAAGGAGCTCTTTAATCCTGACTGTGCCGCTGTGTGCAAATGAAGGGGACCAGAGAACTGTCTCATAGTCATGGAATGCGTCACCATGAAGACAAAAGCAATGTGTTCATGGAGACTTAAGAAAAATGTCACTACTGCAACATTAGGAATGTCCTGCACTTAATAGAATTATTTTTCACCGCTACAGTTTGAAGAATGTAAATATGCACCTGAGTGGGGCTCTTTTGTTTGTTTGTTTTTGAAATGACCATAAATATACAAATATAGGACACTGGGTGTTATCTTTTTTTAATTTTATTCGGGTATGTTTTGAAGACAACTGTTTATAGAATTTTATTGTAGATATATACAAGAACAGAGCAGTACTTTACATGATTACTTTTACTGTTGATTGTTCAAATATAATTTAAGAAAATTCTACTTAATAGGCTTATCTATTTCTATGTTTTTAGATAGTTGATGCATGTGTAAATTTGTAGCTGTCTTGGAAAGTACTGTGCACGTATGTAATAAGTATATAATATATGAGGATATTATATATGACTATTACGTATACATGCACACGCACTGTGGCTTAAAACACCATACCTACGAGCAATGGAGGTTCAGTCAGGCGCTCTGATATTATTTAATTTCTGTGTTATATGTTATTTTTATGTTAGACAATCAGGGTTTTGTTTTTTCCAGCCAGAATTTTCATCTGTAGTCAATGGCAGGATGGTACCAATTGAGAAATAAGCCTACAGCGGAATCAATATGATGCATGACCTTTATATAAAAAATGCTATTTCTATCAATGATATCAAAGCCTTGTCAGGATGGTACACACTTGGGGGGAGGGGTGGGCATTGGGAGCCATTTTCCTGTTTTAAAAATTGAGCTGCAGATAATATTGTAAGAGCCAAGACTTTTTTTTTTTTTTTTTGACCAATTATATGTATGCTATTTTTCACCCAAGCACAATACACACTTTTCTTCTTTGGATTTGGATTTCCAATCATGAGAAAAGCTTGACTTTGGTGCTCATTGTTGTCAACCAAAAAATACAGTCCTGTGGATTGTGACCACCAGCATTTTTTTCTAGTAAAATTAGCATGACACATCAGAATCCAGGGTCCCAGTGCTATGTTATGTAAATGTTTTCTCTATAATCATGTTTTGGCAATGAAGAGGCAGAAATAGAACATGTAAAATAAAGAGATAATTTTTATATTTGCATTATACATTTGTTAGAAAAAGTTGTCAGTAAAAATAGGAGAGGCAGGACTTTTCTGTGTCCTTCTCATCTGGACTCAGTGGTTGGTTTTGATTCCAAAATACTGTATTATAAAAAGATAGTGAAAAACTGAACAGATTGGAAAATAACACATGTATATTCTATGGACTTAATATATCCCCGTGCCAAAACCTATGGGATTTGAAATTACATTGTCCATCCACTGTAAAACTGGTTTTAGCAACTTGTAAAAGTACAGAGTTCATTGGTGACATCAAAATCAGAAAATGTGGACTTTTTTATACAAGTTCTTCCTTCTCCACCAGCTCTCTGGTATACTTAAGCATCAGAAAAGCCTAGATTTCACGGCATGTGTTCTGCCTACTTCCTGGAGGCTTATGCCTGTGGAATTATATGATCCAAAGGAAGATGTTTAAAAAGGAAGTTAGGGGAGGTGTTTGTGTATAAGACAATAAATTATGTTCTTGTGTATGTAGTGCCCAGCCCCCAACTCATCTAAAGATCTGCCATTTTCCCCTTGTCAAAACACACACACACACACACACACACACACACACGCTTCATAAATTTCCATCAATGGAAATCTTGTTTTTTTTTCCTATCCTATGCTTTCCTGAAGTTCCCGGTTGAGCGTCAACTCCAAGATGCCTCAGAACTCCTGACTGATGATCAAAACAGTAGTCGTTTCCTTTTAGACAATAGAGCCTTTTCTCACCTCATGATTGATGAATTCCAAATCACTGGGGAAAAACAAAAAGGCTTTAAAATAATGAATCTCTTTCTCAACTACTGTTATATTCAATTAATTTAACTACATTGAACCAAATTACCTTTGGTTCTAAGAAGACAGCTGTAGACTGCTTATTATGCTGCTACAGGGACTCGATTCTTTTTGGTGTAAATGTCACTCCTGCTAGCTCTTTGTATAAAGAATTAATTCCAAGAGTCATATTTCCTTCTAATGGAAAGATTACTTTACTGATTGCTAGGAAAACAGGGTAATGGAAGGCACTCAATTAAACCAAGCTGTTTCCAAATGCAATGTATGTTTTATGATTGGCTTGTGATAGGCAGTGCTTAATGTGTCTACTTGGTGTTTCCCTTTGAGCTTTGAACTTACGCCCAACTTTGTTTTCATTGTTCTGTTGGCCTAGTGTTTCCCATTGCCAGCCTTTAACTCCTGCTTGGCTGCAAAGGGAATCATTTGTGGCCTCCAGTTTACCTTGGAGGATTTAAATTGACTCAACTGATGAAGGAGCAGAGGATTTTTTTCCTCCTTCATCCCATGGGCAGTGTAGGGAAAAGATTGTTCCCCACACTTGCCTCAGGAGGTACTGACTTTGAATCTGTGTCATTTCCACTAGTGCAAGTATTTCACTGGGACAGCATGAACCTTTTGAAGCTAGGGGACAGGTAATAGAACTGGCAACTGAGCCAGACCAACATGGTGGGAACCAGTATGCTGTTCAGCCACTTGAATTGAGAAAGAAATTTCTAGTTTTGGCTAATGTTGCCAAATTTTCAAATCAAGTTTTTCAAGGTAACAAAGCCTTTAAAAAAAAAAAAAAAAAAAACTGTGCTTTGAACATTCCCTCCAACAACATGTCAAGGTGTTTTGAAATTTTGATAAGAACAACTTTCTTTCCAGCAATGCGGCCCCAGAAATTAATTCCTTCCCTCCCCGCCAAGAGCTAGCAAATGTTCGCAACACATTCATGGAAAGGTGTGCACTGGAAGAAGGAATCCACGTTCTGTGCATCTCGCTTCATGCTTTGTAAATGACAATCACTGCTTAATGCAGATGTTGCACTGTATCCGCTCAGGGATATTTCATTTTAAAAAGAGAGAGAGAGAGAGAGAGAGAGAGAGATGTCAAGAAGGAGAAAAAAACAGGAAAATGACAACAAAATGTAAATGGCATGAATTAAAGATGCCATTGAGAGAACCTCTCTGACAAGGCTTTCAGACCAGTGTATAATTTCACATCCCAAACTGAATCTAATAACCTAAAAGTTAGACATGCATAAGAACAACTTGGTTTCATTTTCTAAAATCTGCTAAGAGCCAAATAATCTAGCTGCCCCATTTACAGGTAGGCATATCTAACTCCCAGCAAATCCAAGTTTCCTATACAAGTCCTGAGCAAGGAAAACACAGAAATCTAACTGGAATTCAGTGAAACTGATGAGGACGTGAAGCCCGGTGAATTCACATCAAAATACACCTGTGGTCTGTAAAAAGAAGGGCAAAAGCTGGGGTGGGAAATAGGAGAATGAAAGGATTCTAAGTCTAGTCTGACGTCCCACGTAAGGCCCTGCTTTCTGTGACCTGGTTCATCTTGTATCCCTTTTTTCTGTCCTTGTTCTGTGGTTCTTTTATCCCTAAACTAAAAGCAGAGGTTAGAATTTATTTAAAAAAAAAAAATCCTTCCTGGATTTCCCTTGTTTTAACACTGTGTTTGGAGCTTTGGGTTAAAGAACGTGTAAGTAAAATAGAAAATGCAGTGGCCTCTTGGATAATTAGATTCCTTTGGTAGAATCTAAGAGACCCTGAATTGTAAGAGTCTAGATACAAACAAGAGATGCCAGGTAGAAAACAGATCATTCCCATCCTGCCTGGCTTCTTCAGCATGTAGCTTTCTAGCACTCAAGCCAAACGGGAGAAAAATAGGAAGATGGAGAGCCCGCTCTTCCTCACTACAACACTTTGTACCAGGCTTGAATGCAAAAACCATTCTTGTGTCCCAAGGACAATCTAAAACTTGCCAGTGTGTTTTCAAACACACCAGTTAGATGCAAATGTCAATGTCGTTCTATTGTCTTTGTTTCTGCTTATTATAGAAGTGAGGAAAATTTCTACTGCATTTGAGGTTAGAAGAACATAGTTTCTGCCTGACGCTTTTTTTTTTCCTCTATAAAGTTTTGTTTCCAATGAAGTTACCACAATGGATAGTGAATTTCTGGCAAGGGGGGCTGTGCTCCAGCAGAAGCACCATTTAACAGGACAGCAACACTGTACTGTGTGCGTCTGGAGTGGGCCCTTGTAAAGGACAGGGAAAACCCACCGTCTGCTCCAGATAAGGTGTTAGTTAATATTCTGTTTGCAAATGCTGGCCCAAGTGGCAACCAGAGTGAAGGCCTGACACGGGAGCCCATGGGGTCTTTCAGGACTGAGTTAACAAGATTTTAGGGTGAGGCAGCCTCAGGACCAGAGGTTATGTTCATTTAAAGCTGAGAGTAAAATTTGAAAACAGTAAGAGGGCCAGGGCGTGGTGCAGAGGAGCGAGGCAGCCTGGTGGTAGCTGGCCAGGCAAGGCCCCACCTAGAGTGGGGCAGCACCGCTTGGCTGAAGCTTCATTGCTTGAGTGAGCTTCTGAATTTCATAAACTCTCTCAAGTCATAAATGGCAGCTGGTGATTCGGAGCTTCACGCAGACCAAACTCATCTCTGAACAGAAGGGGAACTCCTGGACTGCCAACTCCCAACCTCTGGCTTTAATCAAAACTCTCACTTAGGATCCCGCTCAGCTAGAGCAAGTCTAGCCAGAGTCAACCAGAAATGGCATGATTGGAATTATACTAAGCTGGAGGAGAGGAAAGAGCAAACTTGCCCTTCCGCTTCTCATTGTAGTTTCCATATTTAATGATCACGACTCAGAGCTATAGGAGGTCAGCTGAACAACGTAGCAGTCTGTAAATGAGGAGTTCAATAATGTAGTTGGTGGTTTACAAGGGGTACTTCCATTTGTCTTGCCTGAACTCCCATCATCACAGAGACAGGAAGTTAGAACTCTTGCCACTTCTCTCTGAAGTCAGGTGCACAGCTTACGTGTTTCTGAGTCTCAACATCTGTCTTTAAATATGTGGCTTCGCTGCCTGTGACAAGTTCTCACCCTCCCTTAGTTGTGTATCTGAAGAATCTATTCTGCCATCCTGGTAGCGTAGGCCTCCCTGGTTCCCAAGTGCAGACCATGGGTTCCTACGCAGCACATAGATGGGGCTTGTCTGTGTGTGCACTGTTTTCCTAAGCTGCTGAAATTTCTCCAAAGTGAATCGGCCCTGGTAATCGCTGCCTCCCACGTGACCTCAAGCACGACCTCCAGTGGGTCAGAAGAGCAGCTGTGTTTTGGTTCTCGTGACCAAAAAAAAAAAAAAAAAGCACTGGAATTTAATAAGCCCAGGTCAGGGACACGCTCAGTCGCTGCACCCAGCCAGGCAGCACGATCTTTACATTCGACTACGCTCTGCCAGCTGTGACATGGCACACATCCTGGTGCCTCGGTCACAGGGACAGAGACACAGGTGAGGTCTGAGAGCCACAGAGCCCCCATCTGAGCACAGTACCGTCTGCTTCACGCAAGAATGAAAACTATACCCACAGAAAACTGAGTATGTATTGTAGAAATGTAGAGGAAAAATAAAAATATTTTTTCAAATGTAATTACTTTTAATATATGCTTGTGGAAGGTCTAATACGATGTATGCTGTCTCTGTAATTTTTGCTGTAAATAACTGGAGACAGTGAATACACTGATTTTTCTATGTCTCTGTTTAAGCATAAGACTTTGTAACAATTTTTTAGAGGGGGAAAACAACAAAGAGTAAATATGTACTTGCTTCCTTTCTGAGTGTTACGTACTTCTCCGTTTTTTAATGGAAACTGGTTGTAACAGTTTAAGCACCCTGACAGGTCGTTGGTGTTCAGTGTATGCTTTTTTGTAAAACAACTGAGAAAGGGACAAGGCTGTCAATTAACTCTGCTCCAAAGAATCTGTACTGAAAATTGGCTTAGAAACCACCAACTCTATCTGAACGAAACAATATGAAAAAGGAAAGTTTAAAAAAAAAAATGCTGTCTAAGTCATCTTTCCTCGTAGCAAAAGGCTTTGTCGAGATCCTTTCTGCATGGAATAGCTTAAGGCAAACTCCACTTTGTGATGAACAAAATATTTTTGTACATGTTTATTTCTTATTAATAACCTGAGGTCAGACCACTAATTCGCTGAAGCCATAACTGACCTTCACCAAATAAATGTTGTAGAGAACCTGGGGGAGGGGAGGGGAGACGCTGAAAGGGAGGGAAACCTAAGGTGTGGTACCTACCGCAACACAGGCAGGAGCAGGGCGGGAGAAACCCGTGGTTTTCCTGCACCCCAAATAGGACTTTAAAAGGCTAGTATTTTATGATGATCGATTTATAAGAAAAAAAAGATATTTAGATTTAAAATGAGACTTTCCAATATTTTTGAAATCCCTGACAATGCTTCCTTGCTTTTAGGATTGAGAGAAATGATTTTCGTAACCTTCCAGCACTCAGATTTAATGTTTTTACCTTAGCTCCAGCCTATACTTCGGAAGTGCAGGCTCTAAGTTCTCCAGAGGTTGAACCACGCGGGCTGTCCTTTCCGGGGGGCCGTGGCTGTCCCTGCTGACCTCAGCTGGGCCTGGAGAGGCAGCCAGGAAGGGTACATTATGCATCTCATTAGCATGCACACTGCTGGCAATGCACAAAGGCTGCACTGCTCCAAGTATGTAAAGTAAGAGTATTCACTCTGAAGAGCATAATAATTATACTTTAAAAAAAAAAATAATAATGCCTCCTGTAGTCAACCATTGATTTCTCTGGAGCTTAATTACATTATTACCATGTATTCTTATCAGCCTATAGAAGCAAACAGCAAACTGCAAATAAATCCAGTGGCATACATAGTCTTAAAATCTACAATCTTCTCATCTCTCTCTCCTTGTTTAATATCTAAGCCCTAATTTCTGTATATGTGAGTAAAACTGCAGCCTGAGTCATTTAGGAAGTAAGCATTGAATTTTTTTTTAATTATAAATATACTAGATTAAAACAGCACACCCTAACAATGAAAAAAGTTTTATATTACTTTAGAATGTAATAGGTTTCGTCCTTATTTTATGTCCTGTAAATTCTTAGTTGAATACTGTTAGCATTTCCGGATGATGCACACATGATTTCTGAATGTTTTCTGTAAATGACAATCAATGTTTATGAAGTTCCCTCCTTTAATGCTGAACAAAATTAAAAGAAAAAGAAAAAAAAAAAATGTCTTGCCTGCTGGTCTTCTTACCCCCAGGGGAAAAGGAGTGGGTGAGAAGAACAAATAGTTTCACAGTTTCTGGAATTCTTGCCTAACAGAGTTGTCCTCTTTCCAGTCACTTAGGGGTCACTTTTTCTCCTGAAAACTCCAGCGTCTTCCGGGCCCCAGCCTGTGTCAGAACTGTTCACTGGGAAAAGGCCCTGGCTTCCTTCTGGCCTTGCGCTGACCGAGCATTCCCTGGAGAGGAAGCTGCAGGCAGGGTGAGAGCAACCTCTCTGGAAGACACCAGCTCTCCCTTCCTTAGCACGTTCAGGAACAAAGCCGGGAGAGCCGCCCTGTGAGCACTTGGTGACAGTCAGCTGTAGCCTCTCTGACACGTATGCAACCAGCCCTACACTGAGGCAAGCTTTGGGGCAATGATAGTTACAGCTCTGGACCTGCCTCTTTTTTTTTTTTTTTAACAAAACACAAATGCCTGCAACCAGTATGTGCTCTTAGTCTTATCTGGAGCCACGCTGTTGTAAGTACCAATTGAGGATAATCAGAGGCTCTCCGTGATGGTGAAAATAGCAATTCCAAAAGAGGCAGTGGGGTCCCTAGAGCCAAGAGACTCTCAGAAAAGTAGTTTAAAGAAAAGTGTAACAGATTTTAAAGTGAAAGCATTGACTTAAACAATGGGATGAGCCTGAGAAAGCCTTCTTACAGTTCCTCCAACTTCTCTTAGGACCTGTGAAAACCCAGCAGAACATGCGTGCAACATTTCCACTCAAGACGTCTGGGTGCCACATGTCCCTAGACAGAGTACACAGACATGGTGTTCCTAGGACACCACCATTTATGACACTTGGTTTCTAATCAAGTCCACAGCATCTAGTAACAGAGACCAAACATATTATCACAAGCTGTCCCCAGGCCCTTTACTGTCACTCACCACTGATCCCAGAATTCTTCACTATAAAGTCATTTAAAGTTTTTCAGAAACTCACATTGAGGCAATAGTGGAATACAAGATGAAACTTACCAGTTTTAAATTCAGCTTGGATCACAGAATGTGATAAATATTAACCTTTGACAACATCATCAGAAACTATGAATCTATGAATTAACCCCTTTAAGCATCCAATTCTTTATTTTACATATGCAGCCTTAAAAAAAAAAAAAAAAGAATTGACAGTGTGTTCCCACACTCACACCAAGCTAGTGTGCATGAAGCAGGTCAGGCTGGTGTCCAAAGGGACTGTTAGGATTTGGGCCCACCCCCCATGTGGCACCAGCCCCATGACACAATCAGAGAAGAGACAGAGATGAAGTGAAGCCCCTAATATCTTAGCAAAGGGTGTCTCAGATTATAAAACCATTCTGTTAGAAGAATGGTTTTTTCTTGGAAATTCAGCTCAGCAGTAGAGCATTTGCCATGCATGTATTTGGTGCTGAATTCAATTCCCAGCTTTAAAAAAAAAAAAAAAAAAATCCTGTTTTCTGAACTTCAACTTGCTAAATTTAGTTGGGTAAATACATATTCCTTTAAGAAACTGAATTTCTTGATGACAGTGTCTCACAGACACACGTAAGTTCATGGTGTAGTGTAAGCGGCCCATGTGCTAACCAGATATGTGAGGGTCTTCCATTCTCTTTTCCAGTTTTATTTTTTTAATACTTTTTTCCCATAATTTTATTGATAAACAAATAGCAATGAGACAGTTTCAAGCCAAATTGGTAGGACAGTTTCAATAATTAACACATTTCATTTATTCTTTCTAGTGGTTAATTGCTGTACAAGATGCGGACATGATATCCTATTTACAAACACTATTACAACAAATCCCTCTATTCATTAAGAGAATGTAACTATATATCTATCCTAACCATTTTGAATACACAGAT